>NC_136773.1:2643882-3000770 GCF_947034865.1 Barbatula barbatula
TTATAACTATGACTGCATTATTCTTCCAGAAGATAACCATATTCAGTTAGGATACCTTTGGGGTGAGTAAAACAATGGGACATTTTGATTTGGTAGTGAAATATCCCTTTAACTTGAAAATAAGGATCCGTTTAAACATTCATTTTGACATCAAAATATAAATTATTGCTTGAAATTACGGTTGCACAGTTTTCATGTTATTGACTTTGGTTTTACATAATTGCCAAGAAACAATACAATGCAATATTATATTTTGGATGTTTATGTAAACAATTGAAACGCATCGACATGCTTTCAAACCTTTTTAACAATTGAAGTTTCATGTGTATTTTGTTTTCACAAACTGTCTGTTGTTTATCTGTTAATATTTTTCAGTCCCCTAATGAAATCGGTCAATAAATCTCATGTTAACATCAGTTTCAATGATGTTCAGATAAAAAACACTCCTGGCGTTCACCAAAGAATGATGTATTAGTCTGACTGTGATCTGTCATATCTCATCACAGCTCACTGAGTTGTAGTTGAAAAACATTGTGTTCATTTATGTGCACAGTGTGTGCGTTTGTTGAATTTGGTTGACCATCTGGATCATTTTGAATGCCACGCCTTTGACCTCTTGACAGCTGCTCGATTCGCTTCCATAAATCATAAATCCTCCAACCTGTTCTCCTCCTCTCTGCCTGTTTCCTCTGTTTTCCTTGCTTCTCATCTCGCCGTGCTCTGGCTTTTCCTGACTAAGCCCTTTATGTTGCAAATAAAATTAAACGTCTGTTGCACTTGACAAAACGAAAGCAGCAAAATAATATCATGTTGTCATAAAAATCATGTTGCTTTCACTTTAGCGAGCCTGCCCCCATCAATCCACGCGCTCGGGAAGACACCGCTGATGATGATGAAGAAGAAGAGTTGTATGACGGTATTGAGGAAGACTATGACGTGTACGAAGATGACGATAACGAAGATATTGTGGAGAACGACGTAAAGAAAGAGAAAGCCGTCCCCAAGAGCCAGAACGAGGACAAAACTCCACAGGAGGTGGAGGGTTAGTACAACGCTGTTTACTTTTTTCCTTTTGTACAGTTATAGCCGCTTATTTAAGGGGAATATCTGGCACAGCTCAGCCTAGAGGTTTATGGGTATTGCCTTGTTATTTGCGAATGCGAGTATAAGTTGTATCATTTGGCATTGTTCGACATCCTACAGAGTGCAACAGCAGGGCTCAGGAGGTCAAAATCTCATTTGTTTTCTGTGTAAAGTTATTTTATTTGAATCAATAGTGAATAAACCTTTCGGGGTTATAAGCGATGTCCAATGCCTCCATGGAAGCTACGGACTTTTTAACTTGAATTCAAAAAAGTGTGTTTAATAGCTGAAATCCTCAAAGACAGATCCACCAATCAGAGAATGATAATGTTATTCTTAAAAACGTCATTTTGTTTCATATTTAGATTTAAATCAAATTTCGGAGAGTACTAGTGCTACTTGTTTCTCATGTTTTGCAATACTTAAGGAGTAAATAAATGAGGAAAGATACTTTTGAAACCCAACCGCTGGAATAGTCGACGGTCACTGTTGCGCTCTGTAGTTCAAGGGCTTTACTGTTTGCTGCCCCCGGTGGCTGGAGGCTCTAACTACGCCTCCTCGTCCTGTATTAGCCGTGTGTTCTCTGGAGGCGGAGACCGGCCCCTGCCGCGCCTCTATGCCACGCTGGTACTTCGACACGCAGCAGAGGAAGTGTGTGCGCTTCATCTACGGAGGCTGCGCTGGCAACCGCAACAATTTCGACTCGGAGGAGTACTGCATGGACGTGTGCAAACGTCTGAGTAAGTCGCCGAGGACTACACCCTCTTCTTCCACGCTCCTCCCCTTCTCTGTCTCTCACAGTGTTAACGCTACACTAACAGTGACATTTAAAACAGTTTTACGCTTCCGACGCTTTGACAGAAATGTGCAATTTGATGCATTTTTGTATATACAATAAACAATGATCAGGATTAGCATGTGTTCTGAAAGATCTGATTGGATGAAACGTTTAAGATGTTATTTTATTATTTAGTGATCACGCATTTGATATTGATGCGCTAAAAGTGGCAATGTTGCTGAGCCACTTTAAGAGTCAGGCATATATTATCTATATTTCATATTAAAGGAAAATGAAGTAATTTCTCTTAATAATTTCTTAAGCGTTTTACAGAACGAAGAGTCAAATACAAGTTTTTAACAACATGCATGCTGACAGAATTTTATTTTAGGGTGAACTATGCCTATTTTTCAGCTTTTGTAAAAAAAGAAAAGCCATAAGTTGCAGTCAATGATTTTACTATGGTTAGGTTGGTTTTTCTGTCACTTCCTTGCTCGATCTTTGCTGCTTTTTTTCTTTCTAATCTGTTGATATTCACGAATCATTTAGGAGTGGAAGCGTGTATCCTCCTTTCTTCCTGCAACATGAAACGATTGATTTAATATGATATTTCTCCCATGTTATCTTAAACGCTAACGACAGCTTGTGTCATTCGTGCCATCATGCGCTGCTGATGTCCCCTTTAGTACACTGCCTTATGGGTAATCAAGTCAGTCTTGTCTATCGTATCCAGACGAAGTCTGAATTTAGCATGAATCTTGATCCCGGTGTGCCATTCCGGCCATGCCGTACATTTTAAGATAAATGCTAAAGGGAGCAATTCTGTCAGAAGAGAGCTATTCAGAGGGAAGGATGAAAGGAATAAGAAATGAAGGATTGTCTGATTCTTTTACAATCAAAGGGAATTATGTGGAAATGTATTCTTCACGTTGGTCTGCTCTCGGTTTTTGGTCCGTGTTCTCTAATGCTCTTTGCTCCCTGACCTGTCCGTCTGTCTGTAAATGCATGTTTTTGTCTCTACTTTGTTCCAAAACCTAGTGAGCCTCCCTACTCTCCAATGTCCTAACCATCATGAAAAAACCTAATTCGTAACTAAATAAAAAATGCCTGTCTTAGGTAGAAACTTCATAAACTATCACTGGCAGTTTATGACAGTTTTCAGTTATTCAAAATATTACATCACCTAATTAATATTAATGAGCCAAGTTGATCCAGTTTGACCAATGCATGGGTAGGCAGCTCACTGCACTCTTAAAAATAAAGAAGCTTAAAAGGTTCCTCACAGCGATGCCAAAGAAGAACCATTACTGGTTCCACAAGAACCATTCAGCCAAATGTTCTTCGAAGAACCATAATCAAGAAGAATTCGGATGTTAAATGTTCTTTATGGAACCAAAAGGTGGCATCAAAGAACCTTTTGAAGCACCTTTATCTTTGAGTGTAGGTTTAGGTCATGTGCACTTCGCTTGTTTATATACTCTCTTTTTTCTTATCCTCAGCCGTGCCGCCCACCCCTCCACCCACAGATGATGTGGATGTGTACTTTGAGACCCCAGCCGATGATAAAGAGCACAGCCGCTTCCAGAAGGCAAAAGAGCAACTGGAGATCAGGCATCGCAACCGCATGGAGAGGGTGAGAGATGCCACATCTTTAGTTTTGCAGATGGCTGGCTGATCATGCATTGAAGAAGAATCGAGAAGTCGATTTTACTGTTATCCTTTGGCATAGCTATTAAAAGCAAGAGTCTGCTCATTGACAAGCTTATCGCAGAAAATACGTCCCATGGGCTCTTGGGTAGTAGTTAAGCTCTACACGAGGGTGCTTTTAGGTGCATCGGGGGTAGTCTTGAGCACCCTTTTGAAACACAAAAAGACCAAAGATCTTCATCACGTGACCATTAATCAGACACCATTCCATCTTCTTACTTTTGTTACCTGTGCTGTCCAGGTGAGGAAGGAATGGGAGGAGGCGGAGAGTCAGGCCAGGAATCTGCCTAAAGCTGAGAGACAGACACTCATTCAGGTAACCTTCACTCCCACACCTGTGTTTCCAGGATGTAACTGTTTTTCATGGGATTTGTTTGTGACGTGAAGCTTGCTAAGACGGGCGTTGCTATTGCTCTTGCTCATGCTCCAAAAGCCCCTAAACCTTGATATTAACCATCGCCATGTTTCTTGACCTGCACAGACATGAATGAATGATAGAGACTCCTCTTTCAGGAGGGACATGCTATTACGAATGATTGCTTATCGGATTAGTTTTGGGTGTCAGTTAAAACGAATTAGTTTTGGCAATTTATGATATTCGCAACTGCATTGCAACGCCTCGTCTTATTCCCATCCCATTCCCAATAGCACAGTGTCGTATTTGTGAGTTTGCATTCGCTATTTCCCAGTTCCTTCAGGAAAGGTAACGATTGTTTTCTCTGCAGCACTTCCAAGCTATGGTGGAGTCTCTGGAGGAGGAAGCAGCCAGTGAGAAACAGCAGCTGGTGGAGACTCACCTCGCTCGGGTGGAGGCCATGCTGAACGACAGACGCCGTCTCACCCTGGAGAACTACCTAGCCGCCCTGCAGGCCGACCCACCGAGGGTGAGGCGTTGACACGCGTATACAGAGTGACCTAATGTTTGCTTTTGGAGGGTGCTAGCGTTACCAAATCCCTCCCAGTATACAAACCTTTTCAATCATTGTGGATCATGAAGGATCATGTGAAAAATGTTTGCTATATGTAACACAATCTTATAGAGAAGAAAGAATTTATCTGGGCGTGCCAATGCGTTTTGTTTCACATTTACATTTTGCTATAATATGAGAATAAGTGTTATGAAAAACCATTTTTTAACTCATGACAAATTTAAAGTATTTAAGAATTGATCTCATTTGCTAAAGACCGGATTACTCCTCTCACTTCAGTCTATGATGGACGATGGTTCCTCGCTGCAGTGTGATTGAATGATCTGCGATTACCTGTGCTCCATTATCCTGCTAAACGCTCATAATAGGGATGGCTGCTTCACTTACTTAAGATATTAATTTGTCTCGGGCAAATACATAATGCTTAATCCACCCAATGACTTCCACGAAAAGAACCGTGGCCAAGCTAGCAGAAGCAGGTGCTCAGCATCACCGCTAATCCCCTTATGTTCGCTATCTTGCGGCTCTCGCACGTCTTTGATCCTGATTCATGGATCGCGAGGAAACGTGTACTTGCCTCTCCATGTCTTTTTGGCTCTTTTGTGGTCAATGTTTCTCCTCTCTCGGCAGCCTCACCGTATCCTGCTGGCTCTGAAGAGATACGTACGAGCGGAGAATAAGGATCGCCAGCACACCGTTCGCCACTATCAGCATGTTCTGGCTGTGGACCCTGAGAAAGCCGCCCAGATGAAGTCACAGGTCAGTGCCACACCATCCCCATTCCCATCACTCTGAATGGAATATTGTACGTCACTCCCTTTTTTGACATCTTAAACGCAGTGTTTGCCAATATACTGTAGTTTTTCCAGCTGTTTGTCAATATAATCATTGTGTTAGGGAAGTGCTAGACATCGAAGAACAGGAAGATCACAAGGTCATGTTTAAAGTAAAAATGTAGAAATATAGGGACTCCCCTGTCTTCCATCGGTGGGCCAAATGGATGCAACCCCAAACTAATGCCAATGACCGAGCTTGGGTTTCAGGGTTGTTCAGGATGGTTAAATGGGTTTACACTCTTCAAAAGAATAACAATTTCAATGTAAAAACACACTTCGAAAACCACTCGCAGCTTTAGCACTGAACAAAATTAAAAGACATTATTTGTGGTGGGGTAAACGTCTTGAGAAGTTGAAAGGATTCTACAAGAGATCTCGAGTAGGTTTGCATGACTGGATTCTCTTTTTTGAAGAGATTAGCACGGTGTTGCTCTTTTGTAACGCATCACACTTGGCGATTTGATGGGATGTGGTGTTAGCCAATGGCATGTCTTGAAACTCGTTTTCCGGACTGACCGGGACCAGGAGGTGTGCTTAGAACCGAGAATCAGGAGAACCAAACACACATTCACGGCAGTTTATATGATGTCAATTCAATGCCACATATATTTGCTAAAGAAAAATTGAGCAAAAACTAATACAATCTTTCAAATAAAGTACTGATTTTGAACCACGTTTTTAAATTTGCAATACCTACTAATTCCTTTTCACCGCCCCTTTAATTCTGCATTTCAGCCAACTGTGCACTTGCGTTTATTTTTTTTTGTTCTCATTTGTTTTACGCCTGTTTATGTGTCATCGTTTTGACATGGGGCGGGGTCAATGGATTGGGGCGTGTACAACAGGCCTGTAGGCATGCCTCCCTCATTACGTCATCAGTGTCGATAGATCTCCATGGCAGAGTAGCTGCATGCGGGATCTCAGGTATGTGTAGTTGATCTTTAAAGTTGTTGTTTTGCTTCCCTCGGTGTACTAAATGTGTATTAAAATGTTCGATCAAGCTAAAGGACTTACAGATTGATGCGGTGGCTTTGTAAGAAGTACACATGCACACAACATAAAGTTGTTATAACTTAGCCCACAACAAAGTGGTTGCTTGCTAACGTTACACTTTGACTATATTAAACACTATACCGGTTTGGTTTGCCTTCTTGAATTGTTTAAACCATGGTAAATTTTCCTTAGCGTCATGTAACTTCAATCGATGCTAAACCCGATTTTTTCCATGTTGCTGTTGTTTCTTAGTTTGTAATGCACTCTTAAGAAAATTGGTTCTATATTATTGGTGCTATAATGAACCCTTTTTATAAGGTTCCATAAAGAACCTTACCCTGAACAGTGCTATATAGAGCCTCGTGGTGCTATAAAGAACCGCTTTATTATCAGTGGACATGAGGGGTTTATTTTGTTATTTGTATGAATTATTTATTTATTATCACTAGTTATTCCGATTCTTTTATCTACTTTTCTTTTTCCAGCATTTAAAGTAGTTTTACAAACAAGAAATGTAAATGTCATGGTAACCAAATAGTACTTTTATTTTCTACTGCTCGGAACATAAAACATACAATGCAATGCAATGCTATTTGTACATATTAACGTTGTTGCAAAGCAGCTTTACAGAAAAAACATATTAGCCCTAAACCGAGACATACTTAAAATAAGTTTCAGCACATTTAAGCTCAAAAGCATAGAATTTCATAATCTGAAAGTGAATAATAAAGATTTCTATTGATGGTGGTTTTCTGGGATATGACCGTTTATAACTCTGGAATCTGATAGGGACAAGAAATCTAAATATTGAGAAAATCGACTCTGAAGTTGTTGATGAGAGGCGCTGTAGCAGGCCATCCACTCGCAATAATTAAGGTTTTATATATTTACGGTAGGAAATGTTCAACATATCTTCGTGGAACAGGATCTGTACTTAATTTCTTATTGTTTTTTGGCTTAAAATAAAAATCGATCATTTTGGCCCATACTATGTACTTTTACTAAAAAGCGTTTCCGTGCCACACAAGACTGGTTTTGTGATCCAGGGTCACAAATGATTAATACTTGAATAACCATAAAATACTGTATATGATTAAAACCGTTACCGGTGTAGTGTGTCAGTCTGCAGGCACTTCAGCAGGACGGTTAAATCAGGACTTTGATGCAGGAAAAAATGTTTTTCTTAGAAGACATGGTTCTACATAGGACTTTTAGCATCATTGATGAACCTTTCAAGAACAATTGTTTTAGACCGTAGCATGTTTTTCTGTCTCTCACATGCAGGTGCTTCAGAGCCTCTGTTCAGACAGAAGACGCGCTTTGCATGCATCTGTAAGTAATACATGCGTGTAGTCTTCCTTTTGCATCCTGCAAAGTGGCGACGTTCTTGCATCCTGTAACATTTTCATGTATCTATAAATGTGTGTACTTGATCATTTTTTGGTTTTGGGCAACAGGTGTTCTGGATTAGAAGAAATGGAAAGAAATATCCTCAGTTGGCATCAGTCCTTCGGTTTACACAATAACATCAACTCGATTTTGAACGGCATGTTATGTTACCTGTTTGAGGATTTTTGTATCTTTTCTACTTGTGTGTAGTGCACATCTCATCTGTCCTCAGTTTTAAAGATGGCTTCTTACAGTCACTGTACGTGAGGACTGTTAGAATATAAATCTGACTCTATTAAAGTTCATCTGATTCCATTAAAATTGTTGTGATGTGAAATCTCAGAGGTTCGAATGGTCGACTTTACACATTTAGAAATAGTACAGAGACGCATCCTTTAGGTGGGACGATGTCCTGTCAGGGGCAAGGCACATAACCCATGTTACAGCGGTGGTTTTAAACTTGTTCCTGGGGACCCACTGCTCTCCATAATTTGCATGTCTGCTTAACCCCGACTCAAATCATTAGCTCATTGAGAGAGACATCCATGAATTGAACGAAGTATTAAAGAGACATACAAAATGTCAAGTCCGCTTTATTTATAAAAGCGCGTTTAACAATTTTCATTGTTACAAAGCAGCTCCACATGAAACATATCGACTATAAGCAAAACATATAAAGTTAAACAAGTAAAAACTAAAAAGGTGAAAACACCGAAGACCGACACACACACACACCGACTCAAACACACCCGCATACAAAACTCTCCGCACACGTACGAACACACACAGACACACACACAAATAGAGGCGTCTATGGTTATCACTGAGAAGCACACATTTAAGATAAAGGAGAGCGAAAAACACTGTCTAATATTAAAAAGACTATAATGTATTTTATGCAAATTAAGTAAAACTTTAAAATTCTAAAGTATAAGAGAACATTTGATCACGTATGATTATAATTCAAAGTTGGTTAAAAGCAAGCAAACTCCCATAATAATCCTCTAAAACATCTCACCATTTTACATGCCATATATATAAATATATATATATATATATATATAAATGATGGGTCATATTCTCTTTCATACCGCGTATCAGCATCCCTTAAGGAAATTAATGCTTTGTCGGTCGGATCGTCATTGTATATCAAAAAGCAAACGATTTCAAAGTAGTATAGAAGAGAAAAGATGATAAACACTCAATGACGCGACAAATGTAAAAATGCTTCAAAAATGACAACACCATGTTCGTTTGGATCAAAGAGCGATAGAATGTAGCTATAGAGAACAAACGGTTAAAATGAACGTATAAAAAGTTAAACAGCTCAAGATTGGTGTACGGCTGGACCCGTCAACAATTCTCATCTTCAGATCGTGACCTTCGTCTCTCAAAACAGCTTGAAATGTAAACCGAGTTTACGAAGTCTTGACAGCTTTGTCTCTCAGCAGACTAGTCTCGAGGCCGCAACGATATCTTATCCCATCTGCCAGTTGTTTTGTCGCCACGCAGCATCCTTCAGCAAGGCCTGAATCTCACAGCGAATTCCTTGAACCATCGAAAGCAGTCTGTGAAAACAAAAAACAAAAAATGGAAAAGCAGACTGAAAACACAAAGTAAATCAAACCGTGTCAAACCAGACTCCCTTGTAGAGATTGATAAGAGACATAATAATGGTGACTGAGCTGTAGTCTGGTGTAAGCTCATTTCCCAGAGCCCCCCACTATCTTCATCCCGAGGTTGGCCCCCAAGTCTCTAAAAGACATTTCTACAGCATTTACCTGCCTCATTCGCATTTTTTGGGGAGTATATGAGCTAATCATTTCACTCAGACGAGTTGACCAAAATAAAACTACAAAAAGACCATTTGCCCCCTTCTCTAGGTCAGTTTCCAAGCTTCCTGAACTTGTTTGTCCCTGACAACATGTGATAATCTCAAAAGAACTCCGACCAACCGGTTTAGCAGATCAACAGAAAATTCAAAGAATCAAAGCAAAGCATCAAACATTTTAATATACACATTTAGTACACAGAGGGAAGCAAAACAACAAGTTTAACACGTGAAAAGGATCAACTACACGTACCTGAGATCCCGCATGCAGCTACTCTGCCATGAAGATCGATCGACACGCACTGATGATGTAATGAGGGAGGCATGCCTACAGGCCTGTTGTACACGCCCCGATCCATTGACCCCGCCCCACGTGACAAATAAAAAAGGGAAACATTTTGGGTATTGCAACGTAAAAGACAGTCATTGGTGATGAAGTTTCTCTTTGCAAAAGTTTTAAGCAAAATATATGTGGCATCGATTTGACTTCACAAGTTTACATCTTGTGTTTTTGTTTACGGATAGATGACACTTCCTGTTTATTTCTGATCTGATTAGAAAGAAACGTCCTGTCGTCTCGTTTTCTGTTTACAGATGAAACTGATGGTGGCTTTTAGTTTTCATTTAGGGGCGAACTGTCCCTTAAGAACTAAAGTTTCATAGGTTTTTAAAAGCACTGCGTGTTTATGTGAAAAAAAATAGCAGTTACACAGATGAGGCTGTGCTTTATATAACCGTGTGTGTGTCGGTGTCCAGTCTTAGCAGCTCTGTTGAAGTCTGTGTTTGACTGGCAGGCCCACAAAAACGTCTCTTCTTTCTAAACCAATCCCGTGAGTGCTAAATACAGTGTTTGGGATGTTTCGGAAGGCCAGGTGTGCATTTTAAGGGTCTGCTAGACAGAGTTAAAGTGTTTTCCCTGTGTATTTTGCTTTCAGTTTTGACAGGCCCTTCATTGCCCTCTGTTGCTGGTTTCTGAGAAATGCACACAAATGTGGCAATAACAAAGAAACAGGCGTGGTTGTTTGCACTCGATCTCACAAACACACAATCAGTCATAACATTTTCCAGACGGCGAGTCAGACTCTCTTTCCTCACCGTTGACGTAATAAGATCACCACAATTGCATTGTTTACATAAATTCATCTGAATCTAAGGGTGTACTCTTTAAAAATAGATTTTCATGCTGCAGACCTGGAGTGTTTTTAGAAATATAGCCCAACGCTGCTTTTTTAAAGCGTGTTTTGGTTTCCTAGGTGATGACCCATCTGCGGGTGATCGAGGAACGGATGAACCAGAGTCTGTCTCTTCTCTACAAGGTGCCTTTCGTCACAGAGGGGATTGAGGATGAGATCGGTGAGTTTGGGGGTCTGAGTCAGGGTGGAGGCCTTGGCTGAGGGGGTCACGGGATGGGGAAGGTGGGAGTATTTGGAGAATAATGGAAAGATGCAGGATGATGCTCTTGAATGACAAGAAAAAGGATGCGAATATGTTATTTTGGATGGAATTTTTGTTCTGATATTGAGAGTTTGAAATGTCACCTACATAAATGTACGTGTAGAGTATTCACATCATATTTAAATCATATTATATATAATTACTGTATGTATTATGGTTTTGCACACAAATATAACGGACGTTTTTGGTCTTTAATATATTGAATGTATCCATTTATTTTAATATGTTTTATATATAGAAAGCAATCGATCATAAAAAGACTAGCTTGGATTTAACAGACATGGGTCACAGTTTGTGAACCTGAAAGTAATGTGCTGTGATATGAAGCATTAGACATAGTTATGAAAAAATGTAGTTGCGTGTACACATGACGGTAATAATTTAACATACTATCCCTACGGTCTGATGCAGAATGAACTATTAGGACATTGCGTGTTTTCTGTGCAATATTTAATATATATATATATAAGTCTAAAGTAGAAAAATGGCTGGTTCAAAGTTGGCAAATCGTTCTCCGTTGCGAGAGATTTCCCAAATTACTGAAAAATATTCAAATGATAAAAAAGATGCCGTTTTGTCCCATAGCTAATTCAATTCCTCTGTTGCGTGAATGTCTTTTAATGGCATTTTCAGTCAATTTACCACTCTAGCATGCTGTGGACCGCGGCAGACTTGTGTATTGAAGGAACAGTTCTCCCAAAAATGAAGATTCTGTCATCATTTACTCGCCCTCAAATTGTTCCAAATCTGTTTGCATTTCGTTGTTCTGATGACCGTAGAGAAAGATATTTTGAAGAATGTAGAAAAGCAGTTCTGGGGCACTTTTGACTACCAATGTCATTTTTTCTACAAGGGTAGTCAATGGTGGCCAAGAACTGTTTGGTTTAAAGCATTCTTCCAAATATCTTTCTCTGTGTTCGCCAGAACAAAGACATTTATACAGATTTGCAATATCTCGAGGGTGACTAAATGATGACAGAATTTTCATTTTTGTTAAACATGTCCATTAAGTCAAATCTAACAGTATGATTTATGCCCGGTCCCTATTTCTGCTAAATAACAATCCGCGCGAAAGTGTCCGATTCAGTGTTTAACTTTTGTCTCTTTGCTTTAACCGCGGTGTGTCACAGATGAATCACAAGAGATGGTAAAACTCTCCCGCACACCACCTGCTTTAAAAAAAGAACCAAACTGAACACTGACGTCAAGCTAACCACACCAAGCATCTCGCCTAACCGCTACGTTCACTTAACACGGATAAACATTCAGCTTTAATGTTCTGAACTGAAGAATACAAAACATGACCTGTCGACGTCTTCGCCAGATGTTAAGATAATAACACGCATAAGAGAAATTTCATGGGGGTGGGACGGCACTAGCCTGATTTTTGTTATCTTTTCCCGTCTTCTTTTTGTTTGTTTTAGAAAAGGAGCTTTGAAATTAGCTGTGGTTTAGTAAAGAGTGCCGTTTGACAGAACTGGGTCTAGACTCCCAATACCCACGAGTGTGTGTAGATGTGTTGTGTTTAAGACGCTGTGCTGGGATTGTATTTGAGTGTTTTGACAAGCAAGAATTTAAGAAAGTGCCAAAGAGAGATGGAGAAGCGCTGCAGTAATTGTTATTTTGGGCTTAGTTTAATGGGTTTTAGAAGCTGCTTGCTTTCATCTCTACCCTCCTGTGATTTCTTGTTTGTCACCGTGTTCTTCTCTCCATTTCTCTTTCGATTTAGATGAAGTTCTCCAGTTAGTTTACCAGGATCAAAAGGCAGATATGGACCAGTTCCTGTCCTCCATTTCTGAGTCTCAGCCCGATGTTACCGTGTCCTCCGAGGAGAGCGTGGAGGTTCCTGCCTTTGAAGGAAAGCCCTTCCGTCCCTTCCAAGTCAACTCGCTAGGCTCCCAGCCTGAACCCGAGGGTACGTTTCGGTAAAAACAACATTAAGCTTATTTTTTTAGGGGGTGAACTCCCATTCACGGTTGGCTCTTGTCTTTAGAGCCGGTAAGTTTCTCTGGCCTCTTGAAGATGGTGGTAATGTCCTATGAAGTCCTAAAGTTGCTCTTAAGTGTTCCTGAATGCCTATCGGCCTTGCCTTACAGAGCTCGCCATTTGAAGTTCGGCTAAAATCATAAAAACAGATTCTCCGGCGCATCGCTGCTGCCAAACGCTTTGAAAATCTCTCCGGTCCCGTTCATTTACTCATGCCGTCCTGCCCGGACCTGCCAAGCCTTGAAGGGAAGCACAAAATGTGCGAAATGAAAGCCCAAAATACTAAAAAGACCTGTGCAATAAACACACTAAAGCCCAGGAGGGTTTTCACAGTGATGTGCCAGTCCAGAAACGCATCCTAATTTTGTATCCCCGCTTTTCTTTATCATCCCTGCGGGATTCTCTTCTCTGTCTGTAGACACAGCTTGTTATTTCTGACTTGCTTCTCTTTTACTCACCTGGGTTTTTCTGTTTTAAAATGTTCTTGTTTTGTCTTTTGCTCGTGCTCAATGCCCAGGCGATCTCTCTGAACCCCCTCGTGCCTTCAAGAAAGGTGGGTCTCTGCTGCTTAACCTCTATTCAGTTTTTTTCCCCACTTCAGCGTCAGATCTTGTGTTTGTTTCATGCTTACAGGGCTGGGTTGCACAGATTTCCTAAGTCACTTTTATATTCATTAATATTGGAATATTACACCCAGCCCTACACGCATACATCTTTTATCATTTATCCTCGCGCTGTTTTGTCCCGCTTGCACACCCTCGTCCGTCTCTCCATTCCTGTCGGCCATCTTGTTATTCCGATCACGGTCTGTCGGGGTACAGCTTGTTAAGGCAGCGTGTTAAGCTAACTAGTTGTTTAGGTGGGCAGATGAGTCTCGTGTAAATGTGCAGTAAAGCGGTTCGGGCTTCCTCTTTACCGTCTGGTGTCAGCAAGACAAATAACCTGCGAGCGGAGCTGCATTCAGACCCGGCTCCCTGTCGACAGCTCCTCAGGGTTCATTGGTTTTGTTAATTATTCGGCCTCCTCTCATTTCTCTTCTGTTATCTTGCACTCCCCACGAGAGGAGCTTGTTGATTTAAGTCGTCTGTTGCAGGAGCGCTCTTCATTTATTTTTTAGATGACCGCCCTGTTTGAACATTAACTTGTTTACTGTTTAACCTTGCGATCCCACCCGTTATGAGTAAAAGTAAGGACCTGCTTTTTAGTGCCTGCTTATTAGTGCTTACTAAGGCAAACGTTACTGTTAAGGCCCGTTTATATCTAGAACGACAATTATACAAATATTCACGTCTCCCTGTGGTGAAATCACATTTTCATTATATATGTCTGTGTACTGTTTACAAAACATACACATGCGTGCTTATATTTAAGAAAAATACCACGTTTCATAAACATTCATATATTATTTAAATTATCGGTACAATAAATGTCAATATTTCCTAAATATGTATACATGTGTGTGTGCGTTTTATAAAAGCAAAATTACACGTTTTTATTCTGGAGGCAAGTAATCGTTTGACAGCCGTAATGTTTATATATATTGTTTGTTTATACGGTGTAGGGCTGTTAAACGATTAATCGCATCCAGAATAGAAGTTTGTTTACACAGAATATATGTCTGTCTACCGCGCATATTTATTGAGCATTTATAAACACGCACATGCATATATTAAGGAAGTATTGAATAAATATATTACGATTTCTATATCATTTAAATGATATATAAATGTTAATTTATTATTATATGTTGTATTTTTCTTGAGACATATGTCTGTCTACCGCGCATATTTATTTAGCATTTATAAACACGCACATGCATATATTTAGGAAGTATTTTAATGCATATATTAAGATTTCTATATCATTTAAATGATGTATAAATATTATTATATGTTGTATTTTTCTTGAGACATATGTCTGTCTACCGCGCATATTTATTTAGCATTTATAAACACGCACATGCATATATTTAGGAAGTATTTTAATGCATATATTAAGATTTCTATATCATTTAAATGATGTATAAATATTATTACATGTTGTATTTTTCTTAAATGTAAACATGCGCGTGTATGTGTTTCTGAATAGAAAATCAATATGCACACTACACAAACATATTAGGTAAACACAAACTTTTATTCTGGATGCGATAAATCACGATCAATCGATTAACAGCCCTAGTTTTAATATGCTTTGAGACAAACCAAATGCAAATTCATCAGTAAACTAGTGCTGAGTATTTGCTACTCGAAGTTAATGTTTTATCGTAATCGTATAATTTTATCATTCATTAGATGCAAAACACTTGTTTTGAAAGTGATCTCAGTGATATTGTTCTACTGTTTCTTTAACCTTATAGTTGTGTTTTGAATGCTATTGTCCTGAATGTACCATAGAATGATTTTTAAACCTTCATGGTTTTTGGTGTGAACAGGTCTTTACTATTGCTGTACTTGTAGCCAGGGTTAGAGATGTAAGACTAAATATTGATCTTACGCACCCACTGCTACAAACATGAATGATAGCGCCACTCATAGTTTATGAAACTCTGTCATCTCATACGTGTCATGTTTTATTATTTTATTCTAAGTTGTCTGTATGTTCCTGTCATGTTGTGTGCCTGTGTACTGTTGAAGCAGTGAATGGGTCGTGCATTTTTAAGCTATAAGCCCGTCTCTCCAGACCTTGTGACTGAACACAGTTAATCTTTCAGTGGCGTTCACCTGCTGCCCTGACTGTTAAACAATGCGTGGGTGAAAGGCATTGTTCTGCTCTCGGCCAATCAGATTTCGCCAATGTGGGATTATAGAAACCCGGGCTCATTTTTTCCAGGTGTCTTTTGGGAGTTGCTGGCATTTAGAAAGGACATTTATTTACAGTTGTGAAAATGAAGGAAGCCTTTAACCCGAGGAGATTAAACAGGTTTAAAGGGATAGAAATTCATCATTTCATCACCCATAACAACATGTCATTCCAAACCTGTATGACTGACTTTCTTCCGTGGAACACAAAAGAAGATATTTTGAAGAATGTTGCCAACCAAATAACATTGGATCCCATTGACTTCCGTTGTATCGACACAAAACCACAGAGACATTTCTTAAAATATCTTCTTTTGTGTGCTGAAGAAAGTGCCAAATACAGGTTCTGACGTATGATAAATGACGACAGAATTTGTATTGTGGGTAGCCTAGCTTTTTAATGTGTATCCTTTGTGCATTTATAAATCACATGTGTAGTGTAATCCGTCACACATGCGTATGTTTTATGCTCGAAAAATGACATCTTTTGGGTCATTACATGTAATAGTATATATTAGACTATACTGTTTTGGTATGCTACGCTCTTATTTTACAGTATAATCATTTCTCAATAGATCAAGTTTTAACCTTGATTTGTTTTCACCTTGAATATCCTGAAAGGTAAAATGGGTTAAAAACAGCAGTTCACATTGACTTTAAATGCTTTGTAGGTTTACAGTTTATGACGGAGTGCTCACAGGATGTCCCAGAGCCCTTATTCTACCTGGAGTAAGAGCTTCCGACCACTGTAGATCACAGCCAAGTTTACAGTGAGCTTGTCTTGGCCGGTCCAAGAAATCTCCGTGTCGAGCAGGGTTTAAATTGTACATTTGTTACGTCGCGCAGGGATGAGTCATGAGCGAGCGCTTTAGGATTTCTGACTGAAATGTCAAGGCAGAAAATTCTCGGCACAGGCTTATTGTGTAGATGTCAGCTCGATCACTGATTTAATGCGACATTTCAGTTGTATTTCGACCCGTGTTGCTCACTTGCTCACTGTTTTGGCTGTTCCTCCGCAGGCTCTGGCATGAACGGTCTTGATGGTCTTATTGGAGCAGAGGAGAAGATCATCAACAGCAAGAGCAACATCGATGAGAAAGTGGTGAGACCACCGGACGCTCTCACACACACACACACCTCGTGACCGTAATAATTGACAGAAAATAAACAAGCACCGCATGCTTCATTCAGAGCTCCGCTCGCGTTGTTTGTAGCATGTCAGTCTATCTAATATCACACAGGAGCTATCAGAAATGTGCTTATATTAAATATCTCTCACGTCTACTGTAAATGACATCAAATGTTCTGAGGGCTCCTGGCTATCAGGGCGATGATGTTGTTTAATACACATTTACGTTTTTTGTATTTTCATGCCAATACGAAGAACATGAAGGTCAAACATTTTGATTGACAGATGTTTTGTCCTGCAGTAAATGAAGCCAATTGTGTTATTCAATGTAAGCACTGTATTAGCGATTATGATCGATTTCATTCATTTTGGGATTTGCTCACAGCATTTTATATGTTAGGCGGCGGAAAAAATGAAGAGACCATTCCATATTTTCATTCCGAACTTCTGGTCGTGTCTTCAATAAAATCAAACCTCAGGAGTGACGTAGTCCTCCAACAGCAATGTGAAAGACAGGACAAGACGCATGAAAAACGTGATGATAATCCACCAAAAAACGTTTCATGTCCAAATATTCTCTCGCTTGAAAGTGAACCTGAACTTGTTTTCTTTGCCGCATCTGAGGTCTGAAAAAAGGCAGAGCATCTTTTCTGTTATTTAAATAAATATTTAATATTAAATAAATGCAAACAGAAACAATTTCGCAGTTCACAGAATGAAAAGGATCTATTGACTTAAATGAATGCCTAGATAAATAGTCCGTTTTAAAACGGCCCTTAATATGGTCTCTGCATTTTTTCTGTGTATGTGCTGTATCTGCTGCCATAAAACACAAAATGTTTTTGTCGCACACACGCACACACACACACACAGTCACCGTTCAGTAGTAGAGAAGTAATTGAGACTGCCCTGTCTGTGTTGACAGGTAATTGATGAAACTCTGGATGTAAAGGAACTGATTTTGAATGATGTTGATTCTCAGGTAAGTACAGCGCCCTCTTGTGGCAAACACGTGGTGCTTTCAACCACTGCAGTCTCTGTCCAGTTCTGTTATACCTGTGAGCAAATGACCGTGTTACATAACTAATGAAGTTTTACTGTTTATCAGCCACTTTCCACAGCACGTGTGCATGCTTTTAATGCGAGTGCATGAGCACGTCCGATGGATATTGTTCATCCTTCATGATCATCATCAAATTGAGCACTAAACGTTTGTGTGTTAAAATGGCCGTTCGGAGCTCTCATTAGTCCATTTCGTACCTGGCGATGCAGATCATTTAACTTAAAGGCACAGCTCATCTTTATTCGTTCACCCTCGCGTCATTACAAACTAGTATGACTTTCGAGATGCACGAAAGAAGATATTTTGAAGAATGTCGATGACAAAACAACACTGAACCCCATAGACTTCCATTGTACGGATACGAAACAACGGAGACATTTCTCCTAATATCTTGTTTTGTGCGCCACAGAGGAAAGCATCACACGGAGGTTTTGAAGAACACGAGGGTGACTTTTAATCTGGAGTCTGATAAAATTGAGTCTTAAAAGAATAGTTCAACCCAAAATAAAAATTCAACTGAATGTGTGTTTTGTGGCACACATTCCTCCTCTTCAAGCTTCTTTCGGGATCTTACGTGTTTGTATATTCAAGTATTTAAACGGACTCTTCGTGCGTAGTGTGTCAAATATGAGAATGTCTGGGAATAAACCCGAAAGCTTTTATCTTTTGTCTCTCCCAGTGGCTGATTCACTGGTTTCCTTTCGGTACCAATTACGGCACATTACGTAGCCATGGCGACTCCATTGTTGCCTCGCTGTACAAAAGTTACAGTATCAGTCCTCCGCTTTGGCATCATGAAAAGCTCTGTGAGATCTGTCTGTTATTCACGTCTGTGCTTGGGAGAGTAAATATGCTTGCGTTGATTATTCCCTCGCAGTTCAGCCGCGGATCAGAGCAGGAGATGTTCCGCCCCCTGGTGGATGACTTCAGCTTCGGAAGCAGCGCTCTGATTGGCCTGCTGGTGATTGCGGTGGCCATAGCGACAGTGATTGTGATCAGTCTCGTGCTGCTGAGGAAGAGGCAGTATGGCACCATCAGTCACGGCATTGTGGAGGTGAGGCAACGGTCACACCGTTTGATCATTCACTCTTATTGTTTTCACTTCGGCCTTGAAGATAACTGCGAGAGGACAAGTACTCTATTCATCTCGACAAGGGATGGTATGAGACTTATTGAGGACAAGGAGCTTTAAAGAAAGGTTTTTAGAACATACGATTGCACGAATCACAAGATCGATACGGATGACTGCGGCTAAATACAGGTGTCACTCCACTTATGAGTTTTTCTTAAATCTGAATTCGATGTTGGAGAAGTTACATGCTCGGAAATGTGTTTCTTCTTATAGGCAAAGAAAATGTATATGCGAACAAAACATAGGACGTAGGACCAGGGGCGGATTAGGACTTAAAATAAGAGAGCCACCACCCATTCCGTCGCATTTGCATTTCGGCCCATGCGCCAACGTTCGGCCCGGTACGCCAGATGCCCATTTGGCCCCTGCAGTTGCATAACAACACTGGCTAATCCGGGCTTGTGTAGGATAGTTGGCGCCACAAATATTTACCATAAATATTTATTTCAGATTTTTGCCACTTGTGACCAATTGATCTCAAAGTGATTTTGGTTTACACATGTTACATAGGAGAAAAATGGGTCATTCTCACAAAACCATTGAAACATCACGGCAATACTCACTTTAAATAGACATCCAGGAACACTTATAATACAATTATAAAGATAATTGTGTTTTTGTGATTGTTTTTGTGTTTTATTGCATTTTCTGAGGAAAACCTCATGACCTTAACACGTTCATGTTGGATGCATAGGTTGTAATTTAAACAGAATAAATGTAAATATGCCGAAAAATATATGTATATGTATAATGAATGGCTACTAGGTCAACAGCTTTCATTGTGTTTCTCAAGTCTTATTTTTTTACTGTTATAATGTGTACACGACAATATTGATTATGATTACCGTTACAGGTAGTTCTCCACATTTACAAACCGTTACACTTATAGGGTCCGTTTCCCACACAGGGATTAGATTAAGCAGGATGGGCTTTAGTTCAATTTGGGCACTTAACATGAAAGAATAAACTAAATATATATTACTTGCGTGCATTTCGAGACAAAACAACAATGGCACTGATGATTTTTAAGATGTGTCTAACGTTTATGTTACACTGTAGGACTTGTCTTAAGCCTTGTACGGGAAACTATGAGGGGCCGTTTAGGCCATAATTATTGAAATGACTCTTACAAACACTAGTGAAATAAAAACATCGATCGAACTTAGTGAAATTCATTCATACATATTAATGAAATGACTCTTACAAACACTAGTGAAATAAAAACATCGATCGAACTTAGTGAAATTCATTCATACATATTAATGAAATTACTCTTTCAAACACTAGTGAAATAAAAACATCGATCGAACTTAGTGAAATTCATTCATACATATTAATGAAATGACTCTTACAAACACTAGTGAAATAAAAACATCGATCGAACTTAGTGAAATTCATTCATACATATTAATGAAATGACTCTTACAAACACTAGTGAAATAAAAACATCGATCGAACTTAGTGAAATTCATTCATACATATTAATGAAATGACTCTTACAAACACTAGTGAAATAAAAACATCGATCGAACTTAGTGAAATTCATTCATACATATTAATGAAATGACTCTTACAAACACTAGTGAAACCATACATATGTATTACTGTAATCTTTTACAGACACATTTCAGTGTAGTCGATGAAAGATTTCAGTGTAGTCGATGAAAGATTTCAGTGTAGTCGATGAAAGATTTCAGTGTAGTCGATGAAAGATTTCAGTGTAGTTGATGAGAGCATATTTCACTGGAAAAGGAAGCTGCATCCTCACTTCCGTTTAGTTTGGCGCGCGTTGATGACGTGCAGATATGCCGCGAACAGGAACCTGTCTGATGCAATTAATTTACTGAGCAATATTTTACAATCGCCCGCGCTACCTTCGGTTTTTCCTTATACAGTTTCGTTGTCAATGCAATTTTTTTATTGTCTAAAAATATATTTTGGCTATAAAACTATAAAACTGTCCCAAAAAGCTGAAGCGTGCGGTTCCGTAATTCTTGGCGTCTGCAATTCCAATAGGAACTACACATTCGAATGAAGCTTTACTCCCACTTTACCAGGATTTAAAGAGTGTGTCGAGGAAATAAAACTCTGGTTTTAAGATTTCAAAATGACGCCACGGCGATGTTTTTTGTTTTAGCAAGTGTTTTGCGCTATTTTCATACACGAGTAACAATGAAGATGATATTACAGCTTTTCTAAGAAGTGCACTTAAGTGTTTAGAGGACATTCAAACAGCGAATGGTGCTACGAATATGTTGAGCCTTCACAGAGAGCTAGAGGACCAAACGAGAACCTTGCATTCATTGTTTCAAGCTGTAAGAGCTGTGGATGAGGAGAACCCTTGTTTACTAGAACTGCAGTCCTTACGTTTTGTAATGTTGTTTTGTATACAAATAATTATTTTTTAAAATTTTATTTAACAATTATTTGTATACAAAACAACATGGCATTTCAAAACGTTATAATAGAAAATACAGTCCATGTGCATGACATAAATACAATTATAATAAAAACATAACAAAATAATAATAATATATATTTTTTAATACAAATAAAATAAACAAATAATAAATAATTTAAGGGGCTATGGTTTTTCTTGTAAGTCATATTCTAGAATGTGTCATACCATATATAAAAGGCCATATTCCATTTCCGGATCCAAATGATCTGATTGCATAGGCAAACAACAAAATAATGGGAATATAGATTTATTGTTTGCTGTAAAAGTACGATCATAACCTTTATCACCATAACGAAATGTCCAGACAGTGGTTACTTTTCACAATTCGACTTTTCAAGAGGATCGCTACCGTACAACCCTGTGTAGATGCGCAATTAAGCGTATAGCGTGACCGCACTTATCTCAACCGCAGATTGCGTGACTCCAGCGAGACGTTGTCTGTGTCTATAGTGTGCGGCGGCTTATGCCCAAGCAGCTTAAAGTTCGCTGCCAGTTCATACCTAAGCCAAGGCAATATGAGATCTGTGCATATGAGATCTTCCTGGCAAGTGGGTCGGAGTTGTTGGAGGAACTAATAAGTAATTAATTCAGTAAATTAATTGCATCTGACAGGTTCCTGTTCGCGGCATATCTGCACGTCATCAACGCGCGCCAAACTAAACGGAAGTGAGGATGCAGCTTCCTTTTCCAGTGAAATATGCTCTCATCAACTACACTGAAATCTTTCATCGACTACACTGAAATCTTTCATCGACTACACTGAAATCTTTCATCGACTACACTGAAATCTTTCATCGACTACACTGAAATGTGTCTGTAAAAGATTACAGTAATACATATGTATGGTTTCACTAGTGTTTGTAAGAGTCATTTCATTAATATGTATGAATGAATTTCACTAAGTTCGATCAATGTTTTTATTTCACTAGTGTTTGTAAGAGTAATTTCATTAATATGTATGAATGAATTTCACTAAGTTCGATCGATGTTTTTATTTCACTAGTGTTTGTAAGAGTCATTTCATTAATATGTATGAATGAATTTCACTAAGTTCGATCAATGTTTTTATTTCACTAGTGTTTGTAAGAGTCATTTCATTAATATGTATGAATGAATTTCACTAAGTTCGATCGATGTTTTTATTTCACTAGTGTTTGTAAGAGTCATTTCATTAATATGTATGAATGAATTTCACTAAGTTCGATCAATGTTTTTATTTCACTAGTGTTTGTAAGAGTCATTTCAATAATTATGGCCTAAACGGCCCCTCATAGGAAACCGCCCATAGTTTTCTAAAGAAAAATGACTTTCTTTAATGTCGATTTATATTTAACGTGTTTAAGAAAAGCAAAACCTTTGAAATGAATCATTTAAACATGCGAGACGTATCGATGCGAATGTTTCGTAATCACTAAATCGACCGTTTGTTAGTTCAAGATCAACTCTAATGCATGCTTATACACATACGGACTTAAACTCCTTTTTTGTGGTTGACCAGGTTGACCCCATGCTGACCCCAGAAGATCGTCACTTGAGCAAGATGCAGAACCACGGCTATGAGAACCCCACCTACAAATACCTGGAGCAGATGCAGATTTAGCCGTCGGGGCTTCTGTGGCGCTGGAGAGGGGTGAAAATACTACTGACCAATTATAAAACTGCTCTCTTCAAATCATTTCATGCGTTTGAAATGCATATTCTGGTTCATTAATGAAAAACGCTACTACTTCTAATAATGCTACTGTTGTACCACAGAGCGCTTTTGCGATCTTTTTTTTTTAGAGACATTTTATCTTTATGCAAGACGTTTTATGTAAGAAAAATTTGCCTGGAATTGATTTTACACGCGTTCAATTGGAACACATTATAATTTTATTTGACGCGTTCTTTTTTTTTGCATTAACTTCAAATCAGATCTGTAGAGGTACAGCAAAGCCAAAACAATCGATTGAAAGACACAGCAGTTTTATCTACACTATATTTGGCCGTCAATATACATTTTTTCCGATAGGTTGCTTGTATATGAAGGTTATTTGTAACAACTTTAATGTATAGTGAATCATTAAATATGAAACAAAATCATTTACACATGATGTACGTACATAGAGAAATAGATGATCAAGTTATTCATAGTCACTTTTTTCCTGCAGAGCTTAAATCTTAGCTGGGTTACAGGTTTAAACTTTGACATCCAAACATTTGATACCATCACCTGTGTAGGATGTGATGAATGATTCAAACCCAACGGCTTGACAATCTTGCCAGATCTGTCGGCTGGTTGTCGTGGTGCCCCATTAGTTGTTAGAAAGAAGAGTTGGTTTTATCCTTTGGTTATGGGGTCATACTTAGACCAATAAAACAGTCGGCCCCCGCAGATGGTCATTGCGGGTTGGTTTGAAGCAATGCCATAAAGTTACGGGCCTCCAGCCTTCCTCATCACACACACAAAAATCTCTTGCTCAAATCTACTCGATGAATGTTATTTTTCCTGCTGTTACATCCACACACACACTGACACTCCCTTTTTATAAGCGTAAATCTGACCTTATAAAGTGTTTGCATTCAGCTTTGGCGCGGTTTATCACATAATTATACGTTTTCATGTCATTGCTGCATAATGAGAAGTGTCATGGAGGTGTGGCAAAACTTTGCACACTTTAGTAAATTAAAAAGCATACAGACATGAAAGAAAACGTCTGTAATTGTAATACTATCGTATGTATAGTTAATCGTACAAGTCCAACAAGGACGGACCCTTGCAAATTGTGATGAAGTCAAAAACTAACACTAAATATTAGCTAGCTGGGGCCAAAGCAGGTGAAAGCAAACGTTGTGCATGTTCACTAATACGGAAGACGAAGAATAAATGTTCAATCCGTTTTTTTCTTCCTTTCCCCCTTCTTAACAATGTCTATATGGCTGTATAGTAAATGTTGAAATCATTGGCTTTTATCAAGGACAACCTGTGGTGTGCATTGTTCTTATACGAGATGTTATGATATATATTTTTAAGTTCATTTTTTTTCTATTTTTCCCCTCTTCCTGTGACAGTATTTCTGTATGTGACTTTCACTATGCACCTAAATGGCTCCAGTTTTGGACCTTGTCATTGCCTGCTTGATTATGGAAAATGTTGTACGGCTGAGGGGGAAATAATATAAGATTCACATATTAGATATGAAATATCTGAATCTAATGGACAAATGGCTTTATGGTTACAGGTGGAAAACACATCAATAAATTCACTTCTTCCATGAATGTGTCACTTTGTCGTTTTTAGGTTGTCTTTTTTAATATGACCCCCCTTAATGCATGAATTACAGCAACCTAAGTTAGGATTTGTTTCCTGTGTCTTTATCGCTCTCTTAGGGTGTGATTAAACATTTATAAAAATAAATGACAGCTGGATAATCTGGACCATGCACAATAATGAGAAAGCAAAAACAGGTTTGTGACAACTTTGCCAATTGATTTAATACTAAAAACTGACATAAGTACATTGCATAAGCATTCATACCCTGTTCAGGGCCACTTGAAATTTAGCTCTGAAGCATTAGTTTTGCGTGATGTTTCTACACTTCGAGTGAAGTAAACATGTGGCAAATTCAATAGAATAAGTATCTGATCTGATCTGATCAGGAGCGCCACATCCCTCTCAACAAAAGGTGCAACAAATGCATATCAAAGTTAAGACCAAGACATGAGGTCGACAGAACTGCCAGTACAGTTCTGAGACAGGATCGTATCAAGACAGATCTGGGGAAGACTTCTTAAAGAAATAAGCTGTATTGAAGGTTCGCAGAAGCATGTAGCCTCCATTACGCCTCAAAGGGGTCATATGGGGCGAATACGTGTTTTTCTGTGTTATAAGTTGTCCATGCATGTATTAGACGTGTATAATCACATGAGTATCATAAGACATTAAAATGTAAATGATCACGTTCCATCCCTTCTTTGAAATACCAGTACATATTTCTAGCCACTTGCCTAAGCACACTTAGTAAGAGGTGTTATTTCAGAGACTGACTTGATATGGAAGTTCAAGTTCAGGGTTTGACATATCAGTTGTTTCCGCAGTTCATTAAAATGTTCATTGCTTTTATTCAGCGCCCACGTGTCATTTCCATTGACAAATGCAATATAACATACAGGTGTACAGTATAAAGACCTTTCTGGTTCTACAGTAGTTCACCTGCGTCATAGAAGCTGACTTGTCATGATACAAGATGGATTTACATCCTTGGAACATTTTTACTAAGTAAAAATTATTAAAAGATAAATAAACTTTTACATTTATGCATTTGACAGACTTTTATCCAAAGCGACTTACATTGCATTATTCTAGATACAGTGCATCCGGAAAAGTATTCACAGCGCTTCACTTTTTCCACATTTTGTCATGTTACAGCCTTATTCCAAAATGGATTCAATTCATTAATTTCCACAAAATTCTACAAACAATACCCCATAATGACAACGTGAAAGAAGTTTGTTTGAAATCTTTGCAAATTTATTAAAAATATAAAAGCACATGTACACAAGTATTCACGGCCTTTGCTCAATACTTTGTTGAAGCACCTTTGACACCAATTACAGCCTCAAGTCTTGTTGAGTATGATGCTGCAAGCTTGTCACACCTATTTTTGGGCAAGACAAACTAAGAATTCTATCACTATTCTATTTTTATTATAGATTAGTTATTTCTTTGTTGGATTAATTAATCTGGATTCTTGTTGGATTGGACAACTGTTGCCATCTGGAATAAATCAAGAAGTTTCAGCGCACATGAAGTCAAAGTCTACAAGATCAACCAAAGTCCAAAGACTTTTCTGAGATACAAAACAGGGCTGTACAAATTTGTAATCTTGACAAATCTCAACCTTTTAGTTTTATCGTGTTTTATGCTCTTGTAAACTGTTTTGTACTCCAGTAGATCCACAAACCATTAACAAGAGATGTGTGTGCGTGTGTCTGATTTAACGTGATAGTTCACCCCAAAAACGAAAACTCTGTCATCTTTTGTTCAACCTCTTGTCATTTCAAACCTGAATGACTTTCTTCCACAGAACACATAAGATGATATTTTGAAGAATGTTGTTAACTGGCCCCCATTCACTTGCATTGGTTTTGTGTTCATACAATAGAAGTGAATGGGGGCCAGTGCCCTCCAAAATATATTTTGTGTTCTGCGGGAGGAAGAAAATCATAAATGTTTGAAATAACAAGAGTAAATGATGACAGACTTGTCTCGGGTGAACTATACCTTTAAAGCAGACCGATCAGTGCCATTGGGTATTCTTTCAAAAGCTACTGGCCTGACATGCATAACACATCATTTTATTCATTATCTCATATTCGTTTGAAAGTGGACAACGTTGTTAACCTTTTAAACATGTTGTCTACAGGCAGATTTTCCATTATTATTAATTTCTTTAAGACCACTTAAATTTTCTGATTGAACTGTCTAATTGAAGGGATGTCAGCACTTCTGGCATCTCTTCTCCACCCTGACTCACTGAGGACATCCATTACCTTCTGGTTGATGCAGGCTTTAGTTGTGGTCATCATCACTCATGATGCTGAGCATCCAGTCAAACTGGAGATGGTTCTGTCAGACTCAGATGTCCCGAGAAATAAAGAAACAAGACAAACGTATTAGTGCAAAGGCCGCTCACATGTAATATGTAACATGACAATATAACAAACGTTTATCCGTGATCAGTACCGACTGTAGCACAAGTCTCTTTAGGATTTCTATGATTCGTTTCCTTCTCCCCTATGAAGTACACTAGAGTATATGTGCAGTTCACTGTATAACAAAAAAGTAAATGTGTGATCAAGTGAATGAAAAAATGCTGAACAGCATCTGAAATCAGAGTGAGCAAATGAATGATCTTTATTTTTTATTGCTGCTTATCTAATTTCCTCCACATGATTGAAGTCTGGCTGAATTTCTGGTGCATGTCCATTAATGAACTGTAGCGCAAACAACAAACAGATTAAAAAGAATTGTGATAAACAGCATTTGCTTAATTGAACCTATTAATCAAATCTATTAACTGATATCAAAAAGTATTTTTGCATTGAAACTGTTGGTCAGAGGACAAAATCTTTCCAACTAAGATTCTCCAGATTGTCTGGTAGATTCAAAATAATGCCTCTGAAATGGATAAAAAAAAACAAGAAAAACTATCTTTACGTATTATTTTGCAAACATTTGAGCACTTATAAACAGGAAACGAGGTTGAGCGGCTGGTGCAGTTGTGTTGGGGGGACTTGAGGGGAGTTCTTGTCCACCCCATGTTGTATTTCGGGCAAAAGCTGTTGAGAACAAAGAGTACGTAAAGAACAATCAAATTTTGAAAAAGAGCATTGACATTGTTGGTCAGAGATCAGGGGACAGGGCGTTGGCGGGACGGGGAAGCAATGGGAGCCCGACTAGCTCCGTGCTGGAGTCGGACGGGGAGTCCCACGACTCCCTCCGCCCACGCCTGCCACGGAGGCAAGCTGGTGGTGGAGAGCCTGCAGGGGGCGAGGCACCGATGCTCACAACCCCGAGCTGCAGGACACGAAAGAGGGTCCCTGAGACCGGCGTTGAACAGCCCTGCCAGTTCCCCCTACCCAGAGACCACGTCCTCTGTGGTCTCCAGGAACCTGTCCACATAGTCTAGGAGTCCCCATGGCGAATACTGCAAAGGAGGTGAGCCTGGGGAGATCGTGCAGCGTCCAGCTGCTGGCTGGGTTCAGTTCTGGCATATTCGTTCTGTCAGGAACTAGGAGGAAGAACCTACGTCCAGGCAGCAGTGCTAACAACGAATAGACTTTAATAAGAAACAAAATCCCACGATGGGGTGAAACAGGAATGTACCTAAAACATGAAACAAAAGACTACCCACAATGGGGCAAACAAGAAAATACAATAACTAGACAACTGAGGACACAAGACCAAATAATATCAACTTTAAAACCGGGCACGGAATCCAACAAGGACTGTAAATACACAAGCTGGGTCACAAAGGAAGGTTACCAACAATAATATGTTTCTCTCAACACAACACATAAGGCACTGTCATGATCCTGCCACTAGACCAAGAAAGGCATGACACGAAGAGGCAGAATCATGACACGTACCTATTTTTATTTATGTATATTCTTTATATTATTCCCTTTATGATGTTCTAAGTATCAAACAAAGCCATATCAGACTAAGTTAATAGTACACAATTATTGTCAGTACTAGAAGTTTAAAACTACAGCAAATAATGCGTATGGAATGTATATTTAAGGTTAAATGCATAAAGTTACATTTAAGATGTATAAAACTTATGAAGCAATGTCAGCAGGTGACAGTGGTTAGAGCGTTGGGCTTGTGATCAGAAGGTTGCTGGTTCAAATCTCAGTGCCAGCAGTTCATGACTGAAGTGCCCTTGAGCAAGGCACCTTACCCCTGATTGCTCTGCAGTAATGTGCCACTGTAGAGAACTACTTGTAATTCACTTTGGATAAAAGCGTCTGCCAAATGAATAAATGTAAATGTGGCAGTAAAGGGGGATGAGATTTGTTTGGTTAGTGACATTTTTTCAAATATCTTCCTTTGTGCTCATTTATACACAGGGCCGCTGCTAGCCATTTTGGTGCCCTAAGCATAATTCCATTATGATGCCCCCCCCCTTAAAGGTGCAAACTTTTCTTCAGTAAACAGAATAGCAAAACAAAAAACTATCAATGTTTAACAGTAAAATCTCAATTCAGATTGCAAGCTGCACCGAAATTAAAGTTACTCGCCCCGCTCGACACGGGCTTCGAACCGACGTCGGTCCAAATGGGAGAAGAGCGCTCTAACGAGGAGGCTAAAGCGTCTCTGTTGATTGGTAGTGAGGTTTACGATCAGTAGCAGCACTTCATGCACATTTCCCGAATTTAATTTGATTAAACATGGACTTACCTGCAAGTGATGCACGGGCATCATCTCGCAGTTTCTTCTTCTTTCTTTCCTCTGATCCTGACTCCTGCTGTCTTTTCGGGGCCATTTCCAAATAAGTTGCCTAGGCTACCGTCTGTCAAACTGCGTCAGGAGCACGCGCGATCAACCGGCACTGCCGTGCGGACCGTACATGGGCGGGTGGTGGTGTGGATGGGGTGATATGGGATTTTTCGGCCGTTTTTTTTTACATATACATGGCTAAAATATGCCTGCTTAATTATTTTTCTATAGCCTAATGAAATAATATAGATATAGATTAAAATTCATCAGGCTATTTTTGGCGAATTTCTCTTTTCTGTAGTACTTGGAAATTCTGAGTCATATCCATCCGCCCTGTCGCTCCTGTCTTCGGGTTGTTTTCTTCCCTCTTTCAAAAGGGGTTTGGGTAATTTTGTGGGCCATCACGCTACAGTGCCTTGCTTCATCCCCCTTCATTGTATTCACATTTTGTGATGTTGCTGCCTTATCTTAAACTTCTAGTTATAAGAGTAGAAGAAAAGCTCAACGGCACAAAATACAGAGATAATGATCATGAAAACCTAGCCAAGAACCTCGGACAGGGCAGTAGGTTAATTCTCCAACATGACAATGATCCTAAGCACACAGCTAAAACAATGCAAGAGTGGCTTATGGACAACTCTATCAATGTGCTTGATTGGCCCATCTAATGCTTGGGCTTGAACCCAACTGAACATCTCTGTAGAAACCTGAAAATGTCTACTGATGATCTCCATCCAACCAGAGTTTGAGAGGATCTGAGGAGAGGAATGGCAGAAAATTGCCAAATGCGGATGTGTAAGGTGCTTTAACCAACTAGTTAAGGTTATGAAGGGTTTTAAGTAGTTTACGATAAGGCAGCACCATGAGAAAATGTGAATTAAATGAAGGGGGATGAATACATTTGCAAGACACTCTATATAGACAGGTGGTCATACAATTAAGCACATTTTTTTAATAATAGATTTCTTTATTAGGTTAAACATGCTGAATAAGAAAATTACAACAAATACATTTCACCATCGATGACTCGCCCCAAAAAACGAAAAAATATTTTCACAAATTTTGGTATTATTGCTTGTACGCAGAATACTGGCATAACACTGCAAGGTCAAAACAACAATTGAACATTTACTTAAAATTAGTCTAAATAATATTTAAAATATGTGAACATTTGTACAGTTTTTGTTTATTTGCAATATACAGATTTACCGTAATGAATGATATAAGCTTACTTGAGCTAAATATACGTTAAAACATTGATGCAACATGAAAATAAATATTACCACAAAATTGTACAAGAACTGTAAAAAGATAGAAACAACAATTTGTTTTTTGAGTTTCGAGTTTTTTGTAATTTTGAGTCAATCAAAAGAGTGTATTCTCTTTCTATGATACAAAATATATAATACTGTTACTTTATATTTACACTATTGTGGGGAATTGAAATGAATTGTTTCTGTTATATAACGAATTTACGTATTTACATCAAACTAGACTGTAGTTTTCACACGTTTAGCATCAGTTGAAAATGTATAGAAATATGATTTGTTTCGCATGGACACGCATCTTATTTTCCAACAAAGCAGAACTATTAATCCTGCCATAAAACAGCTGGTGTAAGCCATAGGTCTACATATAATATACATGATATACCATACATAACAGGAATATCATTTTGTCCTGCAAATATTGCACAAATGTAAAATTTTACCAATTTAAAAATATCTGACAACTTGCCCGATTTGACATTATATAAAAAGGTCGCTTACGCACCTTCGTGATCTTTTCAAAATGTCATTGGTCGGTCTGGCGCGTGATTTTTTTTCATTGGACGGCTTTGAACGGTTCTTTTTTCCTATTGGTTCCCACAAATGGCGGAAAATCGCGTTGGCACCGACAGTGCTGCGTTACCACTTTACAACCACAAAAACAACAAGCATCTAAAAATAAAATCGATAAAAACAACAATCTGGCGCGACACCTCGCATCTACAGCGTCACAATTATTAAAAACACAACACTGCGCAAACTGTCGCCCCGGGCCGCGCGTCTGTTGCTAGGCAGATTATGTTAATATATGCAAGGCAGCCATCTCTGCAGCTACCATTCTGAGGGAAGACCCACTTCAACCTTTTCCAAAAAATGCTTAAAACTCTCGGGAAATCCACATCGGAACCTTAAGCGCGGATTCAGGATCGCCTCTCAGTAAGTGTCCCGCAAAACTCACAGCCCGGTTTGCGTTAGGGGCTCGATTAGAGCGCAGATATATTTCGTCGAGTGTCTTCGCCTTGCTTTGTTGTTGTCTTAGTCCCACCCAAAATGGAGCCGTGTCGTGTCTTCCTATTCTGCTGCAGACACACGCACAAAACGCGCCGGCCGGGCTCAACTATGAGCGGGGAGCGAGGAGCGTCTGTCTCGCATTTATGCTCCTCGGTGTATCTATTGTGCTTTATTAAAACGGCGTTCGTGGGCCCTAGCCGGTCGTACGGTTGATGTGCTCTGTCTCATTAACGTTAATGGCCTTCCGTGTGGGTTAAAGTCTTATAATACCGGTGTGAAAGCGTTTCAGTGCCGCTGCGTGTTGCGTGGTATGGTCCGACTGGGACTCCCAACCTGCGGGCTTAAAATAGGGGGGAGAGACCGGATAGTGTCCTCGGCGCTTCAGTCGTGACTACAGCGGTCGGGACGTGTTATTTCGTCCCGGGGGTTGAAAAGGGCCGTGGTTACACGCATTCGCGTCTGTGTTTTCTCCCCACGCGGGTGTCGGGGATTTTCTCTCCGGCCGCTCGCTTCTTCTACCCCCGCGGAGCGATTAGACTGACCGCTGCTCCAGCACGCGCCTTTATTTGGGTTAAACTGCGTGCTTTCAATAAAACGTCCTGAACGAATCGCACAATTGTGTTGTGATCTCTCCGGTACAACGTGTAGATCGTGCGATCGACACGGTTCGATAAACTGCACTTATTTCATTTTTTTCACGGCAAATCTCCCCATTATAAGTCATGACACTTTTAGGGAGATGTGTACAGATGTGCCTCTTCAATGCAATGGTACAGGAATATGGTAATTGTACAGTAACGTGCATAGTGTTGGAAATGGGCATCCAGTCTCATCACTGTACTGTAAATGGGTTGCACTGATCTCTTTAGAGTAATAAACAAAGTTGAGGAAATTTTAAAACCGATTTTTTGTTAATATTTACTGTCTAGTAAATATATAATGGCTGGAATGCACGACGAGATCTATCTAAACCGATTATTTGCTAGACATCATACGCCTGCAGACTTTTTGAAAGTTTAACATAGAAACACACTAGCTGATCAAATCAAAACGTTAAGTCCAGACTGAAAATCTGAGCAAAAGTAGTGTATATTAGATTTGAGTTATGTTTTATTTAGTGCCAAGGATTTTTTCTTTTTGTTTCTGTAATTCAGATGATTAAAAGTATACCGTTTTGTGTCTTTACTTTAACTAACTATACAGTGATCACAAAAGTCACCGTAGGTTATTGGTTAGAACGTGTCCACAAACTGTGTTCATTCAGAATATAACTAGTCTTACTGTTCAGATATTGTATAATATGGCAGGGCTAGTTCATTCAATGCAGTGCCAGAATTTTGTTGTTGTGATATTATTTATATGAACACTGGTTTATGTCTACAGGTCTGCTGGTGGTGGATGACAGGTGGATAGGCGAAGGAGGTGTTTGGAGACACCTCAGGTCATTGCCATGGACGCAAAAGACGGGACGTCACCTGTGTGGAGTACAGATGCAAACAATGATACTGGCCACTCGACTCAGGTACAACCAAACCAGGCTCTTTAACGTCGCATGCTATGCATAAAGTTACTTAATTTTGACAGAGATTGACTCCACAAAGTATATACATCTCTATTTTATGTTTATTGCAATTGGACAAGTTGCTATTTTCTAAATAAAATAAAAAATAGCTACTTGTCCAATTGCGGAAGCCGCTAGCTATCACAGTGCTGCGATGGAAGAAAACACATGCAGATAGAAAAAACACAGGCACATTCAGAAAGCATCTTCATTAGTTTGGCGACGCATGCCCTGCAAATATTCGCAACACAAACGCGCTGCAAATATTTGCAACACAAACAAACACACAAACGCGCTGCAAATATTTGCAACACAAACAAACACAGAAAGGCGCTGCAAATATTCGCAACACAAACAAACACAGAAAGGCGCTGCAAATATTCGCAACACAAATAAACACAGAAAGGGCTGCAAATACTCGCAACACGGAAACGTGCTGCAAATACTCGGAACACAAACAAACACAGAAACGGCTGCAAATACTCGCAACACAAACAAACATAGAAACGGCTGCAAATACTCGCAACACAAACAAACATAGAAACGTGCTGCAAATACTCGGAACACAAACAAACACAGAAACGGCTGCAAATACTCGCAACACAAACAAACATAGAAACGGCTGCAAATACTCGCAACACAAACAAACAAACACAGAAACGGCTGCAAATACTCGGAACACAAACAAACACAGAAACGGCTGCAAATACTCGCAACACAAACAAACACAGAAACGGCTGCAAATACTCGCAACACAAACAAACAAACACGGAAACGTGCTGCAAATACTCGGAACACAAACAAACACAGAAACGGCTGCAAATACTCGCAACACAAACAAACATAGAAACGGCTGCAAATACTCGCAACACAAACAAACATAGAAACGTGCTGCAAATACTCGGAACACAAACAAACACAGAAACGGCTGCAAATACTCGCAACACAAACAAACATAGAAACGGCTGCAAATACTCGCAACACAAACAAACAAACACAGAAACGGCTGCAAATACTCGGAACACAAACAAACACAGAAACGGCTGCAAATACTCGCAACACAAACAAACACAGAAACGGCTGCAAATACTCGCAACACAAACAAACACAGAAACGGCTGCAAATACTCGGAACACAAACAAACACAGAAACGGCTGCAAATACTCGGAACACAAACAAACACAGAAACGGCTGCAAATACTCGGAACACAAACAAACACAGAAACGGCTGCAAATACTCGCAACACAAACAAACACAGAAACGGCTGCAAATACTCGCAACACAAACAAACACAGAAACGGCTGCAAATACTCGGAACACATACAAACACAGAAACGGCTGCAAATACTCGGAACACAAACAAACACAGAAACGGCTGCAAATACTCGGAACACAAACAAACACAGAAACGGCTGCAAATACTCGGAACACAAACAAACACAGAAACGGCTGCAAATACTCGGAACACATACAAACACAGAAACGGCTGCAAATACTCGGAACACAAACAAACACAGAAACGGCTGCAAATACTCGGAACACATACAAACACAGAAACGGCTGCAAATACTCGGAACACAAACAAACACAGAAACGGCTGCAAATACTCGGAACACAAACAAACACAGAAACGGCTGCAAATACTCGGAACACAAACAAACACAGAAACGGCTGCAAATACTCGGAACACAAACAAACACAGAAACGGCTGCAAATACTCGGAACACAAACAAACACAGAAACGGCTGCAAATACTCGGAACACAAACAAACACAGAAACGGCTGCAAATACTCGGAACACAAACAAACACAGAAACGGCTGCAAATACTCGGAACACAAACAAACACAGAAACGGCTGCAAATACTCGGAACACAAACAAACACAGAAACGGCTGCAAATACTCGCAACACAAACAAACACAGAAACGGCTGCAAATACTCGCAACACAAACAAACACAGAAACGGCTGCAAATACTCGCAACACAAACAAACACAGAAACGGCTGCAAATACTCGGAACACAAACAAACACAGAAACGGCTGCAAATACTCGCAACACAAACAAACACAGAAACGGCTGCAAATACTCGGAACACAAACAAACACAGAAACGGCTGCAAATACTCGCAACACAAACAAACACAGAAACGCGCTGCAAATATTCGCAACACAAACAAACACTGGGTAGGTTATATGTGAGAATGACTTATGTCACTGATGTCTAGGTGCATTTTGAGGCTGGTGCAGTGGCTCAGATCGTGTACAGCGGGGATCAGTCTGACCGGGGACAGCAGCAGGTCGTATACACCGCTGACGGAAGCTCCTACACATCAGTCGAGTCTGCCGAGCACACGCTGGTGTACATACATCCTGCTGATGGAACTCAGGTGCGTTACACCAGCCAATGAAGATGATGTAGACTTGCTGATATCATGGTTGGATTACAAGCTATGGAAATAATTTCATAAACATACCGTCATGTTTTCTACCTAAGGCTTTTTATCTGTCTGTCTGTTAAGGCTGTGTTTACAGATCAACCGCAGGTGGCATACATTCAGCAAGATGGCACAACCCAGCAGGTGGTGTGACATTCATGCGTGATCATTTAATGAGATCTCATGTAAGAAAGAAAGACCTGCAGTTGTAAATACTGAAAATGGATATTACCTTTTTCACCAGGTGACCGTGTTGCTACCGAGCGGTCAGAACATGAATACTGCCAATCTTCACGTATTGAGTAACGTAGCTGATGACCCACAGGCGATCTTGGAACCTGTGACACAGGTGAAACTGCATCGCATAATGCACCTGCTCAATATTTTTACGGCTTGCATTAATTACGAAACCGTAAAGTCTGTTTTTGTTTTTAACAGAGCCAACTTGCTGTGACTAACACGGCTCTTCCCAGTTTAGCAGAGGCTTCATCCAGTCCTCTGGGGGCCACAGACTCCACTGTGGATTCAGAAGATGAGGAAGATGAAAACGACAGTGAAGATTCTGAAATGGACGATTGGGAACCCAGGACGCTTCAGCCCTTCACCCCACAGAACCTCTGTGAGTTTATCAGATTCATTTCCCAAGTTCAAGTGTCACAGCTTCTGTTTGATTGCATTGCATGACACATTGGTTCCACATTTTTCCATTCACAGGGTGTGAGGACTGCGATAACGCTAATCCAGGCACTTGTTTGAAACACGGCCCTCTCCATCCCATTTTAACTCGACCTGTGATGTCCAAGGCCAGAGCCAGTCTTCCTCTCATCCTGTATATCGACCGCTTCCTGGGTGGAGTCTTTACCAAGAGGCGGATCCCCAAACGTACACAGTTCGGTCCCGTAGAGGGGCCGCTGGTGCGACAGAGCCAGCTTCAGGACACACACATTCATCTTAAAGTAGGTTGAACCTGGAAATCGTGTGGCCGTACGTAGGACATAACATCATTATTGTGATGTGATCTGAGATTCTTGTGTTTGCTCTGTGCAGCTGTACATGTTAAACCCTGAGAAAGAGGGAGAGAGAACAGAAGACCTCTGGTTCGACCTGACCAATGAGGAGCAGTGTAATTGGATGATGTTTGTCCGTCCTGCCCAGAACCATCTGGAGCAGAACCTGGTGGCCTATCAGTACGGCTCTGAGATTTTTTACACCAGCATTAAGAACATTCAACCCAAACAGGAGCTTAAGGTGGGCAGAATGACTGAATGAACGAATTAAACCAATTTCTGACAATTAAACCAATTTCACCTTTTGACAATATTCAGGATACGGCTTATGTATTGTCTCTAAAACTGTATAAAGGAGTGAATTTTTTTAATGATTGATGGAGCATTTTTGTGCTCGATACACTCCCCCAGCGTTCGTATAGCTTTCGGAAAGTTTTTATCGTACATGAAAATCCGTTTCGTACCAATTTTTCATTTGTCCCTTATCGGGCAACTCTCATCCATGCGAACGAAATAGCCCGCCCACGTGTCAACGTGGTATGTGATAGCCTGGATTTTTTTTATCCGTTTTAATGTGTCTTGTCATGCTGTCAGTCTTTCACATTTGTTGGATTACTTAGTCACTCCTTCAACAAACACTGTACTGGAATCACCATAATACATCTATAAATGCAGATTAAATGAACATTTGGAATAGTTTTTCTGCAGCTTTGTCTTTTTTTTAAGTTTGTTTTTCCACAGTAAACAGTCATTCTCTTAACTGACCAAAAATGTATCTTGTACTCAAGGTGTGGTACGCCGCATCATACGCAGAGTTTGTCAATCAGAAGGTTCATGATGTCACAGAAGAGGAGAGGAAAGGTAAATTGTGTTTGCCGTCTCTTTTGAAATTAACTGTTGGAAGCCTTTTATTTATGTGACGGATACATTTAGGATTTCCTTACATAGCTCTGAACCTCTGAATTTTTTAAATGTGTTTGTGTTTCTGGCTTAACCTCTTTCTGTGTCAGTTTTACGAGATCAGGAGAAGAACTGGCCGTGTTACGAGTGCAACAGACGGTTCATGAGCTCCGAGCAGCTTCAGCAGCACTTAAACATGCACGATGACAAGCTGGACCTCGTCCAAAGGTCGTCACACATGTTGATGACTGTGATATTCAGGAATGCTCATAATGGTATACCAGATAAGAAACACATTTTTGAAATATTCTTTGCATCCAGGCCAAAGGGGCGTGGCCGAGGGCGGGGAAGAAAACGTTTTGGTGCTGCAAGGCGCCCAGGACGGCGCACAAAATTCATCTGCCCACAGACTCCTGTTGAAAGTGCTAACAAGACACAGGTAAAGCACACACTGTCATAAAAAAAACCCACATCTCTATTTTATCGACTCATAATCACGTATAACTTCGGTTTTCTTTCTAAGAAAAAACGTCAATCAATAAACCCTGACATCATGCTAAAAAGCTTTACTTCAACTCATACCTGTTTTAGGAACTGTTAGCGTCTGTAGATAAACTTCCATACGAGGAGAGTACGGATGGAGCTCTGAATGGCCTGAAGGTGGTGGAGATGATGGCTGACCCAGTGGAGTCGGAAATAGGGGAGGAGCTTGATACTTTGGCTACCCACACTGAGTCTTTACAAGACGAGGGGGATTCGTGCACCCTGGCTCCACCTTCAGAGGTCCAAGAATCTGCAAAAGAGGACCTGCCTCAAACTGTTCCCGCAGACCCCCACCTGACACCACAGGACATGAGGCGTGCGAGGAGAATTAGGGTAAAGTTAACTACCATCTCAAAGCCCCACATCTCTGCAATGGAGTGCGTTTAGTAGAGTTTAACAGTAGCTTGTTGGGGTGTGTGTGTGTTTTTTCTCTTTCGTTGTGTGCTGCACGTTAAGGTGGACTTGCAGGTAGGTCTAATGCGGGTCGGAGGGGAGTCAGAGGAAATGAACTAGTTTAGTTAATACACTGAAAGCCGATGACTCCCTGCATCCCCATTACATCTGTCTGTACCAGTTCACACCTGTCTACCCTGAGCGTCATCATCCAACAGGGTTGAAGTAATGAAAAATAAAACCTCCGTCTCCATTTATTCACTCTCATGTTGTCCCAGACATATTGACTTTCTTCTGTGAAAGAAATGTGTCTTTATTCAATTTAAAGTTAACACTGTATGTACAAGAGCTACAAAAATGCCTAGTATAATATAAAACACTTTGTGTTCCATAGAAGAAAAGTCATAAAAAGGTGACGTAAAGACCCAAACAAACGCATGCATTGTGTCACCTGCCTCTGCTCGGAATGCCCACCCAGTCATCATGCGTTGTAAAATGTGTCCATTCCTCCATGCTCTCTCTTCCCTTACCCAGAATGCCGCTCTACAGCATCTTTTTATTCGTAAGTCCTTTCGACCCTTTAAATGCCTCCAGTGCGGGAAGGCGTTCCGGGACAAAGACAAGCTGGATCAGCACATGCGGTATCACGGACGGGACGGCTGCCGCCATGTGTGCCATCAGTGCGGTAAAGGCTTCTTGTCCAGCGACGCTTTAGAGGATCACCTGCAGCTACACTCCGATCAGCGCACATACTCATGTCTGTTCTGCATGGAGTCCTACGACAGACTGGACCTGCTCAAGGTGCACGTGGGAGTTCACCTGGTCGACGGCTGCTTCTCCTGCCCCTCCTGCAAGAAAACCTTTACGGACTTCATACAGGTTCAGCTAAGAAATGCAACCAAACAATTCCTCTTCTCATTCTCATTTTTGCTGGTGTATGATTGGTCAATCTGTGTTGTACAGGTTAAGAAACACGTGAGGAGTTTTCACTCGGAGAAGATCTTCCAGTGTACCGAGTGCGATAAAGCTTTCTGTAGACCTGATAAACTGCGACTGCACATGCTCCGCCACTCCGACAGGAAAGACTTCCTCTGCTCAACCTGTGGCAAACAGTTTAAGGTGCTTCACATGATCCCAAACATGAAGTGTCCATTTTATCAGTTTAGAAATGCAAACCTATCTTTTATATTTTATAATCGGTTATGTGTTTCCTTTTTTGTCGACCAGAGGAAGGATAAACTACGGGAGCACATGCAGAGGATGCACAACCCGGAGCGCGAGGCCAAGAAGGCGGATCGGAACCACCGCACCAAAGCTCTGAAACAGAAGGAACCCACCACTGACTTTGAGAGCTTCATGTTTAAGTGCAGACTCTGTATGATGGGCTTCAGGAGGAGAGGGATGCTGGTATTGACATTTGACCACAATTTGTCCATCATTACCCGTTTCAGGCCCCTGTAGCCTCTGTGCAAGTGAAAGAATGTAATTGTATGCTTGTAGGTGAATCACCTGTCTAAACGACATCCTGAGATGCGAATTGAGGAAGTGCCTGAGCTGACCCTGCCCATCATTAAACCCAACAGAGATTACTTCTGCCAGTACTGTGATAAGGTAATATGGGTCATTTTGTCTATTTAAAGGGATTGTTCACCCAAAAATACAAATAATCTGTCATCGTTTACTCAACCTCAACCTTGTTCCAAATCTGTATACATTTCTTTGTTCTATTGAACATATAGATATACCGTGCATCCGGAAAGTATTTTTTCATGTTACAGCCTTTCATTATTTTCCTCAAAATTCTACAAACAATACCCCATAATGACAACGTTTCTTTGAAATCTTTGCAAATGTATTAAAAAAAAAACGAACAACAACACATGTACATAAGTACAGGATTGTATCGAGGCACAGATCTGGGGAAGGGTACAGAAAAGTTTCTGCAGCATTGAAGGTCCCAATGAGCACAGTGGCCTCCATCCTCCATAAATGGAAGAAGTTTGGAAAAATCAGGACTCTTCCTAAAGCTGGCCGCCCGGCCAAACTGAGCGATCGGGGGAGAAGGGCCTTAGTCAGGAAGGTGACCAAGAACCCGATGGTCACTCTGACAGAGCTCCAGCATGTCTCTGTTGAGAGAGGAGAACCTTCCAGAAGAACAACCATCTCTGCAGCACTCCACCATCAGGCCTGTATGGCAAAGTGGCCAGACGGAAGCCACTTCTCAGTAAAAGGCACATGACAGCCCGCCTGGAGTTTTTGCCAAAGGGCACCTGAAGGACTCTCAGACCATGAGAAACAAAATTCTCTGGTCTGATGAAACAAAGATTGAACTCTTTGGCCTGAATGGCAAGCGTCATGTCTGGAGGAAACCAGGCACCGCTCATCAACTGGCCAATACCATCCCTACAGTGAAGCATGGTTGTGGCAGCATCATGCTGTTGGGATGTTTTTCAGCGGCAGGAACTGGGAGACCAGTCAGGATCGAGGGAAAGATGAATGCAGCAATAAAAACAGAGACATCCCTCTGGACCTCAGACTGGAGCGAAGGTTAATCTTCCAACAGGACAATGACCCTAAGCACACAGCCAAGATAACAAAGGAGTGGCTTACAGGACAACTCTGTGAATGTCCTTGAGTGGCCCAGCCAGAGCCCAGACTTGAACCCTATTGAACATCTCTGGAGAGATCTGAAAATGGCTGTGCACCGAAGCTCCCCATCCAACCTGATGGAGCTTGAGAGATCTTGCAAAGACGACTGGGAGAAACTGCCCAGGTGTGACAAGCTTGCAGCATCATACTCAACAAGACTTGAGGCTGTAATTGGTGTCAAAGGTGCTTCAACAAAGTATTGAGCAAACGCAGTGAATACGTATGTACATGTGCTTTTATTATTTTTTATAAATTTGCTAAGATTTCAGACAAACTTTCCCGTTGTCATCATGGGGTATTGTTTGTATAATAATTATTATAATGACATTGTAATGGTAGTCAAAGGTGCCCCAAAACTGTTTGTTTTTCTAAATTCTTAAAACCAAAAATTGTGTTCAGCAGAACAACAAAAAAAACTATAGGCTAATTCTTTCTACTATGTTGCCCCAGAAATCTCAGTTGAGGGTAAATAATTCATGACAGAATTTTCATTTTTGTCTGAACTATCCGTTTAAGGAAACGATGATTGTTAAGGTTTGTGAGTGTACCCATCTCCTTGAACATTCATACTACAAACCCATCTACATACAGTAAACATACGTCCTCTCACATCACTGACCTGTTCAGGTATATAAAAGTGCCAGTAAGAGGAAGGCTCACATTTTAAAGAACCATCCGGGGGCAGAGTTGCCCCCCAGTATCCGTAAACTGCGTCCTGCCGGGCCTGGAGAGCCCGACCCCATGCTGAGCACACACACCCAGCTGACGGGCACCATCGCCACCGCGCCTGTGTGCTGCCCACACTGTGCCAAACAATACAGCAGCAAGGTAGAGTAATCACTGAGACCAGCACGCATACAGATCTGATGAATTATGTGTTGTGGGTAAAAAGGTACAGTTGTCACTTATCTGTACGTTTATCCTCAGACGAAGATGGTCCAGCACATTCGTAAGAAACATCCAGAGTATCCGTATAACAGCAGCATCCAAGCACCTCTGGCTGCGACAGTCATCAGCAGCACACCTGCAGTCATCACGACAGACGGGAGCACTGCAGAGGCTGTTGTGGTAATGAATCATACACACACACATGCATCCTAACAAATGGTTGAAAAGGTGCTGTGTGTCATTTTTTGGAGGATGTATTGACCGAAATGCAATATAATATAAATAACTATGTGTTCAGAGGTGTATAAAAACCTTAAATAGTGAAGCGTTATGTTTTATTACCTTAGAACGAGATATTTTTATCTACACACACCGCAGGTCCCCTTACATGGAATTCACCATGTTGTTTCTACAGTAGCGGACAAACTGCACTGCAAAGCGCGTTTCGTAAATACATTATCTCCTTCGGCAAATAAGTGAAAGCCTGATGACACCTTAGTCCTGTGTCAGCCACCATAGTGCTTCGAAGGGGAGGGGTGGAGTGAGCCCTTGGATGCAATTCGCAACCTCACCACTAGATGCTGCTAAAACTGATCCCTTGGACCTTTAAATTAAATAGTGAAATGGCACATTTGCAGCTGAATATTCTATAACAGCAAATGCTTTTCCTAGACGACAGACCTCCTGACGCAGGCCATGACGGAGCTGTCCCAGACCCTGACCACAGACTACCGCACACCGCAGGGGGACTTTCAGAGGATCCAGTATATTCCTATGTCTCAAGCAGGAGGAGGAGGGTTAGCGCAGTCACAGCACATACAGCTACAGGTGGTGCAAGTGGCCCCGGTACGAATGCAGATACAGTTTAATTCAAATATATATCCCTCTTCTCTATTGTTTTCCTTGCCTTACCTTTTTCTCTTGCTTCTGTCTGTCTAGGCCTCGTCTCCTCACTCTCAGCACTCTACAGTGGATGTGAGTCAGTTACACGATCCACATAGTTACAGTCAGCACTCTATTCAGGTTCAGCACATACAGGTGACGGAACCCACAGGTACCGAGCAGGCTAATGCACAGGTGAGCACAGAAACACTTCACCAAAATATGTATCATTTCGTCGCCTTAGAATTAAATGGTTCTATCTGACATTTTGGTAAAAACAGAATTATTTGCATATTCTTATTCTCTGACAACTTATTTACAATGTACCGTGTTTGTTTTTTAAATGTGTTCATTTTGGGGCTTTTTTAAGTAAACAAAAAAGGTTCTATGTACAAAATCGAATTCTAATTTGGTGCTATAGGGTTTTATCTGCAAGCCAATCAGCACTTTGATTGCACACAAGAGGACCAATCAGGATCAGCTTTCTTTGTCATGTGGCCGGCCTCCTTAGTGACAGTGGGAAATGCGAGGAAAGAAAAAATGAGCAAAACAATGGCCGAGTCCGAACACTTAGACAGCTGACTTGTTGTCTCATGAGGCGATGACTTTGGAGGCAGCGTTTAGGCATGAAGGCAGCTCAGAGAAACACGTTCGGACGGCCTTCAGGGTCACCGTGACGGTATTCTGTTTGAAATATAAACAGAAGGCGCCTTTGTGATAACTAATCGAATATTATAAAACTAAAATAGTAATTTCTCGATAGAAATACAACGAAACATTTTTATGAGAAAATAAAACTTTATTTGCACAAAAACTGTGCTATAGCGGCTTTCTTTGCAGCCATTTCATTTTTTGAACTCCACCCTGCTCAACCAATCACACGACATAGTTCAATATCTCAAAACTACTCCGAGCGCAGATAGAACCTTATAATTTCTAAGGCGACATTTTATACATAGTAAGTAAGCTTTGATTTTAACTCCGCCCACCATCTAATCAGGTGACGGGTCAACCTTTAAGCCCTGCCTCTCAGCAAGCTGCTCAGGAGCTCAGCAACACCCAGCTGACCCCGGTGACCCTGGCCCAAGGTCAGACTCTACAAACATCAACCAATCAGTCGCAAATAGCTTCGCAGCACGCTTACCTACCCAGCAACTGGAATTACAGGAGTTATCGTAAGTGCATGTAGTAAAAAGGATCAGTTTTATATGCAATATAATAGGCTGTTTAATTTTATGCTAACAATACTGTATTCAAAAGCATCTGAGATCCAGATGATGGCTCTTCCACACACTCAATATGTGATAGCTGAGGCCAGCACCCCCGTCACAGCTGCCTCCAACAGCAGTCAGGTCAAAACTGTGAGTCAGAGAGAAATCAACTATCCATTCACATTCAGTCGTATCTCTTTCAGTGATGTTTTGTATGTTTTCCATCGCAGACACATTACGTCATCTCTGAAGGACAAACTGAGCTGGATGGCAAAGAGGTGAACCCGTCCACTTCCGAGCATGTTAACCCCGACCCACTGGAGCAGCCCAACGTCAGTCAGCAGACCACCACACAGTACATCATCACGACCACCACCAACGGGACGGGAGCCAGCGAAGTTCACATTACTAAGCCCTGAGCGAGAAAAGAGATGGATTACATGAAGAAACAGATTTCTGATTTAGTTTTTTTTTGGAAGAAGAAGAATATGGAGTAAATGAACAAATTGTTAAATAGTGAAGAATAGTGAAGCTTTTTATATGAACTGCACATAAATATTGGCGTGGTTTGCTGTGCTTCTAAAGACCCAAACAGGCCCAATCATGTATAGGTTTACATATTACAAACTGTTCCGATGTTTTAATATGCACCGCCCTGCCTCATACCATCTTCACTTAGTGGTGTTGGTTATTTTTCAATTCGTATCCTTTAAGTTATTGCGTCCCCACCAGTAATGTGTTCATCAATGTCACAGGCTTTCATATAATTATTTGGAATGGTTTCATTTCGCTGTATAGACAAAACAGAAGCAAAAATAAATGTTGTTTTCGATCGGCGTTCGTGGTATCTGACCTGATCCATATTTGCCGTGCGGATTGAACGGTCAGAGACCGGATGTTTATGAGATGCGTTTGACATCTCATTCTGAAGAACCTGAGAAGTGAAGTATTAATGATACATCGTTATAATATAAGACATTTGACCAGCTATTCTGTGTCAAGACTTTTTGGAACTTCACCTTCTGTCACAAAAATCATCATAGAATAGAAAAGTAACATCTCAACTCATTATTATGTTTGATATTGATGACTGGATTTTAACAACGCGCGTTTCAACTTTTGTGTTTATGAACTTATTGGTATTTATTTGGGTTTTGCACATTCACAAAGTGGGGCACTGTGCATCTTTATAACCTGAAAAAGGGAAAATATATCTGTCATTCACTATTTATACAGAGACAAACTTGTACAATGTAAAAACGGTATCTGTACTATTCTGATTAGAAGTATTGTTGTAATTATTGATGCTTTATGTACAGTAAATGCACCTCAGTGTCTCGGGTTGGTGTCCTGTTGTCCCTGTGATGGGAAATAAATGTGCTTTTGTACACTTCATGTTTCCACTTTGAATTAATCCTCAAACTGCATGTCATAATATAAATAAGGATACTTGATCCAATAATGAATATAAAAAGAAACACAGAAACATCTCATTCTAATACTTAATCAAACAAATAGTCAGGGACGTCCCACACTATAGACCTGCTTTATTTTGAAAACATGTAACTGGAGTTTAAGAGCTATAGAAGCCATGCAGAAGAAAAACAGCGCAATGGTGGAGAAAAGCCAAGGTTGGGTCACCTGACCAACCGTAGGCTACTCTTTTACAAAATTGTGTACATTTTTTAAATGTCTTTATAGTTAAATAGTTATTTCCAGCACATGGGGTGTTGTGACGTTCCCTTTAGAATAAATATGCTTCATGTATGTGGCTTGTAGTTCCACCACGCAACGCTAGATGGCAGTAAATCTTAACTGCAAAACTAGCAACATTGCTGTACACAGTCCTGAGGACATCCATCACATTACAAACCTCTTTATTGTCCTTCCACGGGGTGCTGTGGAAATACTTTTAGTTCTATAGAAACTTACTTCTTTTTGATATCATCCTGGCATGTGCTTTTTGTTATTAAAGTGCTATAGCATGTGAAAACATCAATATGATAAAAACTCATTAAATATTGCAGAATACCAAACAGTCAATTCAGGGTTTTCTTCACTTTCTCAGGTAATATTGAAGATCCACACAAAAAAGAAAATCCACTTTCCTCACTCTACATTTTGAAGATCATTTTTTACCTAAAACCCAAACACCATTGGAGGAGAGAAAAAACCTCAGAGGGAAACCAGGCCTAACCAGGGGATTCCAGATCCCCTCTGACAAAAGCTGCAGCCTCTGCACAAGCTCGACAGTGCGTGCACAACAAGGCAAAATAATTTTTTTTAATTTAAGATTATCATTAATAATCTAATAGCGGCTGAAATTTTGTAGAATCGCCACGTCCTTTGTCCAGCTCTATCATCACAGCTTTTGTCAGGTCTGGGCATGAACTGCATCCTGCCCGCTCCGGTAACCTTGGAACAATGAGACCAATGTCTAATACCATGAAACAAAGATTTTCATCTATCCAAAGCGTGCTTTAAAAGCAACGTTTACACAACGGTGGTAAAATAATCAATGTTGTTTTGGCAGAATAGTGGTGATGGTTTAATAAGCATCTTCTTGATTTTTATCCAGTATACGAGAATGAGGGAATGCCCGTCAGTCCTACACCAGTAACCTGCGGTGATAATAAAGGATATTACGTGCAAGTTATGATGTCACCTTATGTGTTACGTCACCTTAAATATGTAGCCAGCCACATGCATTGTAGCAGGCGACCCACCGATGCCCTCTGGGTCTTCATCGGTCTCCGGCCTGTAAACCCCTCTGCGGTCAGCTTAATTACACACACACATACTGAAAATACAGCATGGACATCCAGTCTGGATGTCGTAGTCATGTATCCAAATACTAGATTTGTGAAGTTGGAAAACTATGTCATGCATCACTTTTACCCCTGAGGCCTGTCGGGCCAGTATAACATAATATACAGTATGTCATAAAGTCATTACCATATAAATGACATTATATTTAAATAATATTTAAGAATAATGTTTGTAATTCTTTTGTTAATCTGTTAGGAACAGATCCGACTGGTGTGAAGCACAAATATTCTCAATGATTTGCTCTACATTCTTATAGGGATTTCAAGATAAGGCTCAGATCTCCATTTGAATGGCTTTCATAATCTCTAGACAACTGGACAAAATTGTTCTTTAACAACTCTCACAGAGTCATCAAGAATGGTCAAGATGTAGCTTTCACCATCTCTAGACAACTGGACAAAATAGTTTTTTTTAACAAGTACTCCAGTCTCATAAAGATTGGCAGCAGCCTTACACTAATGAAGAAAACATTTAGAACTCGAATAACATATGAACAGAATTGACTTTTTTGACTGAATTGCTATTTAAAATAAACTGCACTTTGTGTATTTGTAACATTCACTGAGTGTTTTATTGCTATTGCTTTAATCTGTATGTGAATGAGCTGTATTGTGTCTATTTTTGTATATGTATTTGAACAGGGAGCGGTGAGAGCTGGCACAGGTCTGGGTGGGGCGGTGCCTATGACTTCCTCACTGTACGACATTCCTAACATTCCATTCTTACAACTTAACACGGAAAACACAACACATCAGATGGTCATGAATCCGGACAAACAGGTGTTACCTGAAAATCAAGTAACTAGCCTCCATGGCACTGGAGGAACCCAAACAGTTCACACAGAAGCGTGTATGAGGATCCATGCCTCAGCTGAGCTCTGGAGATGTGTGGAAATGCCTGAACCGGAGCCGGACGCAGGACAGGGGAAAACAGGATGGAAAAGCGGAGGAGAGAGAGATGTTTGATGAAATGATCGCGCGAGAGACTGTGGAGGAGGAGACTGAGAGAGTGGAGAGATGGATGAGGTAAGTGTTTGGAGCGGTGATAGTGACGAGATGTCAACAGGTCATAGGATGTTTGCTCCCAGCTCATTCTCACTCATCGTTCATCTACTCTATACACGCAGTGAAGTACAGGTACAGGTACATTGACATGGAGGATGTTACAATCTTGTTACTATTAGCTACATTTTTTTATACCGCAAAACAATCTGACTACGCACTTTGGTCTTGTTTTCTACAAATATCTTAAAATTCTTAAATCGAGAGACATTTACTTGACAAGGAAAGTGATTGAAGATGTTTACTTTAGTTTTATTAAAGAAGATATAAGAATGAAGTAAATTTATGTTTAAAACAAGCAGTACAAGCGTAGCGGTTTTGTGACGTAGAATAAAATATTTTGTATGATATTCTTGTAAATTTGTAGTCGTTTTTTGTAAATTGTCACGGTAAAACTAATCCTGCAAAAAACAGCAGCTGGGGTGCACGTAAAATACCATAAAATAACAGTTTGTGACATGAAATGACACGTTATCGCAATTTGACATTTTTTACCGTATCTCAAAAATACACTAGAAAAGAATCCTGTAAAAACTGTCATTTTCTAGCAGCTGGAGTGCCAGTAAAACATTATAAAATAATGATAATTATGTTTGTCACATATTTGTAAATGTGTAGTCTTTTTCTGGAATTCAATGTTTTTTAATGGTATTGCAAATATCTGTTCTGTATAATCTGTATGTAACTGTGAAATTACAGCTTTTTGCGTTATATGTGAAAATCTGTAAAAAGAGTAAGATACTGTTAAATGACATTTTTACAGTGAATATTTGTGACTTGCGAGTTAACTCTTGACTTTGGCCAGTAAGAAACCACCATTCAAACACTTAGAACACCAAACAGACACAAGTTACAACCACTTCTTATTGCACTGCCCTCCAACCTCCCTGCTTTAATATGCAGCTTTTAATAGGAAAACACCAGATAGTTTGTTAAGTAGATGTAAATACAGTATGTCCTGCATGTGATATAGTCTGGCTTTAGTATAAGCTAGTAACTTCGTATTAGCACCTATCGTACTGTTGCTCTTTTATGACATATCGCTTATTGCTCCTTGAACTTTCTGTAAGTCGCTTTGGATAAAAGTGTCTGCTAAATGACTAAATGTAAATGCAGTCTGACTCTGTGCCAACATTACAATTCTCTCTTTCTGTCTCTCTCTCTTCGTAACAGACTGCATTGGCAAAACTGGCCAAAATGGACTCAGTGTTTGTTTCCCATAGCTGTGGTGGTGTTGTTTTTTCTGGAGGAATCTCCTCTGCACCCCTCTGTCTGTCTGACCGAAGCCGGAGCTCGACTGCTACTCGCTGCGCTGCTGTGTGCTGTCATATATCTTTGTTTCTTCAAGTTCCTTCACAGTTATAAAGTAAAACTAAAACAGGTCAGTCTGCTCAATAATATTTGCCTTTCTTTCTTTCTTCTTGGTGATACATGGAATTTTAATGTGAATTCCGATGACTGTAACGTCACATCTGACATCTGATAATTATTTTGTTGTTGTGGCGTGGCTTTCTCAGGTTCTCCAGCAGAAGGGTAACGTGATAGAGAAAAAAGTTGAAGGAAACCAGCTTAAAAGGTATGAGAGACTATTTCAATACAACTATACAAGTTGAAAGAATGTTGTGACATTAAAACATTAGTATTGGTGACAGCACAAAAATCCATATTCACTTACAATTTTAAGTCTTGTTCAAGAAAGAAGTCTTAAAAGCATTATAAATGTAACAGCTTTATATTGTTTTAAATTAGCTTTTATTTTCAGATTTTTAGTTTTTATGTAAATTTTAGCTAAATTAAAATGTAGTTAAATTTAGCAATTCTGTTATATGCTTTCGTCATTTCTTATGTTGCTATATAAGATTATTTTATTTTTATTTTCGTATTTTATTATTATAATTGTAGTGCCCAAAACTTACTGTAGTTTATTTCGCATTTAAATTTTCATTTAACTTAAGTTTTTCCAATAATTTTAGGCCAATATTTTATTGAAATTCAATAAATAGAAATGTTAACATTTGAGTCAACCTAATAACTTTGTGTTCAATCACTTAAATTGATACCTCGCAAAAAATATGTGTACGATTCAATTGATGTGGTGTAACGTGTGGAAATGAAAGTTCCGTTCCAAATCTCTATGAATTTCTTTGTTCCGATGAACACAGAGAACGATATTTGAAAGAATGTCGGGAACTGAAAGTTCTGGGACATCGTCGACTACCAGAATAAATGAAAATTCCTCAGAACTTTTTGCTTTCCTAAAAGTGATAAACAAAACAAGAACATAATACCAAATCTTGTGAGTGAGTGAGTGATGCCCCAGAATGATACTCACTAACATTTTTCCAAATATCTTCCTTGTGATTATCAGAACAAAGAAACGACACAGCTTTGGAACGACTCGAGGGTTGATAAATCATGACAGAATTTTCATTTTTAGGTGAACTGTCCCTTTAACAGTCGTCCGTTTCTGATACCTCTGCCTGTATCGTGAGCATAAAAAACGGAAAGAATCCACACCGTGTCACGGATACTGTTAACAGAACTTAACTTCATCTGATTTCTTTAACCCCGCTGTCGCTTACTGTAACCCAATATTATCTTCCTGTGCTTGTGTTCAAACATTCGTTTCATTTCTGTCAATTACGTCTTATTTTTCTGTCTCAGTGTAACAGCACAGCAGGATGCGGGTCATCTTGTAACAAAGGTTAATGTTCTAGCAGATGGCTTAGTGGTCTGTCTCCTTCATGAGCCCCTTCCCGACGCCAGCGAGTCCCACATACGAGACCTCCTCACCAGACTAGAGGTACGTCACAGGTGAATGGCAAATTTGATCTCATCCTTAGTGTCCTTCGCACCGGCATGAATGGAATGTGCTCAAAACGGCATTTGTAATTCAAATGATGTTGTCACGTTTGTTTTAAATGTCTTTTTCTATTCAGGCAGTGTCCCGGGCGCTTACAAATAAATCATCCAACAATGATGATGAACAGGACTGTCCCCTAAAAGACAGAGTTAACCATATAAACGCTTACCTGCAGGACAGGTGAGCATTCCAGAGATGACAGACAGCAAATATTTACCCACATTTCCAACAAACTGTCCCGCCCCTGTGTTATTTCACTATGTCTTCGGGTAATTGTGTTTGGCTGGTGAAGTGTTTGTAATGAACTCCACCTAAGAACGTCTCGAGACCTTCCGGGCATGATGTCATACGGCATCTATGTTAATTCAATTCAGTTTAATGGGCACACAGTCATACGCCACATTCAGGGGGCGTTATTAGGGTAAACAATGTAGCCTGTGTACAGTATATAGACATAAAACGTAATTCTACATTTAAATATGAGGTATATGAGTACAGTCTGTTCCATAGGTTGCTTGTTTATGAGGATCGACATTTACATACTTGTGACATGTTAAATGTGTTTCTGTTCCTGACAGTGTTTCATTAATATATAATGAACTGTGTCTGCAATAATATGCAATAAACAGTTTAACTGAGTTTCATAATATTTACATACATGTATTGTCATTGATACTTCCCTTAATGTCTGTCTCTTTGTGTTGCTTGTGTCTGCACCCTTTCAAGGGGACTCTCTCTCTCTGTTACATGTAGTGTTCTTTCCTTTTCAAGCCTGATAGCATTCCATTGTTCTTTGTTGTTGTGTCTGAGTTTCCTTATTCATGACAATAATGACCTTCTCTCTATCTCTCCGTCTTTGTGTGTCAGGGTGCGCGCTCTGCGTTCTCTGCTGCAGGTCCAGCGTGAGAGTGAATCGAGTGTGTGTGAAGTTCAGACCGGTTTACAGAAACACTGGGCGCTTCTGGAGAACTTACACACCAGGGTGACGCTGACACCCGACAGCAAACAGGAAGTGAATGACCTGCACGCAGTCCTCACGGACACCGAGGTAAAACAAGTGATGCTCCAACCGGCCGCTCACCATCTAAAACATCCTTGCAGCACTTTGTGATTCATCTTTACAGTAATATATGTGTATGCTCGTGTTTCAGAATCTATTCACTGAGATTGAACAGTTCAAAAGCAAAGTTCAGCAGTGCCGGACGCAGCTGGAAACTAGTATACAGCTTTTACAGGTGAATCCCCACATACTTGATTGTTGAAGCGAAACCAAACATAACCTGAAATGCATTTGTAGAAGTGAAATGAAAGAAAAGAGATGCTTTTTCATGCACCACTCGCTGACAACAAAAGGATGCTGTGGGTGGTGTCCAGTGTGTTCTAGATGGTTGCAACGATAGTTGCTAGGTGTTTACATACCGGACTGCGTCAAAATAGCTCAACTCTTTCCCCATTTGTCGTGATGATTTATTTATCGATTTCCATCTTAGGGTATAAAAACTCTCAGCAAATCTGATTTGAGGCGTCATTCTAATCGGTAGCACAAACAGTGTGGGCTTTGCTGAAATACAGTAGTTGATCCCGGGTTAAATTGCCAAGAATAAACCCAACACCTTTCATGTCCAAATTCGCTGTTTTTCAGAAGTGACAGTAAACAAAAACACTGCACTTTTGAAATGATGAGTGTTGCCAAAGTTGACAAGCACTTTCTAATACAATTTATCGGTTAGATATTTGAAAAACCCATTGACAAACATACAGGTTGTGCTTATATTGTTTGCTCTTTCTAAGGGACTTCGCAGCAGTCGGCAGGGTCTGTCGGAGACTGTGGGTACTACAGTTGATTCTGCATGGACCAAACATCTATTACAATCCAACACTGATCTGGTGAGCAGCACTTCGCAGATCACTCTGCGAAATAATAACTAGAAACTTAATGCATTTCTTAATTTCCACCAGAGAGCGAAAAACAGTATACTTTTGTTTAAAAAAGGATTTGATTTGTTCATTGAATATGACTGTGTCTTTATCTGTTGGCAGTTTTCTGAGATCCATGAGGATTTTTCATCGTTGGAACAGCAGACGTCCAATTTTGTGGTTCACCTGAGGGGTCTGAATGCATCTGAAGGGAAGACGGGTTTGGCTCGTTCACAAGCCTCTCCTCGGTTATCTCTGCCTGCAGTCCCAGTGTACACCGTTGCATCGGATCCAGAACAAACACATTCTGAACCAGAAACTGATTCAGAATCCACACAGAAATCCCGCTCGAAACTGTCTCCCTTCCAGCTCCTGTGTGGGGTGAAGAGAAGAAGGTCATCACCTCACTGAGTTTGACAGAAGGAGGTCACTGAAAGTTTACATAGAAGTTTCAAGAAAGTACAGTGTGTCACCTCCACATTGACTAAAGAATGTGAATTAAACAAATGTATAAAATATTTAAGTTATATGCACAAAGTGTTTTTGTAATGGCCTGTTGAGCAGGTGTAATGAGTCATGTATAATATTTTATGATAAAAAGAATACACTGAAATAAAGTGTGTGTGTGTGTGTGTGTGTATACACATTTAGTCCCTGATAGCACACATACATCGGGCTTACGTCTATTTGACGTCTGCATTTACATCTGCAGGACATCTACAATTCATAGTTTGCTCATCTGCGATACGTCTCGGAGGCGTCTGCTGTCAGATGTCATATAGACATCTAGAAGATATCTGTAAGAACTTTACGATTTAGAATGGATGAACAGCAGATCTCTTTCTAAGATGTTTTGCAGATGTTTTTATGCACCAGATCTTTTGCAGACGTATTACAGACGTTCAGACGTCTCCGAGACGTATTGCAGATGAGCAAACTGTGTATTGCAGATGTAAATGCAGACGTCAAATAGACGTAAGCCAGATGGATTGTGCTATCTGGGATATAGGCTACTTGTGAAATTGTAACTGCAACATGTGTAAATACAAATATTTTTCATATCGGTAGTTCAAAATAACCATTATATACCATACATTGGCACAATGGACTGTTACCATCACGTCCCTTGTTTCATGATTCTATTGAAGTTGCCTACATTTTTATATACTCGCAGTGAAGTAAAATGTTTTTTAAATATAAAATATTCTAAAAACAAATTAGGCCTACATATGAATTACTGTAGATGATGAAAAAGTAATGTAAAAACAGACATAGATATAAACAGATATAACGACATACATTGTTGTCATGAAAATAAACAAAACATTAAAATTAAATAATATTATTATGAATTAAATATAAAACACACAGACCGGAAGTTATAACTTCGGACCAGGCGCGTGTCCGATGAAACGGTCTGCGCACCAGCTTTTACTCGTAAAAGTTTTATTTATTTACTTTTTTGTTTATTGTTTTTTTACTTGCCCTTGATCTTCTTTCATTATCAATCTGAAAACATTGAATGTGTAACACAAGAATTTCGTCTGTGGTGTTATGCCATGAATGACCACAGGGAGGCGCATGACCATCAAAAATGAAGAAGTCTTCAGCCAGGCTGCATATTTAAATGCACTGCAAGTTTGTGTCGATCGAGTTTTCTGGTTAAGTGGTAAGTTGTGTTCAAGTCACACGATCAGTCCATTAAAGTTTATTTTGATCGCAGATTCCTGTAACGCATTGTAGTATGCCATAGTATATTATAGTAATACAACATACTGTAGTATTATATGATAGTGGATTGATAAGGTATATTAAATACTGTACTATACTTTATTATTTACTATAGTAAGATTCAATAACACTTCAGTACAATCTAGGAATTTTACCTAAGTTTTGTTTTCTTAAAGACACAGTAGGCCCTACGCCCAAAATCAAACCTGCCACACAACATTGACCCCCATTGATTTCCATTGTATGAATAAAAGCACCGAGACATTTCTCAAAATGTCTTCTCTTCTGTTCTACAGAAAGAGTCACGTAACCACGAGGGTGAACAAATGATACCCTTCGATTTTTATGCAAACGTTCCCTTTAATTCACACGTGTCAGACTTCGCTTCAGGCAGAGTTTAGCTTCATCACACCTGTCTGGAAACCTCTAGTAATCCTGAAGAGCTTCATTATCTGGATCAGGACAGTGAATCTCCAGGAGCTGCGTTTATGTTTAGTGAATAATAGTGAAACTCCTTTTGATTTATTTCAGCATTTCTTCAGCCTCACCCCACATTATTTTAAGGGTTTTATGGTCTTTAGAGAGGAAGAAGAGAGACGGAGAATAAGAGAAGCAAAAGTCTTTAAGGGTCATTGCCAGAAATCTGTTATCTGTTATTACTAAACACTAAGGTAACCTCTGGATTTCTTGGAACCAGTGAACTGGTCCAAATTCAATTACCTTTCCCTCCGCCGGCTCTGATCCAATCGCATGCAACTGTTCAGAGGATGCGCTGTCAGGCTGCTCTGACCCGAGAAAGTCTGGTCAGAAGCGAATGACAGATGGGAGAGACAGATTGATCGACTGCTGATCTCATTACGTGTTCGTGAAAAGTTGACAGGACGTAAACCAGCGTAGGCTTTTTGTGCGGCTGGATGGCGAACAGAGGATGAGATCAAGTTTATTTTAGCAGTCAGTGCTGAGCTACTCAGAAATCTGTCTGACAAGAGCGCCGTTCCAAACCTCAGGGAGCTGTCTTGCTGTCTACGTGTATTTGTATGAAATTTTGTTTTATAAATAATTATTTTAATGTTTTGTTCCACATATTGTGATGCGATCATAACAGTGAACCCAGTATTGTGTGTCGTGAGCTAAATGTATTATTACATCGCTAAGTTTACCCAAAAATGAAAATCATATTGTATGTAGTGTTTTTGTTCTGTTCTGAACACAAAATAAGACATTTTGAGGAATTTGGGAAAGCAAACTGTTCTGCCATCTTTATTTTACTATGGTATGGTACTATGGTAGTCAATGATGTCACAGAACTGAAAAGTGCTTGCATTCTTCCAAATGTCTTTCAACCGAACAAAGAAATGTATACAAGCTTGCAACAACTTGAGGGTGAGTAAATGATGACAGAATTTTCACTTTTGAGTGAACTATCCCTTTAACATCCGTCTTGACTTGAGTAACTTTTGCTTGTGTGTGGGGATCTCCAAACATAGGCTTCCTAGATTCTATCACAACAGATCTAATGTGTCTTGAGAATGTGAAACAGAAGGCCAGAACGTCTCACCGCCGTAACCTCAAAACCGCAGCTTAACCAGTGACAAATATATCCAAATTGTGTGAACTCATTATGTGTGTGTGTAATATTACGTGTTTCATTGGCCTGGTGCCTAATTCATCTTGTTTTGTGGCCTCTGCACCTGTTGGTCTCTCTCCGACTGTGGCTCTAATTGAAAAGGGTGGGCCGTACCCAAGAGACCGCTGCGAGGAATGGAATGTGTGCTTAAGCATTCTGGCATAGGAGTTGTCACAACACTTTACATACACACACACACACACACACACACACACACACACACACACACACACACACACACACACACACACACAGTGAAGAAAGAATGAAGGAGAGTGGGGGGGTTGTGAGAAGTGTGAAGATTGTCGTAAACAACAAAAGCGCCTGGTCGCTCGGCACCGCACGATCTTTCACTCCTTCATTATTAAAGCGTGGAAACAATGCAAATAATAAATGTCTGGCATTTTCCCCTTCTCGCTTATCCTTCATTCATTCACATGCCAGATGTCAATACAGTCTAATTTGACGCAGCGGGACTGTTAGGAAACTCGGGGCGGTGAGGCAGATAGCGCAAGAATCTCTTATATGTACCAGGCCGGGAGAGAAAAAATTCGTTGTGCCATAGCTGTGCGGTGAGATCAGGCCTCGTAAAAGATGAGAACAAGCTGGCAGATGCTGACTACACCCGAGAAGGGCGACAGTTTTTGCCTACTTTTATTCACAATGTTTTTTTTAAATGCCTACACAAACTCACAGCCATGATGCTGACTGGTTGCTATGGTGTCGCTAAGGGCTTCTGAGTAGTGTGTAGATGTTCCGGGTGGATGCGGCAGGCCTCACCGAAGAGGTCTGGATTAATAATGCTCTGAATGCATATCCTTCCGTATTTCAGGATGTGAAGGTGATGACAGTGATGATTTGAAAAGGAGTCCGTCTTTGATGGCACTTGAGATATAAACTTATCAAATGCCGCGTCTGCTGCTTCCATGAACGAGAAGCTCTGTGGAAAACTAAAATCATTCCTTTTTATGATCGAGCGCCCTGTGAGATCTACTCAAGGACGTCGGCATGAATAGTTTTCCAAATGTGCCGTACGCTCGTGTGTGTGTGTGTCTTGTGTTCGACGTGATTAGATTTCGAGCAGAATGGTTTTTAGAGTTTGTAATGGAATCATGTTGGAATGTAGTTTTATAGAGGGTGTAAAATATAAGAACCTCACGCCAAATGATGATAGGTTATTACTGGTAAACTTTTAAGAGCAGATGTTTGATTTTAATGTGTATGTTGGACAAGCTTGAATCTTTACACTTGTTGCAAAGAATTGTGGGATACGCTGTTTCCATTGTACATTGTTTTTCGTTGTGACCTCATAATGTTTGTATCATACATATTTACACGTACATTTTGTGTACATCCAGTATTATATATATATATGTGTATATATATATATATATATATAATTTTTGATCATGAAAGCAAGCCTTTATGCATGTAGTTATGTGTTAGTTTGTGTATTTGTGTGTGTGTGTATGTGTTTAGGAAGAGAGAATAAATGTGGTTTCAATCATTACAAAATACACGGTTTCCTGTTTTTGTAAATAAGTCTTATTGAACTTAAAGGCTGCAGGCAGAAGCAATTTCCATCATGACCTTTGAACCTCTGCCTTACATCAGTGATGCAGATACATGTCACATTATTCCGCTGGACCCTGGTTTTCTGCCGCTTTTATTAGAGATAAATAAGGAAGTTCTGTCATGATTTATTCACCTTCATGTTGTTCAGAACCTGTATATGACTCTTTATTCTGCGAAACACAAAAGAAGATATTTTAAGAAATGTGGTTTTGTATCCATACAATTGAAGTCAATGTTTGGTTACCAACAATCCTCAAAATATCCTCTTTTGTGATCTGCAGCAGAAAGAAAGTCACACAGGTTTGAAATGACAAGAGGGTGAGAAAAGGATGACGGCATTTTGGATGAACTGTGCCCCTAATGTAGGTAATGAAATGTGAAAAGCAAGATGAAAAGAATGTGTGTAATGTGTGATATAAACCACATTAGCTTGTCTCATGAATATTAATGAGGTGATGTAACCTAAAGGCATTGTATGGCCAATCACCATCCAGTTTTTGTTATTGTTAATGATATCATGTTTCGTGATAACATTTTCCACAGCAATAGCATCTGTAGTTTATAATCTCACGAGACGGTCCATTGTCAATTTTTTAACTAGTCTCTCTCTATGTTTATCTGTGTCTTCCTCGCCCCTCTTTCAATGTGTGAGGCAGGGCACTCGCTTTAAGACTAAACAAACAGCCTGGTCTCTAGACAAAAGCCTCGCTGGCCGGACACATGTGACAGAAAACCTTTTCACGCTCGCTTCTCAGAAAAGAGAGCGAGAGAGCGAAAGAGGGGTGGGTGGGTGTAGAGTATGGTGTATGGTGGGTTGTGATGTCCATTCAGAGATTGTCACTTGTATACAAAAGCGACTACATGACACTTAAGCTAAATCAGGAGTTAATGGACTGTTTTCTCAGGCCTGTAGAACATGATGTGGGCGTTCGGGTGGGTGTGTTAGGTTTGAAGGTCACAAAACCCGTCGATGTCGTTTATGAAGTTTATGAAGTACTTACTTCAAAATATAAAGACGAAAGATTGCGTTTTACTTGCTAACCAGATAGCAAAAATGATTGATGAAATGTTTAATCAATGTCGATTGAACATTAAATCAAGCATCTTTGCTATCTGGGTACTGTTTTTCAGTAACATTAACATATAGGCCTTAAAGTTACGTAAATATGGTTAAAATTAGCATTAGAAATGAGCAGTAGCATAGCATGCTAGTCAAACTCATTTTGAAAAACTCAACATTCCTTGGCTGTGTCTTGGCTGCTATTCAAGTGGTAAGGCGAACACAGCGTTTAGCATCAAACAAGACGTGTCCAAAGATGAGCAAAGTTCTTCTCGTGTCATTGTTTAAAACATACTGAGCGCAAACAAGCGTGTTTCAATTTGGAGATAGATGTTTGTGCAACAGGCACTGAGAGAGGTCACAACCTCCTCGGCAGGAGCACCGCTGTGCTCTGCATCACAGTCACTGTAGCCGATCAGCTCTTTGAGGCCTTTGACAATCTATCAGATCTCCTAACTGGCTGATCGGGGCATATTAGCATGTGGAGACGTTAAACACAGCAAGAAGAGCCTCCGGGGGACTGACTGCAATTTCTGCAGCTTTTGTTTTCTCTTCTCGGGACCAGTCCCCCCTCCGCTCCGATCCCTCCATCCCGCGGACGGATGGCATTAGTGTCAAGCCCGTTCTTTAACATCGCCGCTACCCCCCGCTCGCAGCGGAGCGCGAAAGAGGCGCAGACTGAAGGAGAGACACTGGAGCCCTAGGTACCGACCTCATTAGCAGATAAAAGCAACCTTTCCCCATGACCCTTGACCTCTGGGGTTGCCATGGAGCCTGCCAGTCCTGGCTGGGCCGGAGCATGCTGGGATGGTTCTCAGCAGGAAGTTGAGCGAAAGGGACTGCTACGAAGACGTCGGTACCGCAAAACATGTGTACGAGTCCACACACTCGCACACAAAATTGGTATTCATAAGGCTCTCTTCCCGTGGCCGTAAGGAGAGGGGTAATGGATTGCGCTGAGTTTCTGTTTAACAGGCCGTTCAAAATGTCAAAGTGTTTTGTTGTTTTGGATGAGGTTGGAAAAAATCATCTGGTGAATTTATCGTCCATCAGTTTTAATGGATATCTGATGCGTTAGGAATGTTGAGTTGAGCTAGCATGAAATGAAATCGATTCATATTTTTCATGACTTGTCAAAAGGGACGAATTTTCCCATTTGATTAAATATTTACAGGTATTCTCAAAATGGGATACACCTGGTCAGCATGTATGAAGATATCATTGATCCTTACATAAAAATACTGTGGAGGTAGAAGGATGGTCACCATATGTACTTCAAGAATACTGCAGGGAGATGGACGTTATCGTATATTTACTTTTTGTTGTATAGGTAGGTTTAGTTTAGTTAGTCAAGCTTTTATGTCAAGTTAATAATAAAGTCAACTTATTTCCGTTTATTCCTAAGGCAACATTTCAAGTTTTTGTTTAGTTTACGTTTAGAATAATATTCAGGCTGATATTTGATTTGATTTCAATGACCAAAAATTATATTTATAGATTTAGTTTGAGTAAACTATAATAACCTTGGGGTATAGCCCTGTTGAACAAACAGCATATGCTGGGTTAGGTATGCTTTGATGCTGGTTTGCTGGTTTAAACTGGCCTGAGCTGTTTACTCACCAGCTGAAACCAACTAAGGGCGCGCACATGACCAGCTTAAACCAGCACAAACCAGCATCAAAACATACCTAACCTAGCACATGCACTTTTCTAAGTTAAAAACAGCAGAATGCAACTGACTGAACAACAAAAGGTGTGTTTATTGGTGCTCCAGTACGTTCACACAACATCGATATACTGTATGCATGTGCATATCACAGTTATGCATTTCCATAGTTTACAATGAGACGAGAAATGCTTCATCTTTTAAAATTTTTACTTTGAAACCCGTTTTCAAACGTTACCAGGTCAGTTCCCAAAATGCCATTGTCGTGTAAACAACAGCCAAAATCCCTCAAACGTTTCCTGTTTTAAGTTGAAAACATTGTCGTAATGCGTTTTAGCTTATTTTAACATTCTTTTGTCTCATTTTAAGTGAACCTGGGGCCCCCTAGTGGGCCCTGTCCAACTAACATGCCAGTACTATATTATCTAGTGCCGTTTTTGTAATAGACAAATGCATATCCACACATGCCCTTAAACCATGAGTTTGTAAACCTTGTTTAAACATCCGCTAGCATGTTTAAGCATACTTTGTGTCTTAAGGATGGCACGCATGTGTGCGCGAGCGTGTTAGGCGCGGGGTATATGTCGGTCACGCCGCCTGACTTTTATATGCTGTGGCTAACCTCACTCCCCACAGCTGACTGAATATTAAATAAACAGATCCAAGTGGCTGAATTCAGTTGGGTAAGTACTGGAGCAGGCAGGAGGAGTTAACAGACACACTAAAGTCAAGGCCCCAGGGCCCCTCGACAGCCTGTCTTATTCTTGGCAGCTGCGCTTGAGGGAGGCAGAGAGGCCTGGGGGGAAAGTTTGCAGAAGGGGGCGGTGTGTCGAACCTTCAGACAAAGAGAGAGAGACTTGTGGAAAAGCGAAAGTACGAGGGAGAGATGACAGCTGAGGCGGGGGATAGAAGTCCCTGCGTTTATTGCTCTGGAATGAAAATCAGGAACAGCAGCGGACAGAAAAGAAGGGATTGTTGAACGTAGCCGCGCTGCAGATTTCTCTTGCGGTGAGCAGTAAGTGGCTAGGGGCCGGCCGCTGTCAGTTAGTCCATCACAGCGGCTGTGTGTTTCTGAGTCGCTCTGTCAGGTTGTCTTTGTGTGAGTCTACATTAATCCCCTGTAGTGCTGTCCCCTGGCCCCGCCTCTCATCACTGCACCTTACAGATCTGAAGACGAGGGGTCAAAGGTCAGACTCCGCCTTCTTGTAAGGGTTGAGCTGAACACTGACAAGTGACTCGCGAGTCAGTTTTGGCCTAGCGTTATTGAAGCTCGCTCTGGCCGGGAACCACCCATTTAGACAGAAAGACAGAGTTTGAGTGACCTGTGACTGGCCCAATAAAACAAACCTTTTTCATGTTATGTTCAGGGGCGGGTAAATCCGAAACCGATGCTGCCACAATAATTGACTGGCATACAAAGAAATGATAGATGAGTTGAATGATGGCTCTGCCGAAGGTTGTACAAACAACGCTGAAGAAATTAGTGGAAATGTGTGAAGACTTTGGGGTCAGAATTTCCGTTCGTCAAAGAATTGAAGTGGTTCTTTCACAAGATCATTCAAAGCTGTTGGAGACGTGGCCTGGCGAGACCTCTTCTCCTCTCTGAAGTTCTTTTCTCACCTTTGTATGCATCATTCTCTTTCTTTGTTCAAAAACAGATGTTTTCCTATAGTTTAACCGTCAATATTTTAAATCTTGTAACAAATACAGTATAGTAGACATTGTTAATATAGTACAAAATTGCAATATATAGAATACTGAGTTGTCACTTTTATATTGATAACATATACAAGATATACTTATATTGAAAAATAGAAATACATGGTTCCATTATATGGAAAACATTTTAATAGACCATTTTTTAAATTATTTTCAGTTTTTCAGAATTTACCATTTATAGATATGTTTTTAGATAAAATTAGACTTTTTGTTTCATTCTGTTAACTACTAGTAACTTGATTCTCTGTATTTTTTCAGACCTCAAATACTGCTAATAAAACAAGTTTATACTGACTCGTAGGCAATACAACAGTAATATTTGTAAATGTATTTAGGAAAAGTTCACAAATATATCTTTGTAAAAAATTTTGCATTCGCATTGCTGTTGGATGACTTTTTCACTCCTGAGGTTTGATTTTGTTGAAACTCAACAAACACTGGACTGAAGAGGCCATAATACATCTAGACTTGATCATTTGAAATGAAAAGTCTCTTAAATGTTGTTCCTGTATATGTATTGCATTCTTTTTCATATTTTCCAGTGTATTCATGGTCCGTAAGCGTATCATTATTGTCAGTATGAAATATACTTTAAATAGCAAGCAAAAGCTTCTAATCGTTTTGCGCACGATTCATCAATTATAAAAAAATCTAAAGTTGTAAAGTTATGTCCCTATTGCTGACACAACTGTTTTGCGGATGTAACCAAATGCCACGTGTGAGTGGAGAAAACACGCAACCGTCCAAGCTAATAATTTTCTGCAGAAATGCTTTTTTTACGTGAAATACATAGCAGTAGTTCAAAGTTTAAAATGAATGCGACACAATTTACTCGTGTGGTATATTTCCAAGTAAAACAGGCAGTTCGTTGAGACAAAACAGCAGGTTTCATAAGAAGCTGTTTGGATGATAAGCAGGATGGAGCCAAAAAACAAAAGTCAGCACAAAAACGAATTATTACGGGTTCCAAAAACAAACCTTGTTTCTCGTTGTAAAAACATGCACGGATGAATAATGCACAAAACAACCACAGAAACATCAAGTTTGATTTCGTGTTTTTCAAATCTCTCTCTCTCGCGGTTGTCTGTCTCGCACATCCTTTGTTTGCATCCTTCTGTATTTGATTGTTATCACTGACATCTCGGTTCAGACTGTCTCTCTTGTCTTTACTCACCCACTCCGGCACACAATGTGTAAACATGTTTGTGTGTCGCTCTCTCTTATTAACCTTATTAACCATTGTTTAGCTGAGAATATTTCTTCGGCGGGATGCAGCAGTAGTTCTGTGCCCTCTCTCAGTGTTGGATGTTGTTTGTGCACTTGTCTAGGAATGAAGTGAGTCAACAAGCTTGCTTGTGTTTTTGTGATGAATTACTTCAGCTTCCCTCCCTCATCGTTCTCTCTCTCCCTTTCTTGAAGCATCTCTCTCGCTCTCAGACCACCCACAGCATATAAGCGACGAACGATATCTCGTTTAAAGGGACAGCGCACCCTAAAATGTCATTGTTTGTGTCTTTATTACTCATTGTCTTATTCTAAAAGCATTTCAAAAGCAAGCAGTTTGTTTGGTTCTCCAAAAACGCGGCTTTGCTATAGTCTTCTGATAGCTTTGTGCGAGAAACGTGTTTATAGTAAACAAAGGTAATCTTCCTGTCCATCAAAGCTTTGAAATAGACAACAAAAATGGTGTTGACAACAGGGTTTTCAGTAGGTCCAGGTTATTGTTTGTCACTGCTTTGAAAAACTCCACTGAAATAGCATCAGTACAGACTCACATGGGGCCCAGTAAATAATGGCATTTTTCTTTTCTTCTTTGGATGAACATTCCTTCACTGATCCTCACGATTGCAATTTCCCCCCAAAAAGAACCGAGTTACTGTAGATGGAAACCAGCAGAGGAGGAGGAACGTAATGAAATGAACGCAGATCTGTTGTAACTCAATGCAGTCATCCTGACTGTCTTTCTGTCGGCAGAGAGGTCTTTCCCTCTTCTTGTGTGGTCCGGAGCTCACAGTCATTCCCAAACAATCGGCATTAATCCAACGGGTTTGGGGTCTTGAGCACGGATCTGCCACAGAGTGTGTTCGGCCCTGTTTGGAGGCACGCTATAGGACCCGGCCCTGTAGATCATCCAGAGCGTACTGTAGACCAGAGCCCAGAGGTCCCTTCTCAGAGACCCCTCCATCCAGTCACCCCCTGAACCCCGGTAAGATTAACCACCACAGATGGAATGTGTGCCCTGGCAGAATCTACAGTAAATAACAGTAATCAGCCATTACTCTAATTCAGCCATTTACTCAATTGTGCACATTTATCAATCTCTTCCTCTCTTCTCCCTCTCTCGCCAGACGCTCGGATGATGAACTGGAGTGCTTGAATGGGCCCCAAGCTCACAGTTCGAGAGAAAACAGGGCCTCAACGTAAGTGACCCCGGATCTCTCTATATCTTGACCGGTAAAAAAGAAAAATTATGGATGAGATCTCTTTAATAATAGTTGTTTTTGCTAGACTCTTAATACACTTTCTGGTCTTATTGTGGGTTATACATCAGTCTAGGTTGTTCGTGTTTGGGCATCTGTGTCGATGCTTGACAGGGGTCGTGTCTGACACAGCTGTCATAGTGAAATAGAATTAGTATGTCCCAAATCACAGTATGCTGAAATGAGTATTCTCAAAGATGGTCTACTGTTTCGTGAAAATTCGAAGTGTGAATCCAAAGACCCTTAATGGCTGATATTACCCACAACTCACCAGGAGTGGGCTGAGCTTAGTGACGCTGCATTAATAAAAGGAAATAAAAGATGCTTCGCTAAATTAATAAATGTAAGTATACAAACATAACGCAAGGAAGAGCTGTATTTTAATCGTGATAGTTAAAGATCACAGTCTAAGCAACAACGACCACTTCCATTTTGCGTTAGTATGTATAGTATAGTGCAATGCAAGTCGCTTTGGACCAATTGGCGTCTGCCAAATGCACAAATGTAAATGTAGTGTGTCCCAGTGCGTGCATACAGTTTTACAATGCACCAAAATGGATATACTTTTCCATAACAAAAGCAGTACATACTTTAAGGGCATAGTATGAGTAGGCGAACTGGGACGCAGCAATAGTGTTTGGATTTAGTTTTTACAGCTACAGCTAGTTGTGATACAAAATGGATGATTGTTGGTGTAGTTAATATAATGCATAAGCTCATCTTTAGGGTTCTCTGTTCTCTAGTCTTGCATGAATGCAACTGGCTAGCGCCTGCACTAGGGTGTTAAGATACGACGATCGGATTGGCTCGCGCCTGCGTTGGATCTTAAAATGAAAAAATGTCGCTAGTTCGCCAACGCTTGATGCCGCCCATTCAAAGTAAATGAGAGGCATTACCCGTGTGAATCGAGCGTAATTTATTTTAGAATTTGTGCACTGAAACACATGGCAACATTTTTTGCAAGTATGGTCTCATTTGTGTCTACATTTATGCCTATAAATTATTTTATAGAAAAGCAACATAACCGAGAACCCTATTATGCATGTTGAGCTATGAAAGAGCAACCCGTGAGCAATAAACATTTCCTCTGGGGATCCCTCTCTATATTCTGTCTCTCTCTCACCTCCTCCATTTCCTTACCTTATCATCCCCACAGACTGGTCATTACTCAGGTCTTGGAGCTCTTGAAACCGTATCCGGCTGGGCCCCTCCCATCAGCAGTGTGTGTGTAAAGGATGTAGTGGAGTACCGGGTCACCAGCCCTCTTAAAGCCATTACAGTAATCATAGTTGGCGTTCTTAATTGTTTTTTTTTCTTCACGAAGGCTAATGAAGTATAGAGGGGGTCTCGCTCGTGTAATGAGTTCTCGGGGGCTGCGGTGGATGGAAGAGTAAATGCCATGAAAGAGAGGCATTGGAGGCGCAATTGAATTGTCAGTGCAGGTTATGATTAGCAGAGCCACATCCAGCCATGTGAGAAATGAATTTCATGGCCATTGATTTTGCTATTTCTGCTGGAATGCGCCGGAGAGCTGTGACCCTTTAACGCCCGCTCTCCGCTCGGGGTCGGATGACTGAGTAGATAATCCACGATAAAAGGATAAGTATGAGACTTACCTCGGTGTTAGATGTACAGTAGCCCCAAAAAGTATTTTTAGACTTAAGTCACAGTCAGCGGAAAGGGAATAACTTAACAATGTCACTGTTAGATACAACCGAGATATTCACAAATAATACTTTTTTTGTTTTTAGTGATGGATAGGTGTGTTGTTCGTCCATTACCTGTGAACATGTTGGATTAAATGAACAGTTCACCCAAAAATGAAAATTCTGTCATCATTTACTCACCCTCAAGTTGTTTTTAAACCTACTTGAATGCCTTTGTTCTGCTAAACACAAGGGAAGATATTTGGAAGAATGTCAGGTCTCATCCCCTCAACAAATGTCTTTTCATAAACTGTTTCAAAAGCTGCAATTCACTTCAATACATGGCACTGGTTTGATATTTCATGCACATCAGTTTGACTTAATCCTTGTACATATAGTGAAAAGATCAGAAAAAACCAACTGACAAAGGTTCTGGGTAAAATAAAATAAACGAGCCGCTCTCGCATGGATAGTTTTCGCACACCACCCTCACCTCAAGCAAAGTCAACATTGGCTCGGTAAGTGCTGTATAAGCTGATGATGTGCATTTTTGTCTGACGTTGTGTGTTAGTTTTATCTCCTCCCAAACAAAGGGAGTGGAGGATGCTTGGTGGAGTCGCGCACATTTATCACAAAAGCTTAATGGGAAACATGCAGAACTGTTGGGAAAAGAAGTGACAAATGAGACATCCTTAAGGATTTGGGAAATTTAAATTGTATAGTGTTCAGTTCATTCTTGTGAGCATTGAAGCCATGTGTATGCGAGCGTACACCTTGAGGTTGACAAAATAGAGTTTTATCAGAGCAATTTGATTTAAGGTCTCCTGGCAAACCGGGTTTTGCCAGAAATAATAATAAGGGAAATCTACATTTATTAGTCTTATAAGATGCTTAATAGAATAATCATGCTTCATTCCAATTAGTGAGTTATTGTTTTTTTGTTGGACTTTATATACTTTATTTCATACTTTATCTGTACCTGTACAGCTAACAGGGAACAGTACGTCCTCTGAATGTTCTTTCAAGGTTATACAAATGTTCTTGCAGTTACGCTAAAATAACACGTTGAAATAATTTTAGAGAATGTCATTGTTAGAAGTTATGAAAAAGATGCAATATAAACATTATTTATACGTTGTTGGAACATTCATAAATTATGTTTAGGAAACTTACAGTACCGAATGTTACCACAATGTTCTCAGAGCATATTTTTGTTGCTGGGTTACTTTAAGAAACAATCGTCTCATTTTTGGTTATTTTTATGTCTCTTAAGGAATTTTATAATACAAATCAAACATAATTGACTCAAATTTAATAAAGTTTTGAATGCAAAGTGGCAATACATTTTTTTTTCTTTTTGAGCACTTATAACTTGCTTCAATCAGGTCCTGTGCTTTATCTTAATAACTCTTTTAACATCAGTCACTTTATTTTTTTCAAACCTGCATCGTGTTTTAAAACCGAAACGTCCAAGTGCAAGGCTGCACTTTATTTTACTGTACGTGTACCTATAGTGTAACCTCAGTGTACTTCCCTAAGAAAGTACTTGGTGGTATAAGGTAAATAAATTATATAAGTTTAGGTTTGGGGTAGGTTCTGGGTTAGTACCTAGTTATTACCCAGTTAGTTGTAGAATGCAAGTGTGTTTTTAAGCCTAACCCCTGTGGATGAGTTGATGTGTGTGAATGAGGGGAAAGCTGTGCTCCTGACCTCCCCGCTGTGTGCTTTAATGAGGGGTTGATTGGATTGGCAAGCTGGATCAGGGGGTTTGAGAGCGAACCGGGCCTGTGCGGGACCCCCGTCTAGCGGCTCAGATGAAGGGCACAGTCCGCGGAGAGAGACGACCGCTGAGCCCTATTCTCCAGGTTTATACGACCGATATGAAGGATTAGGATGTGTGCGTGTGTGTATCATTCAGAGCCCTGTTCAATAAGTCCAACCTTGTTAAGAAGAAAGAGCAGGACTCGTAAGCGGCTGAGGAAGTTTCCGGGACCCAAAACAAACCACAGAAGTGTGATAGAAAATGGCTGAGAAACGTTGGGGTTTACTGGGGTCAAATGAGGCTGAATACGCACTGTGAAGGGCAACTGGAACGCTACGAGAGCCGTGTTTATAGGAATTTGTCTCTATTAAGGACCTTCGGGAGAGGGCCGAACTGTTTATATGGTGCTGGGAGAGCCATTTGACCACTTGTGTTTTAATAACGTGGTGTTGGCTGTAATACATGCATTTCAGAGGATTTCACTAGACCTCACTTGAACCCTTTAGTCATTTGTTCACTCAAAACGTGGACGCATTACGGCTCAACCAAAATGCTTACAGAACCAGAAATATTTCTCGAGCAAGATTTCTGTTTTTATATGGATTAAGAATAAATCAAACTTTTGACATTGAACATAGATTTGATTGTACAGCAAGGCTGGAAATAGCATTGTATTGCATATTTTCCAAGAAAATTGCACGTGTTTCAAAGGTATTTTGAACAGCAATCGCTCCACTGGGTAATTGTAAGTCTTCCGGCTGGGGGGCGGCCGTGGCTCCTGATGGTCTCAAACAGGATTAGTGGAGCCCGTGGCTCCGGCCTCTCCGTACGGATTTGCCAGCATTACCATGGAGATGCCACTGCTGGTGTGCTTTAATTACCCAACCACCAGGAGGCCGTGATGGGAGAGAGATAGGGGCCTAATGCAGGGGGTACCCAGCGGAATAATCCGCCTTGCGTTCCTCAAGTCAAAAAACACTCACAACTGACTTCCATCTTGAAAGTTGCTGTTGTGGAAGCTGCGGAGACGAGTCGGTTGTTTGATGGCGGGGCTGTTGTCGGTGTGATCATTTTGGAAGAGCAAGTGTTTGAAGACTGCTCGCTTAGGCTTGGTTCCAGCATTCAAGATGGTCTCACAGCTGTGCAGCTTTACAATCTGTTTGTGAAGCACTTTGTTCAAATTACTGCATGAAAGAGTCCTTGAACATTTAAAGTAGAGTAAGAATGTACTGTATCTGATTGTATAAATCTGTCTGTCTTTTAACACACCGAAGAAAAGTCTAACACACATTGCAAAATGTTTTTAATATTTCAAGGTTTCAGTCAATCTACAGACATTCACTTACTGGGTAATAGATGCACAAGCTACAAAAATCTGCAGAAAGGATTTCTTTTTTCATTTTACTCAAAAGGGTCATGTGCACCTTTTTGTGACCATCCAGATACAAGAGCATATAAATACAAAAAGTCTTCCACCATATTGGAACAAACAAAGCTTCTGCAACTGTAGCAATGCATATGTGTGTATATCAAATGCCACATGGTGTTGTGTAATCCCAAACATCAGAATAGGTAAACAAACACAACACAACAAAGAAGAATGTGTTAGTTAGTGTCGTGAACGTGAAGGAAGAACCCAAGTCCAGGCAGCGGTGAAGGAGTTAACAAGACTAATATATATATATATATATACATACACACAACAAAAAACAAATACCCACGATGGGGAAACAAACACTTCCCACAAGGGGGGCAAAAACAAAGTTAGGGTTGACAAATGAAATAAAAATATATAGGAATAGTGGATATTTCATATAGTTTTCAATGAAAGAATAGCAACTGTAGCATGTCCAATAAAAGGGAAGGAAGGAGACAGGAACCGACAAACATAAAATAGACTTTTAATTAATAAAATCAAACGAATGCCGGCGACACACACAAACCATAACATAAAGTCCAGGCATGGTCCCCTCTCCCGGTCGCTCGTCCTCTTATGCGTCCTCTTATAATAAGTTGCACACTGTTACTTTAAACGCCGTCAGTTGGGATGAAAGTAACACATCAATAAAATCTAGATTGATCTCTATCTTGTTTTAATTAAACATACATGACTATCACCTTGCTTATATGTAACAGCAAACACCTTTTGTCTTTTATGTTTGAAAATCTTTTTTTTTATTTCTGCTTTATCACGTTTCAAAAATAGCCCGATAGTACAAACTTGCATTGTTTAGAATATTCTATGATTGGCAATGTCAATACATTTTATCAAACGTTTTAATAGTATGATAAATATAACAATGTAAATGACCATATTCTAGATAAATAATAACATTAGCAAAGGGACAAAAGAATCAAGTGTTACTTTGGTCCCAATAGGAACTCCTGACACTTAAACCAGATTGACTTTTAGACTGAAAAAAGGGTAACACAGGATGTGTTAAAGCACTAAATAACCTGTAGATTGATCATTTCTGTGATGCATGAAACGAGAAACACAACTTGTAACTAGGAAAAAAGCAAAGCTTCAGAAATATACTTTCCTTCTCGAAAACTGTTTTCCGGACCTAATGAAAACGGAAACGATGACGTAATCAAGTGAGGTTCTGTAGCACCGTCAAGGGTTGCGTGCTGAACATACCGTCAAAGCTTAGAATGCAAATGTAGTCAGGGCTCTGAGAAAATCGCTTTCTAACTTCCGTCCCGGTTCTCCCCTAATGATTTAATATGTTAAATTCAACATTATAATGTTTTTAAAACCATTGTTTAAAACCTGGGTATTGAGTTATATAAAAATACAAACAAACACATTCTCGCGTTTGAAAGGTTATCCAATTTCTTCAGGACTTCAAATCTCAAAGTTTTTAACAACCAAAGGCTGTGCAATGTTGTGACAAAGTTGGAAAAGTGAACGCCTTCACACATCATCAACACATCATTCACGCACACATCATCAACACGACTTGTGAATGCAAACCAGGAGGACCTAAATTCACCAAAAGACTTCATCACAAGTGGTGTTAATTTCAATAGCGGTTATTATGTCAACGATTAGATTTGATTCAATATCTCGATATCTCAATATCACATTTTTATGGCCTTCTCTCGTCTTTCGTATTAATAATCATTTCGAGTTAATTCTACGGTCCAGTGGCGGGTGCTTCTTTGATGATGCAAGTAGACGCTTACAGATGCAGTGTGTTGTCTTTTACATGTCGATTGAGCGCTTTACATCTTAAATAACTTTAAACAGCGCTCCAAGTTAAAAAATATATGAAAATTAGATGAAATTATTTACACACAGCGCGCACACTCACCTGAATGGGACAGAGAGAGAGAGACGAACACATTCACAGTCTAAAATATGTTTTTATGACAAAAGCAATGTTTATAAAGTAAGACATAACAAGAACACTTTATTTAAAGTTGTAAATAACATTGGCACATATGATATTTTATTCCATCCATCCATCCATTTTCTACCGCTTATCCGGGGCCGGGTCGCGGGGGCAGCAGTCTAAGCAGAGATGCCCAGACATCCCTCACCCTAGACACTTCCTCCAGCTCTTCCGGGGGGACACCGAGGCGTTCCCAGGCCAGCCGGGAGACATAGTCCCACCAGCGTGTCCTAGGTCTTCCCCGGGGTCTCCTCCCGGTCGGGCGGGCCCGGAACACCTTCCGGGGAAGGCGTCCAGTAGGCATCCGTAACAGATGCCCAAGCCACCTCAGCTGACCCCTCTCGATGTGGAGGGGCAGCGGCTCTACTCCGAGCTCCTCCCGGGTGACCGAGCTTCTCACCCTATCTCAAAGGGATCGCCTAGCCACCCTGCGGAGGAAGCTCATTTCAGCCGCCTGTATCCGGGATCTTGTCCTTTCTGTCATGACCCAAAGCTCATGACCATAGGTGAGAGTAGGAACGTAGATTGACCGGTAAATTGAGAGCTTCGCCTTGCGGCTCAGCTCTTTCTTCACCACGACGGACCGGTACATCGACCGCATTACTGCAGAAGCTGCACCGATCCATCTGTCAATCTCCCGTTCCATCCTTCCCTCACTCGTGAACAAGACCCCGAGATACTTAAACTCCTCCACTTGAGGAAGGAACTCTCCACCAACCTGAAGTGGGCAAGCCACCCTTTTCCGACTGAGGACCATGGCCTCGGATTTGGAGGTACTGATTTTCATTCCAGCCGCTTCACACTCTGCTGTAAACCGTCCCAGTGCATGCTGAAGGCCCCTTCAAACCAGGATATTTTATTCCATTAAAAAAAATCTATCATTTGTTTTTATGAATCATGCCTAATGATCAGCTGTATGAATAAATAAAGTCATTCACAGATGTCATTGTGTAGATGAAGGTGAAAGTACAACACATAGCTGTAGGTTTAACCGTGAACAGTCCAGAAGTCAGGTCGCCATTTTTTTTATTGCATCGTTGCATTTCATGGATATAAAATGAATTCTGGAGGTAAAGCTTTTTCGGCAGTCAGCCGAATGTGCCGTAGATTAACCCGACACCATACAAGAACAGGCGAAAGAGAGAAATACGGTGACTGCGTCTCACAAAGCTCCTGTGTTGTGTGTGTGTGAGTGTGTGTATGTGGAAAATCCCCCGAATGGATTCTGAGCCAACCTTTAGCTCTCAGGAGAAGGAGAATCAACTTGCTCTTACCGTAAAAGGCCTGCAGATTTGACCAAACAGAGTATAACTCCTAACCTGACATCGTCTGTGAAGACAGTCCTGTCTCTTTGTGAAAAATCCATCTCTGTGCCGTCAAACACAGACGTAAGATGCATGCTAATCACGCCAGCTATCGTACCCGCTTGTGTATGCAGCCATACCAAATACTGTGGGTGTGATGAAGGTGATGACTCTAGTGCCACGTTTGGCTTGACTCCAAAACATTTAAGGAATGGGTTTAAGGTTATACCACACTAACCCACACACCATCATCGAGAGGGTAAATAGATGGCAGACATACCGCACTACAAACCACTAAGACACACATTCTCATGCCAGCTTGTATTGCCTAGATAATATGGCATTTCTCTCACCCCACCATCCATCAGCAGTCACCCAGTTGGCCAGATATCTCACCCAATACTTCCACAAGCCCTACAATCCCAAACTTTAACCCATCATTCAATTTTTTTCAGATCTCTTTCTAACAAATTGGTATTCTAACAGTATTCAATGGTGCTTGAGGGTCTTAATTTGAGATCCTGGTCTTTATTCAACATAGCACTTGACGGGTTAGATTATAGGATAGATGAGCATGTAGAGAAAGACATTTAATAGTTACTCATCACATATCGTCCCAAAGACATACTGTATGTCATTCTGACATAGTGCCTCAGAACTGTTTGCTTTCCTACATTTTGTTTTCAACCAAACAAACACATTTTAAAGTAATTTTTCCTACAATGCTAGCGGGGGTGTTACACTTCCTGTAACTTTTTTCAGGAAAATGACTGTTATACTTTTTTGCTCAAAATATTTCTTTATTTTGCATTTTAGGGAATTTTATGCTATAATTATTATTCAGTTGTCTCCCTTTTAAAAACAAAAAATTTTTGCCCTTTATGTTTTGACAATTTTGTCTAATATTTATTTATATCATTTTCGATTAATGCATTATTTCAGTTAAAACAGATACCAGGCTTTTAAGATCCAATCTTTGAAATGCAGATTAGTGCCATCTGGTTGTAAAAAAGTGTGTAATGGCATGGTGTAACCTCTAGGTTCCTGTGTGTGTGGGGGTTCCTGTGTCCGTGTGTGTGTGTGTGTGTGTGTGCGTGCATGTATTTGTAAGAGTGAGAGAGAGAGAGAGAGAGAGAGAGAGAGAGAGATTTTATTTTGTGAATTGATTTTATTTAACATTCTCTAAATTTGCTCCGTTGCAACCGGTATTCTCACCGGTGCACTGTCACAGGCCACACGTTACATACGACTCAAAACATCAGACTCATCCGCGCAGTTGAGCAGTGCCGAATCACATCTCTATTCCCAACGTGAAGAAAATACCTCCGCACATCAACTGCAATAGCCATTACAAACTGAGATGGTGACAAAGAGGCCATTCTTCCGGATTACGACTTTAAAGTTGAACTTTGTTTGTAGATTTTAAAATAGAAGGATTACCAAAAGCAATACCCAAGCCATCGCTTTTCCACCGTATTTTTGGCTCATAATTTTGGCTCATTTATTTAGTTTTGGTCTGTCAGCTGTCTTTTCTTGGCTTCCAGCTCTATGTTCAATGGAAAGACTTTAGTTCTGGCCTTCTATGTTCCTCCTGGTTTCCAAATCTGTTTTGCTCATGTTTTTCTGTTGCGAGTGAACTTCAGTCCACCGTGTCATTTTGAATAAAGTATTCAAGAAGGTTTTTCGAATGTTAGTCTAATTTAGTTAGTCCAAAACCAGCCGCTTTCTTTCTCTCTCTGTCTCTTTAGCATTGCGTATCTCTTTTTCTTTTTTTCACTGCTATTTCATTCCATCATCCCACACGGTCATAGGCTCTGTGGTTGGGCAGTGACATTCATTTTGTGCGCTGGGTTCAGGATTAGGCAATCTGGGATAACAAGCACAAAATCACAACCAGTCTAAACCACAATCCTACAGTGTGCGTCTGTGTGTGATTGCTCATGCTTTCTGGGATATCGTGGATGTGAGCGGTGGATGTCTGTATGGGGAATGTAAAGACAGGAAATTGACCCACTGAGGAAGGCCAGGCTGGATCCATTGAAAGGACCCCTGAGTTGACAGGCTGATCCTGCCATGGACCCCTGCATCTGTTCCAGCTTACCCCCTCCGCCACACGCACCAGATAAACCACATTACTACGAGCTTTGGCTTCTTCTTGATTCATTTACCCTGGATCTGGAAGCAATGTGTGTTTTATGGGTATGTGCGGGGAAGTATAAAGCTCTGTTCCAAAATCTAGTAAGTCATCTATTGCAGACATTGTTCACCTTGAGGCAACGTTCTCACTTAAAAGGAACTGACTCATTAGTGACCGAATTGAGAACAATGTACGCAGGCAGCAAAAACGCAACAGCACTCCCGAAGTAAAGCACACAGGAAATCACACTCGCAAACTGTTCCAGAGTTTGACGTGCTAACAATGCAATACTTTAAAAACTATAAAATACATAACATACACAATGTGGAGTTCAATACAATTTACATTATATTGGGGTTGGAAAAGTTTGTATAATTGACTTCACCCTTTGCAAAGCATTCTGGGATTGTGTTATCGATGACGGATGGATGTAGTGCTGCGTTAGGGCAAGGAAAGACAATTCTCTTACGCAACTTTTATTAAACTCCTGTCCAGGCAACCTGTAGATGAACTGTACGTGAAAGTAGTCTACATGAGAAATAAAGATGAGAAACAAAGGTCATGTTTGTCCTCACTGGTCCCGAAAGCACCTGCTATTACTTTATATTGTGCTGGCAGCAGGGAAAAGCTCAACAGCCCAACGTCTGTCATGTTTGTTCACGGAGGGAAACATGTTGGTTTGAATTAGAGTTCCTGCCAAGCTGTGAGGTCATCAATCTTTCTTCTTTGATAACCTCATACTGTATGTGTGAGAGATCTGCACCGCATTTGAAAGACCTAGGTCATACAATGACAACGCCATTCAAATGCGTGATTTTGAGGAAAAGCCAATTGTTTTTCAGTTTCAGGATCAGTGAACAAATGATTACAGTGTTTCCATTTCAAATGACATTTACATATTAACTTATGAGGATGTGTTAAAGTCTCACATGTGTTCATATGAGGTATTTAAACCTTCCCCGCATGAAGCTCTTGTTGATCTTTGTTTGCAGTTTTTTTATTGGGTTGTGTGTGTGAGAGAGCAGGTGTGTGCGATTACCTCGGCTCTTAGCCATACACGTCACATGCATTATTAAATATCATTACAGTATTTTCAGCTTAACAGTCACTCCATTCAGTTTTCACACAGCTGTTGCGTATTACTGCTTTTCCCATGTAAGGATATAGGTGTTAAAGTAATTTCTAAAAATGTTACTTTATTTTGTATTTTTCCTGTCTTTCTGCTTTGTTTTTCTTGAAACTGGTAAAATTGTGTGGATATGTTTTATGCATCATCTGTGAAGCACAACACCATGTGTCAGACGATCAGAAACCCAATGTCGACAATCCCATTGAAGTATTAATCCGTTTAGATTGATACCTAATTCATATACAGTAGGATGTAGGATGTAGAATATGGTTAAACATGCATAAAATATGTGCTGTAGTAAAATATACTTTTTTGTGATTTTTTTACATTAGAGGTTGTAGCTTTGTAGTCAGACACGCGAATCACGCACTGTGCGTAGGGCACCAAGTGCTGAGGGGGCACCAAAAATAGCCAGATGAAAGAAAATATTTTTAATCTAATATTATTTCATTAGGCTATAGAAAAATTATTAGGCAGACATATTTTAGCCATGTATCTGTAAAAAAAAACTCAATTGAACATCCACACCGCGCGCCAGTGCCGGTTGATCGCGCGTGCGCCTGACGCAGTTTGACAGATGGTAGCCTAGGCAACTTATTTGGAAATGGCCCGAAAAGACAGCAGGAGTCAGGATCAGAGAAAAGAAAGAAGAAGAAACTGCGAGATGATCATAATGGAATTATGCTTAGGGCACCAAAATGGCTAGCAGCGACCATGTTTGTAGTCGAATTTTAAGACCTTGTAAACACTCTCTTCTCAGCACTTCTCGTGTCAGTCTTCGGGGGGCAGTGTTCTGATCTCTCTCCTGATTTTTCCAGCTGTATCCCAGCTGTGGTCTTGTAGCTCATGAAAATTCCCACAAAATTAATTTGACAAAAGAACAACATCTGCTGCAACGAAGACAACACACAGCGTACACAAGTACGCTCAGAAACACCTTGAAAAGCCAGCGCTCCGACGGAGCGATGTGCCCACGGCTAGCGTGCCTTTGACCTCTCTGTCTGAAAATTGACAGAAAAAAGGAAAACAAGACAAAAGATAGACTGAAATGGAACAGGAATTCGTACGAGAAACAGCAAAAAAGCATGGATGAAAGATATAGATCAACCTAAAAAAACAGAGTGGAAAGGACAAAGGAACCCTTACATATCGCCGGCGTCCTTCCAAAACCTTGATTGTCCAATTTCGCTGTTTTCAGAAAACGAAACAACATCATTTTAAAATGGTTGCAAACTCTGTCGTCAAAGTGGACATGCACTTAAAGCTAATTTTATATAATTAAACAAACTAAGACTGATTAAATTGGTAAATATTTTTTACAGTGCACAAAGAGGCCATATATATATAACTTTAATTTTGGATATATAACTGAAACGTACATTAATATTTATTTTGCAAACACACTTGAAAAGTTTTTTTTTGCTGTGAAATGACTTGAAACCACTGGAGAGGAGTTTTTCAAAGAAAAAAGTGAGACGAAGTGGATCATGAAAAGCAACAGGGACAAGAGGAGGTGAAACAAGGATGAGAGAAGAGCAAAGGAAACGGGATGAGATATGAAAAACGGAGAGAGAAGCAGAAAAACAGCAGGTAAAACAAAGATAAGGTACATTTCGGACTTTTGTTGTGATATAAACTACGATCACCGCATGACAGAAATCATAAAGAATTTGAGAATGGGAAATGAAAAGACATTGGATGAGGAGAGACAAGATGAGACGTGAAAAGCGGAGGCTTTCATTCTTTAAGGCTCGAGGACAAATAAGAGTTCCTTCCTCCCCCACCTCCTCCCGTGTGCTCTCCTCTGGAGCATAAAGCAAAGACACAGGATGTGATTCAGCATTCTAAGGTTATGTGTTGGCCATGAATATAAAGTTTTGAATGATGCTGTAGGAAGGCGGCTGTGGCAAGTCTACAGGGACAAAGCAGGCGAGTCTGTGATGAGATGAGTTGAGGCATGTTTGACCTCTTCTAGTTCCTGTTAGCCGATAGCATGCGCCACTGTGAGTAAGTGAGCGCGTATGGATATAAGTATGGATCTACATACACATCTGTGATTAGAAACAGGCGTGTGTGATCGTTGCACGTCGCTTCACCAAGTAACACACCAAAAGAGCTGCGCTCAGGGTCCAGGGTGAGAGGTCGGAGGTCAGAAAGAGGCTTCAAAGACATAATTGTGATCAGGTGTGTGTTTTTCCTGAAAGGAAGAGGCCTCCCTCGCTTTCTATGTCTCCTTAAGGCCTTTTCTTCGCTGTGTGCAAAACATCTCGTGTGTTCACTCAGACACTGCGACCGCATTGTGTCTTACATCATACTTGAATCGCATTGACAGGTCTGCGAAAGAAAAATGCAACACAAGTTTTGAAACCGGCAAATGTTTTAAGCAGCTTCTAAATATGTCTCATCCAATCAGATTTTACCGTCAGAACACGATCAGCACTGAAAACAGAAGCAGGCGGTTATTGGATGACACTTGTTAACGCGCCTCATATCTGTTGTGCCCTCTGTTAAATGTGCTCACCGGTGACCCTGACAGATGGATGCAGAGGAGAGGGATGCAGGAGAAGGACAGAGATGGTTTACTCATCTTACACACATGCGCTCATAACCCAGAACACACTGTCGTTAAACAGAAAGTATCTTTCTAATGATGTGACCTTTACTTAGACAACTTAAAGTCCTCGTAAACCGTTTTTTTTTACTTCCGTATTTCCATATTCATTTCCATGGATGAATTTCAATAGGTTTCTCTCTATGTATTACAGTTTTAAATGCAGCAAATACGTAGGTATTGGTGTGTAGTGCTTTGAGCTCAAATAAATAACCACAAATAGGCAAAGAAGCTGGCTGGTATAACTGTATACTAAATGTCGACACCCTTGAAACATCACTGCAAGGTCCGTTCAGCTTAAACAGACTTACCATTAAACTCCATAATGCATTAAAACAGCACATGGGTAGTTCACCAAAAAACAGCAAAAATATAGAAAAAATGTACAATGAATATAAATCTAAAGATAGTTAAATTAAAATAAAAGTTTTTATTTTTGCTGCTACACCGTAGGACACGTGTGCATACTAATATTACAGTTTATTAATGGAACGGTATAACCAATACAAATGTGTATATCATAAAGAGTGAATGTGAATACTGTTTCATTTGACAACTATAATGCATCATATAGTCCTTTGCACGTCACTGCATTGGGTCTAAAGCTGAGTATTTTTCTTTGCTTTGTTATTGAGGATAAAGGAGGTGAATGAGGCTGGATGTCTGCCCATATAAATATGATATTAATTGTCCCAGTGAGTGTGTAGGCTTTGAGGGGTGGATAGAGTGTTCTTTGTCCAGTGTAAGACTGCGTGTGGCTGGCTATCTTAAGAGAGTCGTAATCACTCCCAACATGCAAGTGTTAACACCCAACCCACAGCTGTCTGCAGCAAGGCATTCTGGGAATCTATGTCTTAGAACCCAGCGTGTTAAACTCTATCTGCCGATTTGTTTTGTTCAGACATTTGATGGTAACAGGAAGGATGGCAGTGTATTAAAATACACTGAAATGTGGTTTTGTGTCCAATGGAAGACAGTGTTTGGTATCCAACATTCTTCAAAATATCTTATAGAAAGAAAGTCATACAGGTTTGGCATGACAATGAAAATCATCAGCATAGATATACTGCCCTTTTGATCCTTAATTGGTCTCGTCTATGCTGTGTGATCTATCCTGCGTGTGATCTGACGTCCAGTTGAATTTCCATTACATATTTGAGGAGGATTTAAGGATGATCTTGTCTCTGCCCGTGTGAAAGGTGGAAACGGACAGTGCTGTCATCCCGGCCGGATCCCTGGCATGTGATGAAACGGCCGAGCCTGCAGATTATGTACATCTGAGGCCTGTGACCTCACCGCGGCCCTAACCAGCTGCGCGCGTGTGCGCGCGGGGAGCGTTTCGTTGGCCCTGATCTTTGTCGCAGCTCTTTTGCGGGGTTGTCGACTCGCTTTCTCTGTGTACATATCAAGTTCCCCGTTTGTTGGTTTAAGCAGCTGTTATTACTGTTAAGAGATCAAGTGCCCCCTTCAACCCCTCCCGCACACAAACACACACGCACACACAGGGATAGAGATACGCCCCTCTCCATCGCCTTACACTGATGTCCTTGTGTTGCGCAGATGCTGGCGCGGCGGGCGCAGCGGCCCGAGTGCGAGCTCCAGTGGCAGTACGCAGCGACTGGCAGCGAAACAGCAGCAGGCCTGGTGGTCCAGCCTTGTTTACCACGTGGGGCCGAGCCAGGCTTGTCTAAACAAACCTGGGAGCCTGCGTAAGCTTCCCTTCATTCCGCTCACGTCATCGGGCTGGAGCTACTGGCCTGGACCCTCTCCCTGGAGCTCCGCAAAACACCACTGCTGTGTGTGAGAGGGAGAAAGGAAAAACAGGACATCTGAATGCATGTGTAAACATTGAAGATAACATTAAAAAAACAACTGTGTTTTTTCCATTACATAATATGGTTGCATTTAAAAAACCATTGAGTGAATTTAGGTTGCAGTAACAGTGTGTATATGCTTACACTTTTATGAGATGTATTTCATTTGATCAAATCCAAGCCCATGATCCTGACGTTAATAATGCTATGATTTCAAGCTCAGCTGACACTGTACGTCACTCTTTATATACAGTACACAGCCGCGGGAAAAATGTACTATTTATGGATAATTTTACAACTACTAACAATATTTCTCCCAAATTTCAACTTGCAATGAAAACTGGAGAAACAGGGGAAAATGCTCTGTATTTTTTCAGACTTCAAATACTGCAAAGAAAGCAAGTTCATATTCACATAACAGTCATATTTGTACACGCGGTTTGGTCAAGTTTTAAAAGAAAATGTTTATTTGACGACATGGATTTTTATTCCAATATCCACGTGACTTGTCCTGCTGTCAGTCTTACACATTGCTGTTGGATGACTTCAAGTCACTTCCGAGGTTTGATTTAGGCCTAGTTGAAATTCAACAAACACGGGACTGGATTCTGGAATGGAAACAAAATGTCCAGAAATGCTGAAATAAAAAAATAAAAGGCTTTTTCCGCGTTTTGTATATGAAGCTGATTTGCAACAGTGCAGAACTCTGAAAATCACTTTATAAATACATTTCAATTGAGTTAAATACAACTGAACTGAATATGACAAGATCTGAATGAATGAAATACACTGTGACCTTATTGATAAAACATTTTGAAATCTTATTGAGATTAAAAACATGTTTAGTTCCAGTCTTGGATTTTGATTGGTCAATAGATGTGCTTTATTGATGATAAGTAAACATAAACAAAACATTCTGTTCACAGTCCACCAGTGGAAGGAAGCCTTTAAATGATTTATTTCATGAAACTTGAATGAATACATATGAAATTATAATCTTTAACGTTTGCATTGTGTGGTAACCTTTTTATAAAAGCAGTGAGGTACTCGGGCTAGTGCTTTATCGTGACTAAATCTGCTTCACATTGTGCCTAACAACACCCTTGTGCTGTGATTTTGAATGATAAAGCACAGCCTCGAGTTCCTTAATGCAACTTATTTTACATTTTTGTAAGGGTTTATTACATTTCTTACATTAAAGCATGTTAAGCTGCAAGCGCATGTGCATGTTTTCTGTATTCGGTTTGTTGATCCCAGATCAAATGTGCTTTATTTCCGGTGAATTCTTCTGGCCTGACTGTGCTGGAAAATGAAGTCAGTTATGAGGCTCTTTCACCTGCGCCAGAGAGCAAATAAAAACCTCGTGCGCAACCTCACAAATTCCGCCTCACCCCAGAATCTTTTCAACGTCAATAGCCTCTGTATACCTCTGCTGTATCAACTTCAAGAGAAAGCTGTCGACATGTGAATTATAAGTGTTTATGCTTGAATAACTTTTTGTCGTTTGGCATAGCTGTGGTTGGTCTGTGAGGTGTGGTGTTTCCACGGGGTTGTGAAGTGAACAGATTTGTCTGCATATTCTAGTACTGTTAATGTCATGAGATGAAAGAATCAGTTGTGGGTTGGGCTTGTAGGGACACGGCGAAATAAATCTCAATTCATGCTATACTGCAACAGACTTTCAACTGGAAATCATAATGGTGGCGTTTGCCAAAGCCTGAATATTTCTTTCCTATCTCATCACCTCCAACACGCATCCTAATTTCTCACCCTCCATCATCTCATTTCCTCTAACCTAACCTTCTGTCCAACCAAAACTAAATGACAATCACCAAAATTCATAGCCTTCTCTCTTCCCACCCTCCGACATGAATATTTGCTCAATAGCTGGAACCGTCAGAGTGCCAGGCTCTCCGCCCCTCAACGTTCCCCATCCCTCCCCGCCCTCATGCTCCAAAGCCCAGGCAACTCCAAATGTCACTGATGTTAGTTTAGCCATTGTACACGGCTGGGCAGCTCTGAATGGGCAGCTTGTCCACAGGCCAGCCCCCTACAATGGCCTCCTTTTTCCCTACAACTTGTTCTCAGCCTTTGCCTTCTTCATGAAGAGACATTTCTCCCTCTCTCGCTCGTTCTGTCCTTTAGCTCTTTTGCTCCGTGCCTGGGGTTTGTGATCTGGAGTTAAATGGGAAGAGGGCTCGCAAGAGAGAGAGAGAGAGAGAGAAATGAACCGTGACTGAACAGTAAGCGGTTTAAGTGCTGAACTGTTTCAGCAGGCCCTGCCAATAAAACCAGTACAGCCAACCAATACAACTGGCAAGCAGTAAATCTGCCTTTCACAGCGCAGCAAAGCTTGTTAGTGGGCTTAATTGGACAGAGAAGGTGCGTAATCTTTCAGCGAGAACACAGAGACTGAGAGAATCAGAGCGTGTGTACATGTGTATACGTGAGATGGAAAAAAACACGCAAGAAGCATCGGGACTCAGGAGAGGGTTAGCTTATAACTGTTTATGAACTGAAGCAGCCTGGTTGACCGTATTACATTATATCCGACAGGTGCACAAGTGTCTGGTTAGATGTGTGTTTAGATAAGAGGTCTTGTGTTCGTATTAATGGTTAATGGTTATACCGCTGGGGTCTGGCAGCGGAGGATCTGGGGCTCACCGCAGATCATAGAGTAATATGAAAAGTGGATTTGTACATATTCGGAGGAATTTGTGAGCGGTGCGTGGCCATTTCAATGTCATTGCTATGTTGTTGTAAGTGGTTGTCAGGGTATTGCCTGGTTGAAAGCCAAATTCAAGTCATTATGATATTCTGGGCCCTAGATATACCTCAGGTCGTTCCTTTAGTGTAAGTCTATGTGATTTGTTTCATGGCTTTAATCGTCACGTCAGGTAAAAATGCATATCTAAAGCCACAATATTTGATTCATGTACAGTGTAATAGTTTCATACTATGTTTTGTTGAAATCCCTGACTTTTAAACTCCAGTCCGTAAGACTATATCGCCTCTCTGTTCGAAACATAGAGTTGTAGGGTTCTTTTAATGTGTTGACGACAAATGACGTGAAATCTACTTTTCCAGCAATAACTTGAACATCACACACTGGAGAATCCTCTATTATATTCTACAGCTGTCAAACGATTAATCGTGATTAATAGAATAAAAAGTATATGTCTGTGTACTGTATGTCTGTGTACTGTGCATAATAATTTTGTATTTATAAAATCAAAACATACACATACATTCATAGGCTATAGTTAAGAAAAATAAGTACATACATATTCAATAAAACATACTCATTTACTTATCTACTAAAGATTTATATATAATTTAAATGATTTGCAAGTATAAATAAATACATATATACAGAGGCGGACAGAGTACACAGGTTCATTACTTGAGTAAAAGTACAGATACCCCTTGCTAAATTTTACTCAAGTACAAGTAAAAGTACTACAGTCAGATGTGTACTTAAGTAAAAGTACTGAAGTACATGTTTTTAAAAGTACTTGAGTATCAAGAGTACAAGAGTACATTTTCTAAATATTGCATTACTACTGCCACAGTGCTTACATTTATGTACAGAAACGTCCTACATGGAGTTATGAAAAATGTTAATGTTAATACCTTGGAGAATGTTAAAGGAATTTAAAGTAAAATAAAGTAATTTTAATCTTTTTACCATGCTTTATTCTTTTCACCTCTGCTAGAGTTTTAATGGATTTTTTGCACCCACATTTGAACCGAACAGTTTTAAACAACACACCGCATACTCAAGAACATCAAAGCAAATACTCGGCTTACATTAATGAGTAATATTAGAAAATACAATTCAGCTAACAATTGTGTGTACATGTGAGTTTCTCTGTTTTTTCATCAATCAGTAGTGGCGTTTCATCAAAACCTAGGGTATGGCGAAATTTCCTCAGACCATACAAAAACGAACCACAATGAAACCAAATGATACCATATATATGTAACCACAAATCTTAAAGTAGTAAAAAATAACCCAGCCAGATGTTGTCATAACCACCACCAACGACTACGTTAATCGACTATGAGACTAAAATATAAACCAACCATTGATCAGATTCAGCAAACAAGATTAAATATAAAACATGTCTTACCTTGTCGCAAGGTTGTTAAGCCTTGATTCTTTTCATTTTTAAGCTAATCCTGGCATAGCTAGTGGCAAATCGCAAAATACATAATAGCCTAAACTGCGACTGCACTACAAAGTCTTTCCGTACAATGTATTTTTTTAATTTTTCACAGATAGCGTTGAACATTATGAATGAAATACAATAACAATAGTGTAAATTATTCGATTTATTAAAATTATTAAATGGATGCCAACTAATTGGGAAAATAAAGACCATCCCCACTACCCATAACCTCACACTTGATTCCAAAACCACTGTTAGGCATTTTGTAGACAGTTTCTTTGTTTTATTGAAAATAAATGCCTGTATATGATCTTAAATGTGGAAAATGCAGACAAACGAGTTTAGCCAAAAAGAGCTTCGAACCAACATTACGATGATGTCACGTCAAAACTACATATCTTCGGTCTTACCGACTATACGTCAATGACGCTATGTGAATTAACGGTGTTTATACATTCTCAAATACACATGCTTCCGACGCCTATGCTACATGTACACATCAGTGTAAAGTAGTTTAATTATCTTTAATGAGTCTCATTATGCACACGTACTTTATTTCAACAATGTTTTCTGAACGCTAGGGCCATACGCAAACGCCGCTCCTGAAATCAATAAACCTAAAACAGCAAAGAAGGCGATATAGCAATGTTCTGACACACCTCTGAACCTGACCGTGTTATACACGCAGCATAGAGCAAAGAAGAGAAAATAATAATGATTAAAGAAAATCAGCTGACCGGTCGCAATGTTTTCAAGTTCATTTCATGTTATATTTAGCATTTTATATGACGCTATTGGCTACTCTTCCCTTACCTTTATTCTTTATTCATATAAAAATACCCCCAAATCGCATGAAAATACACACAAAACACATATTCTTCAATCGTGCATTTATTAGCTTCTTGTTTTGGTGAAGAAATGTCACTTTAGCTTCATCGCGGATGTCCTGAATGAGGAAGTGTACACAGGACGTGTCATGCAGACGTGAGATGATTGACAGCTGTGTACAGCAAATGATAGAGCTCTGAGGTCTGAGTGATTGTTGCTGATAGGCTCGCCCAATAAGTGGCGCCTGCACAATCCAATCACGTTTGAGAGGGAAAAAACAAATTGGTGGTTTCCGAGATTTTTCTTTTTCCTTTTTAGAAGTAACGGGTACTTACGGTTATGAATAGAAATGTAGCGGAGTAAAGAGTACAATATTTGCCTCTCAAATCTACTTGAGTAAAGTCATGAGTACTCCCCAAAAATTATACTCAAGTAAAGTACAGATCCCTCAAAATTGTACTTAAGTACTGTACTCGAGTAAATGTACTCCGTTACTGTCCGGCTCTGCATATATATACGTGTATGTGTTTGTAAATACAAAATTAATATGTGTATATATATATATATATATATATATATATATATATATATACTATATATATTATGTAAACACAAACATTTATTCTGGATGCAATTAATCGCGATTAAAAGTCATACTTTTTAAGCTTTGGTGTACCAACTTTATATTTTCCTGCTCTTGTAGCTTTGAAGAGCTATACTAGCAGTAATGCTTGACTTGCCAAACACTACTGATCATTTTTTAACCTTTTATTTGTTACTTTATATAGTAATATATATATATACTCTACTATATATATATAGTAGAGTCTGAAATATCATTTCAAGATCTCCCGCTGTTGTTCTTCAGAAACACCAGAGAAGTGAGATACAGTTAGAAGAGAAATTTGAAATACAGTTTTGTTTTGATGGACGAGGACTTTCTCTGTGGAAACAGATGCATATGTCATTCATTTTCTGGCTTTCTCTTTCTGGAGAGGAGTACAAAGACCCAACAGAGGAAAACTGTGAGAAGAGGCGGGGCTTCCTCTTGCTTTCCTCCTTTCCCAGTCAGCCGCTAAAATGATTATTATCATTAAAGGCTTGTCTGCATTTCCCACAGGGGAAACAGTTTATTTTAACACATTATAACACAAACTATATGTATGTTATATTTTTCTAAAGCGGCTGCTGACTGGGCCGCTGCCAGAAACCGGAGAGGATCGAAAAGATAACAAAAATAAAATCATTTCTTTGGAAATGGATTTCGTTCAGACAGAGAACGTCTGGGCAATTTGCAGAATGAGAGGAGACAAAGAGAGAGAGGGACATCTTTTAACTTTTGAGTAAAAATTCATGGCACATAGGTAGTTTGAACAGTACGAGATTCATGACCGAAGGGCACACCAGCCCCTTTATATTTTACTATTCAACTATAACAACTAAAGTGCCTTATAGCGTCTACAAAAGGCTATAGCATATTCACGACTAAGCAATGTTTGATTTCAATATTTTTAAGCAGAATATATGTGCATTTGCTCTGAACATGTGTAAAGCAAACTAACTGTAGATTTATCCAGCTGTGCTTGCAATAGGCCTGCAAAGTTTACTTGATAATAATTTTAACGGAATTTAAACGGCAACTCTTTTCATCCATTTCACACTTTATTACAGCAAATGCTGGTCACGCTGCCTCCTATTGGTCAACTGGAGAACTGGGACAACCTTGTGATAACAGCACATCTGCAAGACACATGTTGATGTGACTGATGTAAGGTCTGATGTAAGGTCAAAGGTCATCTCAACTCTTCAATTTAGATAGAAAGCAAATGTATCGCCTGTCTGTCGTATATATAATAAGTCTTAATTATTTATTTAATTGCTTCTATTCAGTGTGATTGTGTAGTGTAGGGTGAAAGAAGTTATTCTTCACATGTGCTGTCAGGTGAGGGTGGACACAGGGGTACATCTGCAGAATGTGACAGATGGCTATACAGCAGTGGTTATGAGGAAAGCCCCTATATGGAGATGGTGTGAGCGTGTCTTATGTTAAGTGTTAACTAAAGACACATTGGATTTATGCAGATTCATGTACATAAACAAACTGTTGTCGGTGGAAAGACTTTTTCAAGTATTTTGACTGTCTACAATTCTTATTTAAGGACTAGTTCACCCAAAAATGGTCCCTATTCTTATTAAATGACACTCGGCGAATGTCATGCAAATACACTATTCCTCTCTTGGTGCTTTTCATGCCTCTCTTTCTCTCATTCTTGCTCTTTCTCAGTCTGCTTCTAGCTTTGATGAAGGCCGTGCTCGGACTTGTCGCCCCCTCGACTCCTGCATTCCCTTCTTTCAGAGTGGGGTCATGAGTCAAAGGGTCATAACCTGCCTTGAGGATGATATGACCCCTCCATCCCCCACTCCACATGAAAGAGCCGCTCGATGCCTGCATGGGTTTTATTTTGTACACACCTGCAGCTCTTACCTGCGGCTGGATCACCTGACAGGTCGCTGATGGAGCCGGCGGCTCATTGTTTGGATACCCCCTCCAAGTCCTAACACACTTTAAAATGTGGCTGTGAAATCAATCGTGAAATGAGTAAAACAATTACTTGCATATTCTGAAGAAAATGTTGCTGTGTGATGTCGTACATGTTTAAGACAAATCCAATGATTCTCTTTCATGTGTTCTGAATGTTTTCTACACCGGCTGGTGTTGGAAATGCCTCATTGATTTTTAAACCTTTTGTATTTGGCAGCTCTAATAATTTATAACGTATTTTATAGTCAGACCGTTCTAGATTTCACACTTCAAAATTCATTGACCCTTGTGAGAAATGCCAGGGGTGTTTTTTTCCCCATTGAACCATTGAAGGGAGGACTATTAGTGGAACGGACATTAGCCTTTATTGAAACCATGTGTTATCTTAATTCTTCCACAACAATGTCCAGGTGTAACACTGAACTCCCATTTCTTTCCCCACAGTGAAATTCTGCCAAAAGACGGGATTTTTTGGAGCAGCCTTTGAGTCAGCTGTAAAAGAGTTTGGGTTCCTGTTTGCAGTCTATTTTTCGATATCCATCCATCGTGTCCTCTATTCCCCCCGTCTACAACTTTCTGCTGTTTTAGAAATATTCACTGCCCCTGACTTAACCCTGGAAGCTTGAATGGCTTGTGTATGGGCAGAAGGGATTCCGAAAAATGTATTAGTCTGAAGCCCAATCCATCTCTCTTTGTCAGAGTTTAATTGCCTGTAGCCCATCTTTCTGTTTGTGTTTTCCTGGCCTTGTCTTCTCCTTGTGCGTTTCCTGTTTTGAGTTACGCCGAGGGTCTCAACCTGAGACTCCCCCTCACCCTAAAGTATATCTTCTGTTTACTGCCCTCGAGGGATACCTGTCATTCCACCTTTGCTATTGTGATCGCTATAGCGACACATGGAATTCCATCGAGCACAGGCCTTGACCCCTGACCTGAGCTTCATAAAGAGCTCACTTCTGACTCCGACTGCACCTGGAGAATAAAAAACGGAAACTTTTGAGATGCCTGAACAAATAAATAAAGCTCTGCATGAAAGGGGTCATATCATTTTTGTATTATTTTATGCTTCTGGACCATTGCTAATGTTAAACTAAACCAAACAAGATTATAATTTACCTTTGATGACCATTTTCGCACTTATTCTGATAACAACAATTGAACAATTTGTCTTTTTTGCCAGTTTGCTTTCTATTTGAGTTCCGGTAGTTCAGCTTGGTGCTAGCGACATCAAGATCATGGGTTTGATTGCTAATAAGATATGATGGTGTTAAAGAGATATCATCATTATTTATCCTCATGTGGATCAAAACCTGTATATGACTCATTTTTCTGTGAAACACAAAAGAAGATATTTCGAGAAATGTGGTTTTCTGACTCCATACAATAGAAGTCAATGGAGGCCAAGGTTGTTTGGTTATCAACATTCCTCAAAATATCTTCTTTTGTATTCTGCCGAAGAAAGAAAGTCATACAGGTTTGAAATGACAAAGGGACAAAGATGAAAAACAATTTGGGTAAACTATCCCTTGCAAATAAGCATCAGACACCTTCCGTCTCTTGAAGAACGTTACCTCCAGAAAGAGGCATACTTGCACACTTGAGTCTCCAAGTACTGTATTAAGGTTCTAAGACTTATGTTTTGAAAGCCCCTTTATGTGCAACGGTATCTTCCTCCTTTCTCTCTCTCTCTTGCTCGCTCTCTTAACTAGCCTGAGAGTGGTGTGTTACCCAGTAAAAGTGATCCGTCAGTTGATGGAGGTAAAGAAAGGGTAGTTCCTACACAGACGCACTCGGCTGCGTCTGCAATCACAGGATGCCCAACACTGGTGACAGTTTGTACACTTTCCGAGCTTTAAGCCCTCGAGGCTGATTCTCTCTTGTGTGTGTACTGTATTTGTGCAAATGTCACACGGACCAACTGTCAGAAAGTCAAAGTAATCCAGACGTATTTTCCCCCGTTGCTCTCTTTGTAGTGAATGTGTGCCAATACTCTGGAATGCCATTATGTTCCCCGAAGGCAAAGCCAAGACGGCTCTGGCACAAACACAAACACACAAAGTCATTCTCGCTTCTTTCTGTGGCTCAGAATGGGGCTGGTGGCGCCACAGCAGCATTGCCTATGTGGCAAGCACACGGCCAGATTTGAGGGACGCGACCAGCATGAGCACACGTGATTCAAAGTCAGGAAAACGTTGAGACAGAAACCAGCGTTGGAATGAAAGCAACAGGAAAGGTAAGTGTTTCATTCAGGTTGGCCTCAATATTTGGTCCGGTCGAGTCTAAAAGATCTCTTGCGTCCCGCCCTGTCTACGGCGTGCTGTTGGTAAACTTGGCACAGATTGTCATAGGGCTGTCACACCATAAAGCTCAGTGGGCCTGCAGAGAGGACCGGCTTTCCGTCTGCACCCTTGGCACTAACCATCTGACACTAACCGCCCTCAACGTCTATACTGTATGCCCACACCGAGAACACATCTCTCCAGACGTCAGTCTTCCTACCATCTGCATACGGTCATATAATGGATTTCTTTAGCTTTTTTGAAAGAATTTTGGTGTACTACTGTATGTAGACATCATAGATACAGTCTATACATGTAAATGCGTTGGTGGGGGGTCGGGGGGGTTGTCGATCTCTCTCAGTTACCCTTTGTCCATCATTGATCGCTTTACATCCCCTCCTTCATCCAACGTTCCTGACTGCAGGCCCTTAAACCCCTGGGCCCATATGCACTTCCACACTCTGCATACCCAGACGCTACGCCACTGAGTAGATGCCATTGGCATTTCTGTTTCTGTACACACAAAGAGATAAATCTACTAGCTAACAGTAACCATAGTAAAAGTTTTAAAAAGTCGAAAAAACAAAAAAATGCATCGAGTTCAAATCAACACATTTATACTTGTAAAAGATTATCTAAATTCTTCAGAAATGTAAATACAACCTGTTTTTACAACCAGAGGATGACAAGAGCAACTGAAATGTTGATCAATGTGACAGGGCTGCACGATGACGTGTTATGAACGTTTGAATGTGGCATCTATGTATACATATTTACATTTATTCATTTTGCAGACGCTTTTATCCAAAGCGACTTAAAAGTAGAGTATATTACATTTTGTCAACATGCTAAACAGTACCATTAGTTTACAAGGCCATGCTACTAGGGAAGCCGGAGTAAGCAATGGAGAGAATTTTTTTATTTTGCTGACAAAGACAAAGACACAAGACAGACAGTTATTGGATCGTCAAATAAATGCGGAACAGGTATGACATGAGTTGTTTTTTGAAAGTTGTGAAGGATGTTGCAGTTCGGGTGGAGGCTGGCAGGTCATTTCACCACAGGGGAACCGAATGAGTAAAGGTTTTTGTAAGGGATTTGGTATCTCGCTGTGATAGAACAACCAGGCTTAGATCATTTTCAGACCGAAGATGACGGGAGGGGATGTAGCAGTGAGTTAAGGAAAAGAGGCGAAATTGCCATTACCGTTCTCAAGTCCAGTGTCAGCGATTTGAACTTGATGCGGGCGAAGGGAAGTCAGAAGGGGTGTGACATGGGTTCAGTGGTTCATATCTGTGGTAGGCATACTCATCTCTTGGCAAAAATGTAACACTTTTACGATGTGGCTAATCTTGGCAATTGTGAATGAATTTGTACGATCTAATCTGTAGGATTTTAGTAGGATTTGCTTTTGCGCCCAGAACGTTAGGTGTAGGGGTAATCGATTTTTCAGTCGAAAACCATACCAGTGATACTGATGACACAACAGAGTAGATTAATACTTGAATACCCACATAGTATCAACACCTGTTTAGTGTTCAAAATGAATTACACTGGTTTGCAGAATTTAATATTATATATATGTTTACATATCATTTCATATAACTGCAGTCATTTACAGTATATACCGTATGTCAGTCTTAAAGGTAGACCTTATGTTTAAAGGATCATAAAAAATATTTATGTTAGCACTAAAAGGGCTTTTTGGCTCGTAATCATATAGGGGAACCACTTTTAGTGCTATATAAAACCATATTTTGGTGCTTCAGTGGTTCTTTGGGATGACTGAGATGCTATATAGAACCACTGAATAACCATTCAGGGGTTAAACAGGTTCTTTATACGGAAACCTCGGTCACCCCAAAGAACCACTGAAGCCCGAGGATATGGTTCTATATTGCACTAAAAGTGGTATCCCTATGATTACGAGCAATTGTGTAATCATTTACTCACCGTCTGGTCATTTCAAACAATGCCAAACATTGTAAGTGGACTTCGGGGAAAAATCACAATAGTGCAGAACATGGCCCCTTTAATATTCTCCTTTCTACCCACTATAATTACAGACAAACAGGCTGTGATGGATGTCCTACATCACACTTATAATGGAAATAATGAATTCGTCATTTAACACATAAATACATCATTGATTGTTATCCCAGAGCTTAGGCAGAGCTGCTTAGGTGACGGGAAGCCAGAGATCAAGAGGTCACAGTGATATAGTTGGCGTAGTGTAGGGTCTGTTCGGGGGGCGTGGATGAGTGTTTGGGAGATATGGGTTTAAGTTTAAGGGACGTTTTTCTCAGGGGGGAAGATGATGTGTTTGGTGTATATTTAAAGGGGGGATGCAATGGTGTTCATGCATTCTGACTTCTTTACAATGTTAAACGTGCTTCTTCTCATGCTTGACATGGTCATCTTGTCAATAAATGAGTTAGACGTATGACGTAGTATTTCTGTGCTCGAGACACTCCCCAAGTGTTCGTATAGGTTTCGTAGAGTTTTGTTTGAACATGAAATTCGGTTTCGTAACAACTTTTCTTAGTCCCTTATTTGACAATTCTCTTGGAAAAGCACGTGGCACGGACATGCATCAAACAAGTAGAGCGGGAGACATCCCTTTCACTTGGGTGATGAATGATATATAAATGGTGGATACAACACTGGATTTGTATATCGTTTGAAACTGATAGATTAAAGATGCCCGACATGAACCGCATGAGGTAAGTGAAACTGAGTCATATGTCTGGGTTTTGTTGGCAATGTGTGCGCACATGCTTCAGTTCTGCCTCCCCCGCATGCATCGTATGTCTTCGGAAATAGTCGTACGGCTGTATCGTTCTTTTATCAATTAAATCAAACTAAAGACTCTACTGATATTTGAAGGGTACGATACTATTCTTTAAGGACTCAATATTAACATGAGATATGCAGAAACTTTACGGCCACTTTAAGGTGAGGTGTATAAGAGGGTTCAGCAGGGTTGAGTGGGCAGCAGTAGAGGAGTGACAGCTGGGGAGCATGAGTGCCAGATCAGAGAGCTCATCTTACCATCACTGAACTGGAAATACAGACAATACTCTCTCTCTCTCTCTCTCACGCATAAGCATGTATAATGCTGTAAATAAACACAGACAGTTTCACAGTGTTCTCCTTTAAATCCCCAAAGCTAACTAAAGCTAACATCCACACACACTGACTTTCTCTTCCGAAAGTGTTCAAATAAACACACACAAGCTTTTGACACCAACAAAACGGTACAATTTCTGATGATAACAATGACATTCAATTGATGACATAACATTAAATAAGATCAATTGATGCCACAATTACAACTTTTAAGTTTATTTCATTTCTTTACTAAATCATGGTGGAATTCTGGATGTATCATGGTGTTATACGGATGTGCACAATTGTTCTGGCCATTACTGAAATCACGATTATTTCACACGATTACTCATTTACATTGTAAACCATAAAAAACTTGTGTAAAAAAGAGATAAAGTAAGAATGTGTACAGTAAAAAAAAAAACATAAAAGTAAACTTTCCAACTCACAATTGGGGCAGATTGGTGCTATTTGTAATTTTTTTATGCCTAAATTACTTTTTAAGTTGGTTTAAGGTAGTTTTTCTGAGTTTATTTGACAGAAGTAAAGCAGGTCTATAAAGCGGCAAAATTGTTGAATAGCTCAGATTGTGAGAGTTCCTAAATACATCACCACAAATTCATAAACAGCCAGGTTGATTATGTCTGTTTATTGGAGTGTGACACACAACACACATATTTACAGCAGCATTCATATTCTATTATACATTCTAATAAAGTGACATAATCCCATTAATCAAGTTTGCTTTGGCCGGCGTGCAGTGTTGCGGTCCATTATTTTGTTGCCGTGTGAGAGTTTACCATAGCAACGGGTGTTGGTGGAATAAATCGACATCGGCAAGTGTGACAAGTACGAAACACGAGTTCTTTTCAGTTGGGGACTGACCTCAGGGTCCTTAGTCTGCATGCACTTATACTTTTCCAAATCAGAAGAAACACAGAGTTTGAGAATAAATGAGAGAGAAAGAGAGAGAGAGAGAGAGAGAGAGAGAGAGAGAGAGATGTGGAAATGGTCTTTGTTAATCCCAGCACATCTGGATTCTATTAGGATGTGGGGGCCACTAAAATAATGTTTTTCACCCTGCAAGCCTTTCTGTGCTATAAATTACCCACCAGCCACTGTGCCTCTCTCTCCTGGCCAGTCTCTCTCTCTCTCTCTCGGTCTTAATTTTCCTGTTCATGACTCGTAGCTCCTCCCACTCTCTCCGTCTGCCCCAACCACCCTTCACCACAGTGATAAAGAATTCTGTCATCTCTCTCATTTCATCTCTCATCATTTTCATCATTTCTCCTTTTACACTCCATTCTTGCTCTGAGGGATTCTGTCACCACGGTTTATTTTATTGTGGCTTCTGCCATTTTTATGTCGTGTTCTACTTTGGTCACAATTCAGAAATATGTGCAAATGTATTCTTTTAGAAATATGTATTTTAACATACACGACTGTTTGCAAAAACGAATAATTATTGATTTATTTTTCTTTCTTATTACAGATTTTTTCCATTTAAATAGCAATTTCATTTTATTTGAATAATACTACAAAGTAGTGGAAGTACAGTACTGTGTCTCCCTCTCTCTTGGACACTTAAAAACAACACATTTACAAACAAAAGTGTAACTATCATCAGTAGCGGTGTTAACCACCATGCAAACCATGCAAATGCGTAGGGCCCCGTAAGCTTGGGGGCCCCTAGTGGCCACACGCGGTTAAGACATTTGATTATTGCTTTTGACGCCGATTGGCCTGCGTGCGCTGCCTGCACCGGACGCACCTAATAACAGATGTGTCTGTCTCGGTTGATAAACCAATCAAAACTTCGAAAGCTAGGGGGTGGGTTACCGTGCATTGACACTCAGCCAGAGGCGCAATCGTCCGTTTATTACATATTGCTTACATTTCCTTAAAGTCCTTAATATAAAATAAGTCATGCTGGAGAAGATTTTAGGCTGGAATGGAGTAAAGTGACACAACGCAATGTCAACATGTGAATTCTAAAACGTGAATTCAGATGTTGGGATTTAAAAATCTGCATTTATAAGATGCGTTTTCGAAAATTATCAATTACATTTTTATAAGTGGAATGTGAGTACACAGTTATGAAGCGCACATGTCAAATATTTGATTTCAAACCAAAGAATGTTTATTCCTATACCAAACTATAAACAATTTTATTGTTTTATATTATTTTGTGTTGTTATGCGGTTATCTCTCTCTCACCAATTCCATATACTTAGAATTACTGTTGTGCAATTCTTTTAGCATGCATGCGACAACAGCAGTCATGTAGAAAGAGTAGATATAAAATCTAGAATAGAGAGAAAGACTTGTGTGTGATCTGAGGCTCTTGGACATGTGTGCTCATGCTAAGGCATTGCGGCGGGGCCAGTGTTTGTTGCTGGGGTTAAAGGGTGGAGGGTCAATGCCTCTTCACCAGGAACTCCAATTAGCTAAATTGGAGCTGACACGTAACAGCAGATGAAAGGAGCAGAAGATTGGTTAATGACCAGAGCCGAGCGCTAATGATGAGCGTGCTACTTCAGATCGGGCCCCATTAGGCACCTGTGTACCCTGAATGCACTGGGCCGCAGCTGGACCTGACAGCAGGGACAGCGTGCCATGCGTTGACGGCACTTTTCCACTGCCATCACCCAAATGCATCTGCGGCGAGAGAGCGCTCCATGCGCATTTGTCCCATTTTCATAGTGACAGGATAATCGAGATCAAATCAGCGGCGTGTAAAACATACTACCTCAAAGCAGGGGCCTTAGGGACCAACTATTATCGCCATTAGCATAGCTTATTTACCTCACTGGCTAAATCTAGCATCCGACCCTAGCACGCTAACCTTTAGACTAGCATTAGCGTGATTAGTGTCGACGTAAAAGAAACGAAGTTTGTGGGTGTGCGTGTGTGTCCGCACATGTAGACAAAGAGTGGTTTATCCAATGGACGGCTTGTATGAATGAGGCTGTTGTAAAAGCGAGACTAGCGCTCTGTCAGGGCAACACATTACCTCATCCTTCTCAAAACGGACTCAATGATTGCTGTAACCATGATGTTAGACAACTTATTAGTGTGGGTGTTTGTGAACAAATGTGTTTGCGAGCACAGCTTTTGGCCTTTTTGCGAGGAAACAAATGTGCCCTCAGAATTGTATATTTGATAATAATGCGAATCCAAAAATGCTAAAAACGGATTTGTGTGGTAGATCTCATTTGTTCATGTGTGGATTTAGGCCGTCCAAACAAAACACACAGGCTGAAGATTTTTTTCTTTAAACTAAAATTTATGTTATAGTCTGTCTATCCTTCTGTCCCCTGAAACCTGCTTGCCTTTTCCCCAATGGGAGACAAAAGAGTTACGAAGATAGTTTCAAAATGTCAATTTATCTGTTTGCTATTTTATAGGAAAGAACATCTGAGATGGGATCTCTTGAATGTCGCCATTATTTCTCCTAGACTTCAATGAGATTCAATGGATAGCTAAAGTAAACTTCTGCATATCAGATATTTCTCCTGAGAAAACAACTGAACTCAGATTTGTCGTGTCTGCTATTAAAAGTAGAAGATTTAAATATGAAACGAAACATTTCTCATTAAATTTACCCAAATCCAGATCATTTAATCTCTAATTTTACATCCATACTTTTCATGCATTTTAACAATTGTCTTATTTGTAAACATTTTTACCAACCCTTACTTTAGGAGAACCATCAGAGACTGTTGATGCTTAAATAAAAACATCAAATGACTCAGCGTATCCCCCTCAAAATAAAAATCTGCGTTTCTTCAGCTAAAAGCATTTGTATGTCACAAGAGTAACTTTTTCATTAAAAATAACAGTTCCTTTCTTTTTATTGTTACGGTAACATTAGACTGTCTTGGGAAGGTTTACCATGACTTCATTCATTATTTTGTTGCTTTTCATATGCCTTTTGTGTTTATAGTTTAAGTTTATAATTGGGCAAGTTTTTAATATCCAAGGTTTTCAATATTAAAATCCTGAAATAATAAAAAAGCTTTCAGTGATGTATGTATATTCAATGTTAGATGGTATTGGTACACGAATTAAACTAACTAAGTGTGAAAGTGTGTTTTAACATATTTTATTAACTAAACGTCCCCAAAGTGCCCACATTGGAAAACACATCCTGGTGCATAATGGCTCTTGGCTCTTGTGTGTTACGTTTGTTTAAATGGAAACAGTTTCTCACGGAAATCTCAATTTGTACAAGAATAATATAGGCAGAAAAAGGGGACATGGATACACGTTTGAGTGAGGTATAACAGAAATCTGCTCCTAGGACCCACATCCCTCCCTGGGTGTCGACCGGGTCCACGGGAATCGTGCCATGTTCTCGGTCGTACCCTCTGCCTCATATCTCCACCCCATTACACCATCCAATAATTACCTTGAGGATTTCTCTTCCGCGATCCAAATCTCCCTCTTAACCCGGCTGCCAGCTCCTCAGATGTGGATGGAGAAGCGTGTCATTAGCTCATTACCGTGGACAGGCCGAGGAGAGAGCGTCTACAGTATGAGCTCTCTCCAGCCGTCTGCTCTCTCTATTTTTATTTGTGTGATGTCTGTAAGGGCATATGTCATTGTCATTCAGTTTTAACATGCTCAGATTATAACCTCTTACTGACTTTTTGTACTCTTAGGATGTAATGGGACCCTCTTTCATGTCTGTGTGATGTGTATGCCAGCTATTGAGCTATCGAATTCACCTTTGCCAGAGGGAAGACTGCTGCACTATTGCGGTTAATCTTTGTTGTCGTCACTCTTGGTTCCAGGTAGGATGGTGATGATGGTAGTGTGGTGGATGATAGATGGGTCTGTAATCCAAGAGTTGAGGAAGCTACTCTAAAACTTTGGATGGTCTTAAAATTAAAGTCAAGCTACGCCTTGGAAAAAGTAGTTAGCTACACTGAGCTACTAAACAAAAGTTGCTAACTACAGCTCTCTGGAATACTTGATTCTGATTGGTCAGTCGCAATATTCACAAATAACCACTACAAGTCAATGGGTACCGCCGTTGTTCGGTCGGCAACATTCTTCAAAATATCTTCTGTTGTGTTCTGCAGAAGAAAGAAAATCATACATGTGTATGAAATGACACGAGAGTGAAGAAAGGATATACTATCTCTTTAACATAGGAGTTACACCATATATAAACAAACATTAGTTATTGGGAAATTACATTGGTACAATTTCACATGAATTGTTATTTGACTTTACCCAAATCGAGATAAGTGCGTAAAGTAACCTGCAGTTTTATTTTCAAACCGAGATGGCGAGATTGAGGGAAAAGTTACAGATTGCAGTTTAGTATGATAATATTTTTTATTGAATATAAGCTTTATAGAAAACAGTGAGGTCCCAATTCGAGGGACAGTATTAAACTTGAACAGCTATGAAACTGTTGTAGTTGTAAGCTACACTAACAACTAGAAAAATGCCAAATTTGAATGTTAAGCTATCAATAATATCACAGAAACAGCCATAAACAACACGATATGCGCAATTTTTTTGCTACAGGGCCTGAATAAGTGATGGTTGAATTGAAGTGATTCACTACTGATAGTTCATCTCGGACCAGGGAAAATGATCGAGTTGTGAAACACGGTTGTTAATCGACAAACCAATGACCAGTTAGACCAGCTAATAGTCGGATCAGCTTTTAAGCAAACACCAAAACATTCATATCATTTTAAAAGGGAAGCACTGAACATAACCCGGTCCATACGTTTAGTCCTAAAACTAAATTTCAAAGGCTGAGGGATGGACAGGAGGATCCCGGATGAGTGAAACAGACAGGCTTTCATATGCGCCGTCTGACTGGGGACTTGTCATCTTTCCGTCATGATCCGTGGGATTATGGATCGAGGGGGAGGTGATTTCCCCATGTGGGGGTCTAAGATATCAAAGCCGGAAGGGTGTGGGGAGGAGAGGGAAGTGGGGGGAACGATGGCAGCCTTTGTTCCAGCTCCACCCCAGGATTCCATGAAAAGATCACCAAGCAGCCTGATTTGTCACGGCCTCGAGCTCTTGGCTCTGATTGGCTACTCAGAGCGGGCAGATGTTCCGGCTGCAGCAGGGGGCTTGAAGGATTCCAACACTACACTCTCACCCCACAGGCAGTCACACACACATGCTTATGAAGCCTCGCATACTAACGCACCCGGACACCACAGGACAGTCTCAGACTCTACAAACACACAATCCAAAACCGTCTCATATACACGTTCATACAAAGTCTGTGCACTTCCATTCGCTCTGCAAAACGACTGATGTGGAACCAAATAAACTGATGTCAGCGGTCGAGTATCCATCTGATATTTCAGACATTTTCAAAGGATGTGCATGAACAAAAAATTCTACAATTCTACTATTAAGAAACACAGACCCAAAGCATGTCTGACCCAGCTTACCGAAAAGCACCTGTACCTTTTTGCTGTTTGAGCACCAAGGCATCAATGAGCATCAGTAGGTTCATGCATTAACTTCAAGACCACTGTTTTGGCTTTTTATAATGTACAGTACAGTCAGCTAGAGTCTCAAAGGTGTCTTTTGAATGATTAAACACTGTGTTGTCAAAGCAGACAAGCACTTTTTAATACTGTTTGGTTGGATATTTGCAAAACTCAGTGACAAACATAAATGGTTTCAGGAGGACAGTTTTTCTTGAGCAGCTATTTATGTATTTCACATCAGTTGTCTTATACTGATCAAATATAGCTTGAACTCACTTGAATGCACTGCAAGTCGCATTGGATCAGACAAAATGCATAAATGTTTATGACGGCTTCCAAAAATCGGGTTCCAATCTTTAATGAACAATGGAACAAGGCTTGACAGTTTCCAAGATAATTTTGTTTCAGGTTAAAGTTCAAGTGCTGCAAAACAGTTATTGTTTGTAATGCAAAAAACATACAAACTGTGGCTCATGAAAAGCCTCAAATGAATCCAAATCAAGCAGATTTGACTGCACTGCGTGTATTTGCTGCCATGTTGCACCATCCGTAGATAAAGTTGTTTTCGTTGTTTGTTATTAAGTACACTTTCCCTCCGTCATGGAAAGGAGCATTACGCAGACGTCTACAACCAAACAGGGGCCAATTTGCTGGGACAAAATCACAGAAAATCGAGATATAGGACAATCTGTGTGATTGTGGTAGGTCTGATTAAAGGCTCAGGTCTAATTGGGAACATGGCTGACAGAGAAAGAGCGGATAGCTTATCTCGACAAATCTCTGCTGGTTACTATTTTAAAGCATTCCCGCGATGCACTCCTCTTCAGCCGAAGATGACGGACCCTGCATCGCTGGGACAAAAAAGAGGGGTACTTGGGTTATCACACGCATGCACGCACGTCTGAGGTCACAGCTGGCATCTGCTGGCATATCCCACCCTAACACACTCGACTCGGCACACCCACAATGCACTCACATGCAATGACTCAAACGACATAGAACTAGAAACATTTGGAGTGCCAGCGGGGCTTTTTAAATGAGAGCCTTTGTAGGAATTATAGGTCATTTAATAGCATTTGTGTTGTTTTCTTATTCAAAACACAACCAGTTAATAATGGAACCAGAGGCAGCTGTGCATAGAGTGATGTATGGGTAGTTCATGCGTTATACTGTATTACCACAGACTTCTTTATCAACATTAAGTTTTAAGTTGAGACTTATATGGAAATAGTTTATTTTTTTATTTGAAAGTATATTTCATCATTCAAATCATATTTCATCACCAGGTGTGCATTTTCTTATATCAATATGAGGTCAATAAAATGCATTTGAATTATTAACAATAAAACAGAAAAAATGAACTAATACAATACAATCTGATGACCAAACTTTCGTTGTGGCAATGTGACTAGTTAGATCGTGGCAGTCGGAAAAGTGAAATTCCTGGATTCGTTGCCGCAACGTTATTTTGTGCCGTTGTCAGTTAGTGATAGCAACGTTGTGACAACATCCTTGTTTTGACATGACAGTTCACAATAAAGTCATGTATTTACCAAAATAGTATGCATTAACATAACTAGACTATTTTAGCTCATTTTGCAACGTTAGGAGATCGTGACAAGGAAGTGATGTCAATGAAATTGTCTGTGCGGGCATGGTAGTTACGTTGCCAGTAAGTCATCGAATGATCAAAATAGTATGAATATAGTAGTTTTTGCATCATTTTGCAACATTAGGACATTGTAAAGGTGACGTTGTGAATTGGTCATATAAAGGTAATCCTGTGACATGGCAGGTATATATACTGTATATTTGTATATATATATATATATATATATATATACATATTTGTGGGTATAAGGCCACCAAATATAGTACGGGACTATTGTATACGATAAATGTGTTCTAACATTTTCCTGCAAGAATACATTTTAGTATGAATGTTTTTGGTGAATGTCTGTAATAACATTCACATGCATGCTTGGTGAATAAGACCCATTGTCTACCTACCATTTTTATGCCCACATTGTAATGATTGAAAATAAATCACAGTGTTGGGGGAATGGAGTACGGCTATACGTTCCTGATGAATGTAATGGACATTGTCGTTTTGTCAGCTCTTAAGGCCCCAGGTCAGAGGTCAATGATTGCTCAGAACAGCGAGGACTTGTCTTATCCATTTAGAATCAGCCAACAACACGCACACACTTAAGACCCGACTTTCAAGCCGCTTGACAGAGTAGGTACAGCATGCCGTGACTAACATTCAGATAAGGAAATGAAAAGATGGTGAGCAGGGAAAGAAAGAGCAAAGGAAAGATGTTCTGGATGTGGTTATCGGGCCGGGGCTGGCATCCACACATTTCAGAGATAACAAGCCCCAGAGAGCCCGTCCACCTCCTAATGGCACATGACCAGAGCTCCGCCCAGGGTCGCCAGCAATTGAAGTCCGAGCCAGCGAGGCACATCTGGCCCTTATTTTATTGGTGTTCAATTTTGCATCGGTATGTGAAGAGGGCAACAAACAAAGCTCTGGTCCCACCCTGATCCCATATTCCTGCTTCCCCCCCAAGGCCTAAAATCCATTTTAACTCACATAGGCTGGGAGCACATTAGTGAGTATAGGTACAGAACTTATTTTGATGTAGGATTCCAGAGTAGCCCCCACGGGGTAGATGACAGGGTTTATTTCAGAGAAAAAAGGCAAGGAGGAGTCTTCAAGTCTGAAGAGGATATTAAAAAAATACATGAGGGGGAAAGGCACCCCTCCGGCAGGAAAACATTTCTACCTTTCCAGAAGGAAAGTATGCTTTGCTTTGTGCAGGTTGAGTCGAAAAAAAGGCGATATTGAATTAAGTTTAGACCTAAATCATAATGAATATTACTAGTTGTCACCTGCACATAAGAAGAGAGTGAATGAGAGGATAGAGAAAAACAATGTACAATGTACAAAGGAGAGCACTTAATGAAAACCACTGCCCGCCTGTCACCATCTATCTATTTCTCAACAGTACGCCATGTAGAGGAATAACAGTCCTGCCTTCTTATCCGATCACCACTCAACTTCTCTCCTACTCCTTACCTGCCCTTTGATATAATTTTCAATATTGAAAAACATCTCTCCAAAGCAAGCGTCTGAAGCCGTACAATTGGTTTCAATTTTTTTCAGGAATGTAAAATATTGCAACCACATCAAATGAGTTGCAAATGAGAAGGTGTTTCAGTTCTGGATGTGTGATAACATGTTGCCGACTCCTGTAGGGACGGATCTGCTGCACACAGGAAGTTCTGCAGACTGCTCTGTCATTTAGCAATAAAAGTGCAAGAGCAAAACTATGGGATGTTATTATTAAGCAGTGACTTCCTCCAACAACTGATATTGTTCTTGCTAAGCTGTTGTAGTACACTTGAAACTGTTTACATTCACTTTATTTTTAGGGAAACGTAATAAGACAAAATGTAAAGAGGAATTTAAGTTATATTTCAGAAAATGTGTGATGAAAAAGGGGCAAGGGGAGGGCTCGAAGGACAACACATAATGTTTATTTTTTTATGTTTATGATTTACAAATTTCATCAATTAAGCATTTTCTTTCGGAAAAACATGCACCGTAGTTAATAATTCTAAATTATTCCAGAAATGTGCATTAAAGGTCAAATCTTTTTGGATGATCTATTGATAGAAATATAATGTACATTACTATGTCTTCAGGGGTGTATAAATGTTTTTACTACCTCATAATGAGCTAATTCTATCTACATACTCCGCAGGTCCCCTTATATGGAATTCGCCCGAGAATCCTTGTAAATACGTTATCCCTTTGTGCAAAAAAACAAAAACGATATTTTAGTTTTGTGTCAGTCACCGTAGGGCTTCTAAAGGGTTGGTGTTTGCCGTTGGTTGCAATTTGCCACCTCACCGCTAGATGCTGATACATTTCATACAATGGCCCTTTAAAAGAGATTTATTTTGATTTAATGCTGACTTTACATATAAATCTTGGTTTATTTATTATTTACTACATGTATGAATGTTTTTTCAAAATATGAAACAAAGGTTTTTTGCTTCTCTGTTCCACACAAAGAAAGCATTCAGTAACCCGGGGCCAGGCTCGTGAAAGAAAAATGAAAGAGTCATCATAAAAGTACAAAACAAGTATTGTGACATGCAATTACCTTGTGTTTATATTTAAAGTCGTCTGAAGTCATACGAAAGCATGCTGATCACATGTAAGCCATTCTCAATGAATAATGAAGCTATCATATGACTTTAGAAGGCTGAAGTGGTATGGTATACAATATTTCTATATGGTCCTTTGTGTCTTGGAGTTTGACAGCCCATGGTCCTCGTGTGCAATTCCATTCGTCTGAACTCATCTCCTCTTACATTTTACATAAGAAGAAAAGTCATAAACACTTTAAACATCATGAGCAGAATTTTTGTGCACTAGTCCTTCAACAAAAATCCCAACCCAAATTCCACAAGAAAATGTTTTCTTATCCCACCAGCCCTCTATATCCTTAGTTTCGGGGACACTCCTTACCACCCTGCCAAAGTGTGCTAAATATATTCTGTAAATCTCTCAAACATCAAATCCGAGATTAGCAGTCAGACACTGATCGTGATGCCACCAGCTGGCATGCTGGAAAGACAGGAAGCTGTGGTAAAGTGAGACCCTCAGGGTGAGATTGCTCAAGAGGAGAGCAGAGGAAATGTACGGAGGTGATACCTTTCTTCCTTCTTGCCACCTTTTCTCGGTCTTTGTGAGAAAAGTGGTCTTTTTGGCTGGCTTTGGGCAGGCCTGATCCCCGAGGCTTGATTTCAGACTGAGATAAGGCTGGAAAGACTGGAGCTCTTTCACACTTTTCGCTAGTCGCAAATCTCCTCAGCACAGCCAAACCAAACCCCACGGCCCAGTATTAGCTTTCCTGCTGTGCGCAGCCCAACCCAGCCAATTCATTTGAGCATGTTTGTTTGATATGCATGTGTGAAAAAGCGTGCATTTTAGAGAAAACAGTGCAAGCTCTATTTGTGTGACGATGGTTGAGGTTTTGGCCATTGCACTTCATTTGACCTGTTGGAAACCGCACACTATATCAATATAAAGTAATTAAACTCTCATTTGAATGTTGGTTAACAACCCGTCACTATGTATCTGAGTATGTTTTGGCCTAACAAGGGTGCCAGAATTTTAAACTAACAAAGTTTCAAATGAGGAAGATTACCAAACACAAAACAAAGCTAACATTAATGCCATGCAGACTGATACAACGCTGTTACGTCATCGCATAGCGCGTTCACACACTTGCTGTCAAAACACTGTTCTAACACTGTGCTTAAGTCATATGTTTAAAATGAAAACCTGTTTTAGGAAAACCTTAGATTAGGATAATTCCTCATTTATTCACCCTTATGGCATTTCTAACCTTTGTGACTTTCTATTTTCTGCAGAACACAAACAATATTTCGAGGATCCTTGGTAACCAAGCAACTTAGTCCCCCGTTAACATCCATTGTATGAACCAAAAACCACTGAAACATTTCTCAAAATAACTTCTTTTGTGTTACACCGCAGAAATAGTCATATGCAAGCTTTGAACAACATGATTGTGAATAAATGATGACTGCATTTTTCGGGGAAACAATCCGTTTGGGTTAATACTGTTGGAAACTGCATAATTGTACCCTTATATCAGCTGTCACTCTTGTGGCCTCCACCACAATTGCCACCAAACATCTCTCTCTCTCTCCATTTACAACCCTAATTTAACAAGGGCTTTCCCTTCCTAACCTCTCCAGACTGATTTATTGCTTGCCAAACCGAGATCAGAGAACTGGGTGCTGTAGGGCACTCCGGGAGACCCCGCTACCCCTTCCTGTATGTAAGAGCTCGGCTGGCGTGAGCTGCATGTGGGCCGGGTGATCACTGAATGTGCTGTAAGTCACAGCTGGGCTCAACATGGTGAGAGGTGTGAACAGTCGGCTCTTAATGAGGGAAGAGGACAAGCGGATCAGAACACAGGTCAGAGGTGGTGGGACTGGGGCCAGAAAGGCTGGCTCTAATACAGGGGAAGTGGATTAACGGAAAAAGGAGATTTGCCGTAACTCTTATGAGAGCCACTTTGCAAGTGTGGAATTAAGCTTTTGATGAGGATGATGTGGGCCAAAACGTGAAGCACGTTCTTTTTCATTTCTTTTGCAGCTGGAGCGCGTGAACTTTTGAAAAAGTTTCAAAGCCTGAGGCCTAGGAGTAGCTTTCTATGTTCCTACGATGCCATTAAAGAACCTTTTAAACATCTTTAGAAAACCTTAATACTGCCGCTTTAAAGAACCCAGGAGGGGTTCGTTTTCTCTCAGTTAACAGATGAAGCAATATGCTGATCTGATCAAACTTATACTTTGTTTTTTGTAGCCAGACATTTGACTTTAAGTTTGGCCTGTGTTTCAATTTTTAAGATTTGATGCAACTGGTTTTATAAACTTGGCAAATTGGTTCGTCCTTAAAACCTCTCATTGTACTGTAGAAGCTTGGGAACAGAACAGTTTCTGAGCAAATCTGTAAAAACCTGGGAACTCTGACTCTGGGAAGTTGCAAAATGGCCAATCAGATTAAAGCTTGCCAGATCCAAAAAGTATGTGCCTGAGATTTGAAATATATACCAGACGCTATTTACTATATAATCATTATAAATTGTGTGGTTTGGCTGATCACTATATAATGCAACATCAGGACCTACTTCAATCTCCACAAAATCAACTCAAGAACCCTAAAGTAAAGATGTTTAATGATGCCACAGAGGACACATTTCTGGATGTTTGGATCAGTAAAGAAGCTTTAACATCTGTTGAGCAAAATGTACTTTATAGTGGAAATAGGTCATTCAGACTAACATAGTAATAAAAACTAAACTAAAGAGCTAATGAGCTTTTATCAATGTAGAACTTGTGACAACAGCTTTTGCTGAATTGACAAACTTTAACTGAGACATCTTTAGAGATCTCTTCGAGTTTCACTAATAAACCACTAGAAAGATGTTCCTCATAAGTTCCCAAAGGTTAAGTATTAGGTAACTTCTCTTTATTTATGAGGGCTGTAAGCGGCTCTTGTTTCCAGTCGAGGGGGCATGTGTTGTGTCATGGTTAAGGGCTTGAGTTCACAAATGTGGGAAGATCAGCAGGGTTGCCAATAGATGTTGTTTAGACAGTCACACCCTCAAAACTCAAAAGTGAGCCATTGGAATCAATTTTACACCAAAGATACATCTACTTAGGATGACATATTTCCCAGAAGCCTTCTGGCTGCAGCGACTACAAAGGTCTTGACAGGTCAGATCTACATTTTTCATTTGGCCCAAGTCTTAAAGTAAATTTAAGTTTAAATAACAGTCTGTTGCCACAAGTGATCATTTACAATTGTGCCAGCTGAAAAATAAAGATGCAACCAGTCACTACACAATTTTGAGTTGCCTGACTTTTTACAATGAGAGTCATAATTACGCCTAAGAGCAAACCGTGATTGAAACGTACACAGTTTCTGTGATCCGCAGTGGCCTGACACTGTTAAAATTTAGGGGTAAACATGGATAAGATGGGACAGCGTCAAAGGGGCCATGATCTTCTGATTTATGGATGTCTGTTACCCTTTCACCCGGAATGCTCAGCCTCTCGCTCTGGATCATCTCAATAACTCTGCTCCTCCGACGGCTCCCAGTAGCATCATCAATCTGTCCCATGCTAGGATTAGAGCTCATTCTGTCTCCTGCCGTATCTCGTCTCAGTTTCACCCGATTTGTAATGGAGGTTCACATTTCAAATGTGCGACTTAAGAAACAAATGCAAAATTGAAGTCCGGTAGCAAAACTATTTCAGTACCACTATCTACTGTTTGACGGAATGATGTTTTGTTCAACGGTTACCTGACCTGACTCGGCTGTAGTTTTTACAGAGACTTTAGGCGAGCGCTGTTTTTAGAGGAGCAGGGTTAATGCTATATTCTCACTGGGTGGCCTATGAAATACTGTGAATAAAAGCACAGGCACGAGAGACAGAGAGAAAGCGTGGCACTGAGTTCCATGAAACGTGCCTCTGCGGAAAGCTCTTTATATTTACCTTTAACAGGCCTGTAAACGCACTTTCAATGCCCCAATCAGGACACCATACGCCTGGGTCACAACCTGTGTTTCCAGTCATCGACAGGAGAGCCCCGTCACTGTTTAATCTGTAATTAAACCAAGTCAGAAGGCAAGCAACACTATCTCGTCCACCTCATACATACAGTACCTCCGAAATATTTGATAAAGAAAAAACCATCGCAAGGTCTTCGAGTTGTTTTCCCCGGTGACCTCTGTCCTGCAAAACTAATTTGAAACAGAAGCTTCTTCAGACAGTTTCATCTCTCTTTTCTAAGGCCGGCTGTCTCTCTATCCACCCCCAGGGAGCAGCAATTTATGCCCATGGAACAGGCACAGAGAAGGGGGCCGAAACAGGCGCACAGGCCTTGGTAGGCTGGAACCGATTGTTCACGGTTTGAGAGGGTCTCTGTGGTAGTGTGAGAGAGAGAGAAGAGAGGATAGATGGATGAGTCTATCACAGAGAGAGTAAATGGAGATTATTATGAAGACATCAGGGCTGGTTTCTAGTTTCACATCTGTCCAGGATTCCTGTCTCACATCCTGTTGAAGGGGATCTTTCGTCGCAACTGCGTTCCGACCGCTCGTCTTACGCTTTTTTGCACTTAAAACTCTTATGAAAAAATAACATGGTATTACCGTAGATTTTGGACATAGTACCATTTTTTGGACACTTCATAAGTTTACCAAGCAAGCAGCACCATGGTATACTTCGAAGTGTCATCTTAACATACTGTGTATATATAACAACAATATAAAAAATATCCATATAGTGGATAGAAATATTGAATAATAGCAATAAAAGTGAACTGAATTCATATGAATGTTTGTGGGCTTGTGAGCAACTATTTTCAGTCATATATTTTAACAACGTCAAAAAGAACGTAAATCCAACGCTGGCCCAGAAGGACTTCCTTTTTCAGTTTCACAAACGTTTGAACAAAATACAACCAACAGAACATTTATAACCAAATCAAGATGTTAAACTTTACATATAAATGTGAGATTAAATCAAAATTTAACCAAAAGTGCTTCTGTACCAGTGTTTTAACATTTCAAAGGAGTCTACACATATTTTGATTCTGCGTTTTTCATTCACATGCTCATACACATGCGTTTGCGTCTGTTTTCGTACTCAATGCAAACCTTGCATGTTTGCATATGTTATTGCTTCTCTACCCCTGTCCAAAATGCCACATCCCGTTCCAACCAAAATGCTGAGCAACAGCCCCGCAGCATAACATTGAGTAAACACGCGTGACATTCATTCAGCAGCTGGGAATACTGCTACCAACAACACAGACCAGAGCAAGAATCATATTTAATCGGCTAAGAAAACATTTGTTATCATTCCCTGCCAAGCTGGGTGTGTGCAATACATGAGAAAATATCTGTTCTTTAAAGACAGATTCTAAGGTGGAGATGCGTGACGAAACATTTCCAAAGACTACGAATATATGCAGGCTTAAATGTATAGAAACCTTATGATTCCACCAACACAATGTATCAAAAGTATACTACCATATCCATAAAAAGCAAAAACGACAAATCAGACATGTTAAATATCTCAATCATGTCTCTTAGAGATCAATGGAGAGCAAATTAAAACTTTTGACTACCCAGCTACTTTTGACCCCCCTCCCGACCCAATGGGAAAGCCATTGTTTGTTTAACTACTGTTTTATGGAATACCTAGTGAAAGGAAGTTCTTAAAACAGCAGCAGTTACTATTTACATAGTGTCCCTTCGGAGTAAATACTCGTTCAGATTACCGCCTCCCCCAAACCCGCATACAGACCCCCCCGGGACACCCCGGTGCTGAGGAATGCTCCCATTCACTAGCCAGTGGCCATCTCGAAGGCTTGCCCCTCACTTCCTGTTACCATGACGACCCCCACCTGCCTCGGACGGGCGTGAATGAGAGCCGATAAGCGAGCGTGTGAGCAGTAATCCCTCCCATGCAGCTCATTTTCAAAATCTGTTCAGGCCATTCAGAGTCACAACCACGACGGCATTTAGCCTCGTCTGCCGCCTTTATTGCTTTTATTAGTTTGCCAATCGCTGGCTGCCTGAGAGCCTGTTACCGGGTGTCACCTAATTACTTTTCTTTCTGTAGTGCACTTAAAAGGCTACACTTCCTCTCAGGTGGTGTTCATACAGAGATCATGAGCAGGTGGAATGTATTTATGTTCGGGGGACATAACAGGGTTCAGAAGTGTCCTCATCCGATCGGCGTGCTGGGAAGAAGGCAATACTTCAGTTACGGGGGATTAGAGGTTCAATTAGAAGCAGCGGTGTATAGCGGCATCTGAAATAGAGAGTATTAGCATATGAGTGCACGTGTGTTTGTCTATGTGATGAGTGGTCTTTCTATTCAATGACTTGTTTTTTGCAAATGAATGAAGGATTATAGAAGTGCATTAGAATGAGCTTTTTAGCATCGGCACTGGTGTAAATTAAAGTTTGAACAAGAGTCTGTGAGTGCGTCTTTGTGTGTGAGCTACCAATACATTTGGGGATGGAATTGCTCAAAAGGTCCCCAGATGCCAGCAGTATCTGTGGAATCTAAGGGAAATGTGTCCGTGCATAGTGTGAATTTATAAGGATTGTTAGTTGATTAAGGGTTCATGGTTCAACAAAAGTTCAGTTTAAATGACAGAAAATTATTTCAATAAATCACTCAACGCCTCTGGTTAGGTCTTAAAGGGATAGCTCGCCAAAGAATGACTTGACTATGTTGAAGCGTGAGACCTTAGTTCAACTTTGAAACGCAAAGTAAGTTGCGGGCCGAGAGCTTTCTGACTCCCCTATAGACAGCAATGCAACTTATATTCAAAGACATGTGTCGTGAACGCACATCGGAGACTGATGCGGAAGGGAGGAAATTTATGTTTTTCGGGATACAAAAAGTATACTCGATACTTCATAAATGAAGATAGTCCAAAGGTACTACATTTACATTACATTTACCTCTATGCATTTGGCAGACGCGTTTATCCAAAGCAACTTACATTGCATTATACTATACATTTGTCTTGAGGTATGTGCAATCTCTGGGATCTCCCCGTGACCTTGGCGTTGCTGGTGCCATGCTCTAACCACCGAGCCACAGAAATGTAAAAAGAAAATTAGTGTATTAGACATATAGTCTATTTTAATGATGTCTTCACTAATCTTCTGTACTTTGAGTGTACATTGTGATGTTGTCTATAGGATCAGAAAGCCCTAAGACTTTATCAAAACTATCTTTACTTGTGTTCGAAAGATGAATGAAGGTTCTGGAAGAACTATTGGGTGAGTACACTCTTAAAATAAAGGTGCTTCACAATGCCATAAAATAACCTATTTTGGGTCTAAATGGTTCCATAAAGAACCTATAACGTCCAAAGTAACTTTCTGTTTCGCAAACGGTTCTTTTTGGGAAAAAATAAAAAATGGCAAGAAAGAGATGGTTCTTTAATGAAACTTTGACTGTGGAACCCAAGTGGTTAGAGCATGGTGCTAGCAACGCCAAGGCCATGGGTTCGATCCCAGGGATGTGTATTATAATGCAATGTATGTCGCTTTATAAATGTAAATGTAAGCTCATGAGAACTTTTTTTACATTTTGTATTTTGCTGTGCTCCAAAGGTTAAGTTTGATGAACTCTGACCTGCAAATTTGTATAATGTGACCAAAAGAAGATCGATGACATTTCAGTTGAAGGAAATGTTAATAATAATAATAATATCACACACTCCAGTATAGTCCAATACAGCATAAAAATGATAAAAACAACAAAAAAAGTGGAAATATGTTCAAATCCATTATGTGTAAATAAGAAAGTTTTTTTAAACAACATTTATTAGTTTTGCTGTCCGAATACACAGGGCTCTATGTGTAGAAATGACACATTATAAAAGTCCAATGTGGCCATGGCACTACACATTTGGCAGACGCTTTCGTCCAAATCGATTTACAGTGCATTCAAGCTATACATTTCACTGAAAATCATTTCAATTTGCGCTTACACAATGCGCTGAACTAAATGAATTACAGCAACACTACAAAAAGAAATACAAATTCGCGAAGGGAGCGCCAAAACACTTTCATGGCAACCAACAGCACAGTTGCTGTAACTTGTATGAGACCCAGAACATTTCTTTAAGATAAGAACAAAAGAAGAGCTAAACATGTGCATGTGTGTGTGTACTCTTTCCTGTCCCCCCGGAGCGTGTGTGTGTGTACATCCTCGTGTTCTCACACACACGCAGCCGTGCGAGTTAGTTTGCAGTGATGTTCTCAGCCCGTCCTGCTCTATAAATCAGCAGCGCAGCTGAAACTGCAACGGGACTAACGGAGACATTACAGCACCCTGTGACTGATCACTCTCTTTACCTGCTTCCTTCCCCCCTATTCCCTTGCTCCGCATTGACTCGCTCCATCGCGGATGAGCCGCGTGTCATCATTTTCCAGCTTATCTTTAATGATTCCCTGTCTACAGTATCCATGTTATGTCCTCAAGAGAGGAGCTGCGAGTTACACAGTTGCATTCTGGGAAACGTCCTGATATGGCTCCTTTGGTTAAAGTTCAGTTGGACTAGCATGCTTTTTTTACAGAGTGGAGCGTCTCTGAAGATAAAACAGGATGAGGGAGTAAATAGAGACGACGAACCCTGTGACGGTTCTCAGGGAAACCGTGAGGTTATGCGTGTGTGAATGAAAAATGCATGCACATGTAAGTGCGTGTGTGTGTGACAGAGAGAGAGAGAGAGAGAGAGAGAGAGAGAGAAAGAACAGACTGCAGAGAGACGAGTGAATAAGTGAGATGTAACATACTGATGAAATTCCCAGAGAGGCCAGAATGGATATTACAATCTCAGCAAAGTGATGCATAAACCAGATGGGTGGGGGGATGGAGGGATGTTGGGGGGATAGTGGCGTTCAGCTCAGTCTCTCTCCCTCGTTCACTCTCTTAAACACACCTGTCTGTGCTTAAAGATATATGGTCTTCCTGGGGGAGATTGGTTACGTGTGTTGTACAAGGGAGTTTCTTCATGTAGTATGTACTACAACTTCACGTTCATGCATGTACAGTATATACAATACTGCTTTATATAATGTCATATTAGCATGTTTTTATTATGATGACTTACAGTGGTCATGTAATAATAACTAAAAGTAAATAGCTTTTTCTTCTGTGGAACACTTTAAAAAGGTATTTTGAGAAATGTCTCGGTGGTTTTGTGTCCATACAATGGACGTCAATGGGGGTCAATGTTGTTTCGTTTGGTACCAACGTTTTTTAAATATCCTCATTTGTGTTTTGCAACAGAAGGAAAGTCATACTTGTCTGAAATGTCATGAGGATGATTAAATAATGAAATATTGTAATTCTTTTGGTAAATTATTTCGTCAGAATAAAACTTAGTTTTTTCTTTACCAATTGGAAACATTTTACTTATTCTATTTTTACTTTTAATTTATCACATCATACAAATTCAAAATGAAACGAAAACATTTTGTTTTTGAAATGAAACCAAAGTTTTTTAAACGTCAAATCAAAATGACTTATTTGATTCCATAAAACCCTCTTCCACCTTTAGCCCCCCCTACAAACCACCTGTCAATTTGAAACATGTTTCACTATTTCATATTTTCCCAAATTGATAAAATCATGAACACACTCCCCCGCAGGTTGTTCCAAATCAGTACAAATTTCACAATGTTCTTCAAAATATATTCTTTGTGTTCAACAGAATAAGAAAGGGTTTGGAACAACTTGAGGTTGATTAATTCAGGACATCAATTCCATTTTGGGTGGACTATCCCTTTAAATTTCATAAGCAAAAAAGAAGTTGCATACGCTGTTACAAGTTGACTTAGAGTGCAACCACAAACTGAGATCAAATGTTTACACTACTTTATTGGTAAAGTACAAATATCTGCCTTTATATTTTAAGGAAAAATTCATAAACACAGAATTCCAATCCAGGACAGGACAGGTTCCGTTTGACAGTAAGCTAACCTTTGCCATTTAAACACGCATTCCTGTGCGAGGTTAAGGATTCTCCTGGGTTTGATTTAGCTGTGTACTCTGACCTCTGACCCCTGATGGCACTCTTGCTATCTGTAATGACCTATTGATAGCGGACGAGAGGAGGAGAGGGAGTCAGCATCACGGCCCCTGCTGAAAAAGTCAACAGTGGCCTGTCTTGCTTTGCAGCTCGTAAACACTCTGTTGACAGTGATCAGGTCCTGATACCCCCCCCCCCCCACACACAGAGCAAACAGTAAACAGGCTTAAGCACCTGACAGGAGGAGGTGTGTGAGGGCTCTGCTGGGGTGATCCAGGAGCTCATTTTAAGATGCGTGTGGCTTTAGAGGTGGAATGTGAATGATCTTTTTTAGCATTTTATTTTTGGGTCCGTTCGCATTTTACTGTGGCTCTTTGACTTTAAAAGAAGGTGCGTGAATCTCAAGAACAAATGTTAATATTCATGAATATTTAAAAGTTGATGTCCAACATCATAGCAAAAAGCATTTAGTATTTTTCCTATTACTGTAGTTTTTTAATCTCATTATTCCCAATTATTATGAAACATTTGTCTCGTGAATATCATAACGTAAACGTCCTCAACAGTCCTGAGCTACTTTTTCTTCAAGCAAATAGAAAAACTTATTTGAACATTTGAGATGAATTTTGATCCAGACATGACCAGGAGATTTCTGAAGGTTCCCTCAATTCTCTACACTTTCTCAGGTAAAGAACAACAACAAATAAACAGTGTAAATTGCACTCAAAACATGTTGGTTTAGACATCAGAACCTTTTTTCATTTGATGGTGAATTGACACGCTGGGATGAGAGAAGTAGACTGGAGTCTTCGGTTCCCAGCATGCCTCTGGCCTCTAGCTCGCTCTGTGCTGGGCCAGACCCCCTCCAAAGCTCTTTTGTATGAAGACCCCTGCTCCACACGGACTGCTCGCTTTCTGACCTTTCACATGCAACTGTGTCAAATCATTCTCCCTCTCAAACGCCACCCCGTCCCTCTGAGCCTCACAACATAGTAGCTTTCGTCTTCTCACGTGCACACGTTGCCTCCCACCAGCCCAAAATACAAAAACGGTAAGCGATACAGAGACCGTGAGCAGGTGGTGGAGGGGGGCATCTCTGATAAGGACGGAGATGTAGAATTAGCTAGTAACATGCATGATTCGATAGAGGAAAGATCTACACCTGTTCTCACAGAGTGTGGGTCATGTAAACCCCTTTGATTTCAATCCAGGACCTGTTGAATCCAATCAGTCCCATACAGAGTCTTTAAAGCCAGTGTAGAGCTCACAGACAGCCTGCTGGTCTAGGCTTGGACTGAACGTTTTTCCTCCGACAATATCCCTTTCAATAAGACAAAAAGCTCAGTGTGCTGAGGTGTAGCGAGGTGAGAGGAATGGGAACTGTGGGGGCAAAGGCCACTAACATGGGAAATTGTTCAAAATGGGTCCAAAACCACATTGTGTGAGAATAATAAATACTAAGTTTGTTACAATTTCCGATGAAAATGTAAGTGGTGCTTATCCGATGCTATAGTGTGTTTATTGCTGTATAGATGCAAGGGTTTCTGAGACGGGGTCTTGCTGGGGTCTTATTGGTTGCCTAGAAAAGCCCCCAAAATATTTTCAATTCTATTCTGGCTCCCTCATTCAGTGCAAGTCTATGGTATTTGTTTTCGCTTAGCAATAAAATAAATAGCACACCTTCTATACAAACTGCACAATTTCAATCGATAGTCATGTTCGTAGCACAAACACATCGAAGTTCAATATTTTTCAATACTTTTATTTCTGTTTGAAACATAAAATTGCAGGTTACTTTAAGTACTTATTATAAGTACTTTATACATTTTTTCATATTTTGTATAGCTTACTTTCTTTTGATGCAAAGCAGTTTTATATTAAATGCATGTAGTAATGACTAAAAAAAATAACTTATGAAATATAATACATTTCAATAAATTGTAGATAGATGAAACTTACTGAACAATTGTCTGTTTGTTTGAAATGAGTATACACTTCTAGTTAGTATAAACTTATTTTTGTTATTTTTTATTAAAAAGTATCAAACTAGCAATATGTGAATTAAAAATCAAACGGCAGAAGGAAATGTTGCCGTGGGGCATGTTGGCACGTCCAGATCCTCTCGGGCAGAAAAGAAAGCAACAGTTGTCAGATAAGAAACCTTTCCACTCCAGTGACTCTCTCTCCATCTCTGCTCTCTCTCTCCTCAGGCCTTGGAGGAATTGGATCACACCTTCCACTGGAACGTGCTGTCAGACGGCAGGCAGCACCTGCTGTACTTCAGCCCGGGTGGGCCGCCCCATCACAGCCTAGTCCAATGATTACAGGCGAAAAGATGATTATGCTATTTACACATGACTGTACGCCGAACAGATGACTGCTTCACAAAGTCAGGGCGTCCAGTGCGCTCGGGCCGTTCCACAGGTTGAACACACACGGTCGCTCTCACGCACACGTTAAGCAGCCAGCCATTCCCCCACACACCTGAGCTTCCCTACATACACAAACAAGCATCTCAGAAAGTGCTGAGGAAATATTCCCGGCCAAACAACATAAGCCATGTCCAACCAACAATCCTGAGGCCAAAATCGACCCACGGAGTGAAGCTACACAAACATGGACACAAACACTCATTTAAATCAGTGCTACAAGAGCAAATTGCATGTAACAGTATGTACATTCTGTATGCCTTACTTACATTTTTTATCTATTTAGGGTTTAAAACCTCTGTCTTTTTTTGTGTCTGGCCTTGTCAATGAATGACCGATGAATGTGCTCTGTGCAAATATACCGCATACTTCCTGAAAAGTCTTGCATTGCTGGGGATTATGGAGGTGGACACACAGGGACACCACCTGTCAATCACACCGAGGGCTGACAGGTCCTGAAATATGTATAATAACCAAAACTGTACTTGAAGAATATTGATATGTGGCAGCGTGATAAATTACAGTATATTGCTTGGCTAACTGTTAGAAATGATTTATTCTGAGTTTATTTGTCAGTTTTCTCTTTATTTTAATGGTTATAAGGAGAATTGTATTAGTTTTAATAGAAACTATAATGGAATAGGATGAGCACAGCATAAAATCTAACAGGAATAAGGCCCTAAACACACTTCACTTCAATTGATTTTTCATTTCTTTTAGATGTATGTATGGATGGACGGACGGACGGACAGACAGACAGATCAGGCTGTTACGTGATGTACATACATGGTATGCACAAACACATGTTTACTACTAAATCAGGACATTCACGGCCTTCTATAAATACCTTATAGTTATAAAACACTAACCTAAGCCTATCCCTAAAATACAACTATTTTCATTTTACAATTAGAAAAACAAAACATTATTTACTCCAGTTTTCTGGTGTTTTTACAACTGAGGACGTCCCCAACCGGAGTTTTTGCTCAGATTATTTATGGTTCCAACACTTTAGTCTTGTTGCACAGGCCCATAGCCAGGGGGGGTTCAAAAGACCCACCCCTCACTGTCAAAGGTCCAGAATTTAAGTTTGTAGTGAAAATGTGTCCTTTTAAATAACAAAAACGACACAACTTTGTCAGCAGATTCAGTGGCGCAGTGATTAAGACACATGTCATGTGATATTACCTTTAACACGATAAACCAGGTTTGGACCACGTTTTGCCAAACTAACTTCTACATTTTCACAATCATATCGTACAGGCATTTATTTTGCAACAACATAAGGGAACATTTTCAGGGTTTTTTTCACACATCATCTCACAGCATGCCGACTTTAGTCATATAAATGAATTTCCCCAAAACAAAACTGTTGACAGTGAAAATGCCGGGTGGGAAGTTTGACAGAATGCACCGAGAGACCAGTAAACCAGGATCCGTGACATTAAAGATTGCTCTATGGACAGATGCTTAGCCTCCTCGTTGGAGCGCTCGTGCCCATACCTGACAGATGATGGTTTGAGACCAGAGTCCTAGCCACAGTATCAAGCCCTGTCTATAGGTATACGTTTATGATTTGTTAACTTTATTATTCGTTATATTTATTAAAGTTGAATGATTTATAGCATTTATTGGTATTACGAGGTATAATTCTTGTTTTTAATGATTTATTTTAAATCATAAATGTGGGGGGAGATGACAAAACAGTACACGTTGTAAGAAAAAGAACCACCCCTTCCACAAGGCTGGCTACGGCCCTGTTGCATGCAGAAGGGTAACATCTATACTCCAGCAGTGCTGCTGCCGTGGGTCTGGAACATTCCTCTTCTGACGATCTGCTGAGCATCTGATCCCCTCTCTCTCCCACTGTGAGAGAGAGAGAGAGAGAGAGAGAGAGAGAGAGAGAGAGAGAGAGAGAGAGAGAGAGAGAGAGAGAGAGAGAGAGAGGAGAGAGAGAGAGAGAGAGAGAGAGAGAGAGAGAGAGAGAGAGAGAGAGAGAGAGAGAGAGAGAGAGAGAGAGAGAGACGAGTAGGGTTCACTTACTTCAAATCTCGCCGAATCTGAAGTTTGGACTCGCGCGTTCATTCCTTGAGCGCCGTGAAGGGCACGAGAGCTTCAGGTCGGGACAGCGCGCGAGCGAGACTCTTTTTCCCCGGTATCGTGCACTTTGCGCCCGCGTCTAATGGAGGGCCCCGTGCGGATTTGCCATCGGGAGAATGTGTTTTACTTCTAGCGCGTCCGGCTGGTCGCAGCTTTTGCCCTCCTGTACGAGGTAAGAACGGACCGCGATGAAAGGATTTCTTCACGCACCGCCATGCATTTAGATCCTCGTTACCAAAAGAAGCGTAAAAGTTACATTTATATCGCAACAAACCCCGAAAAGTCCCGTTAGACTCCACTCGAGTCTTTCCGTGGCGCAGAGTATAGTCGTCGGGAATGAGATTTCTGTTTAGGAATGCGAGAGGATCTCGCGTCGCTGAGAGTAAACAGTGTAACGTTTACGTGTTTGAAAGGTTTTTACTACGAACTCTACTTTAAGACGATTTTAAACATTGTGAAAGTGCCAAGTGTGAAAAAAAGTTGTGTTTCGGCATGCATAAAACCTCATTACTTTCGAGTGAATAAGTATAAATCGTTTGAAACATCTTAAGTATACAAAGATGCTGAAGTGTTAAGGTGAAGAAACAAAGTTTCCAAAGATTGAAACTGTGTGCAAGTACCAGATTTATACATCTTATACATTTGATCATAACTGTAACTGTATAGAAAACATGAGTACTTGTTGTGTTCCAGAAAAGGGGGTCGAATGGGAAGGTATCTTGCAACACAATATGAAAAACATTTCCAATGTGACAAGTGTTTTGTTTGTGTTGGTAGTGGGGTAACAGGGAAGGTTGTGAGGGGCACGTTTTGTAAATACACCACTGAACCGTGCACATCCATAATATCATTGTGTTTTGTTTCTTTAATAACTCAGAAGTCCCATTTGATGTGATTTATTAATGATGATTTGCGGATCGTACGCCGCCTTGACATGAAAAGAGGGTTATTCCGTGCGCAGCAGGGTTCCTTCGCCACCAGAGCAGCTCGGTTATATTTCTTAATGAAAACGGACCACAATATGTATTAGTCGGACCCCAAACACACAGCTCTTTGAAATGAGATACTTGTGAGACAGAAACCAACTTTTTGCTCCAGAAAATGGGACCTGAGTGAAAGACAATGAAATGTGGTGAAACCTTTCAAAGAGTAGATTGTTGTCAAAGTGAGTATTCGTAAGAATGCATTTAATAAACTTGACATGATGTCCTAATACTTTATTGCAGTCGTTTCTGCTTTTACTACTAGTAAACGTTTAAGTGTGAAATTACCCGTTCTATTATTAAATTATATATACATATACATTTAAGAGATTCATTTTTTATTTGCATGAAGTTGCATCAAAATTGAACCTTAAAGTTAAGCTCTGTAAAGTTTTAACAACATCTTTTATTACATATCATAAGTAAACAGGTACGGCTACAGAATATTTTAACTTCTATGGTTAATTTTTTTGGGTCTCTATATGAAATAACTGTTAACTGCTGGTTTTTCTGTAGATTGTTAAAAAAAAGATGTTTATTTGCAAACCGATGTTGACGATTCCGAGAGCAGATATTGGGGTGCATCTTTCTATTGTTCCTACCGCGGGACGTAATGACTCTTTTGATGTTGTTTTTCTAAAGAGGCGTAAATGGATGCCTACATGTGGCATGTGAGTGTCTTTTGTCTGATCAGAGAGGTTAGGACAACATGACTGCTGGATAACAAAGCCCTCATGCTTTCTGCTCGGGAGCAAAAGAGACCCAGAGATCGTCTCAAGATACAAACACAATAAAAGTTTGAGAACGCGCCAGCGAGGAAAGGCAAGTGTAATGAATGGGTGTCTGAATAATGATCTCGCGAAGGAATTTGTTCTTACATTCGCATCTTTTGCCATCCGGTACAGTTAGCTGAAAACTGCTGCGTTCTTTATTGTAGTCTAGATGAAGCGTATGTGACTGTTGGACAGCAAGTCAACATTTATCAGTTTTATTTTTGTCCAGGCAAGAATGTTGAGCTCCGTCACGTATAATCTTGCTTGTTCGCTGTCACCTGTTGGCTCTTTCGTTTGTCCAATTATTTTTCAGAATAAGATATAGTGAAGAAGACAACTGCACTGATGTGTAAAACATGCTCAACATTTTATCACACAGACCGCGTTGCCGAAGGACACTGCAGGTGGAGTTGTGTTGCTGTAATTATAGACAAAATTGTTTGGGATATTTATGCATCATTGTTTGGGATATTTATGCATCATTGTTTGGGATATTTATGCATCATTGGTTGTTTTTATAAGTATATTTATTTGGGTTTTAGTTTTCTCCTAGTTTTGGATTGCGTTACTCTACAGTGTCTTTTTTATCTCATTCTGAGGTATTTGGTTTTGACCTATACTGAAAGTAACCCTTTTTGAGGCAATGATAATAACTTTTTCAGCATATAGTTTCTATCTCATACGTAGCATACTGTAGGAAGTCTGATCTATTCTAGTAAATAGTTTGGTCGTATATTTCATATAGATTTGAAGTCTTTTTGCAATACCCTTTTATGGCTGTATACAACTAGATGTATTCTGGTTTGTAGTTATTCATTTTGAAGTTAGATCAATTATGTTTTTTAACCGGAAAATAAAGCTTGAATTATATACTAAATGATATCTGTAGTTATGTATTTAATAGGATGTTTCACCCTTAAAGATACAGTTTGTAGTTTTTTTGCAGTAAAATATCCAAAAGCCACCAGGCTAGTGTTATATTGTTCGATCATTTGAGTACTATCTCAAATGTTTCCAACTATTTGTAAAGCGTGAGAATATTGTAATTTAACCAGTGACACGGTGCTGTGTCTGGCTGTCGCCTGTCAATGGCGTCATATCTGCGTTACCAAGGAAACTAGATGTTAAGCCTGCGACCTGTTTTAAAAAAATTACGGAATGCAGGAAAGTAGGCTAGTGGCTATTATATGATTGGCTGAGGTGACTCACATGATTCGTGTAAGCCGTTACACTTTCTCCAGACCTTGCATCTCCCTAATAACACAGTCTCTGGCATTACCCTCGGTTTCTGCTTTTACTGCCGTGGAGACCATTAAAATTAGCATTACCATTGTTGCGTGGACAAATGTGAAAGTATTTGTTTGTATCTTGTTTTCCGCAGTCGTTATGGAGCACAACTATTCTTTACTGTTTGCAGCTGGTTCTGTCAACAAAGACATTTTTTAGATTCCATTACTGACGCAAAACGTATGATCATTAAATCGATCAACGAGGTCAGTTTATTGTTTGGATGTCTTTTTCTTAATTTAGCAAGAGTGTCATGTATACATTATTTACTGAACAAGCAGTAATGGTGTTTAGATCATTTAACTAAATAATCAACGAATGAATTATAATGAAACAAAATCACGTCATCAAACGCAACATTTATAAAACTTTATTTCTTTACATTATCCATAAATGTGACTTCTCATTCACGTCTGATTGATTATTAGCGGTGGAGTTGAAGACGACAGTACCCATTGTTCCACGCTCCGTCACAGCGTCATCAAGCTACGCCATTGTTGTTGTTTTGAACATATCTGTTTTGAATGTGTGCCCTCTAGCGGCAGATTTTACAGATTGCGCCTTTAAGATGCTTTGGTGTATTAGGCCACTTTACAAAAGTTTTAATTTACATTCATGATAATGTATTTTACCATCCGTATAATTTAAATCTGTTTAAATTAAGAGGGGCTCACAGTGACACATCTTGTCTCTGAACCTTTGATCCTTTGCTGATTCTGTTTATTAAACTCCCTCATCTCAGATGAGATCCTTATTTATTTTCTTTCTGCTACTCCAGTGATACCCGGATGCCTTTGGTGTTTCAAACACTCTTTTCTTACATAGGGGCTGCACTTAAATCCTGGACGAAGTAACACTGCACAATGTTGTCTTGTACATTTCACTTTAAAAATTACGTTCAGACTTTGAGCCACAGGTGGGCATTTTCAGAGACGCTCTGAGTTTGTGTTTTGTCCTCGTGGGAAACTATTTCCTGTTAATTTATGCCCTTTGTATATAGTCTAAGGATTACCTATAGTTTTTGAGGTCACCGCCTAGTTTCCTCCTTTTATACATTCCTTTCGTTTCATTTTTTCCTTTGCGATCAAGTCATTTTAGTTCACCAAATCAATTGGCTCAATGCTATCTTCTGATTTTAAAGTCATGACCCATCCGTGTTCCCAAGCTAATTTCCAGCATTTCAAAACCATTAGCAGGGCATCAGTTATTCAGTAAAGGCCGGAGCTAAACACTGCAGTGCTATTTAGAGAGCAAGAATAATGTTTGGCCGTTTAGAGAGTTCTGGGTAATGATAAACACATGGGGCTGTTGAAGGTATGCTAAGTGGCCAATTCGAATGTAAGCATGTGTAATGATTCGGACCAAGTGATGGCCTTTCCAGTCATTCTGGTGGTTTGTCGCTAGTTTGCAAATTAGAAGCTCTGCTTTGACCAATACGTGGGAAAATATAAACCTTGAGTTATCAGACTGAACTGTGGTGATTCAGGCATCTGGGTGGGACAGTAGGTGGGTTTAAGGACAGTACAGATACGTTGAAAGTGATTAATAGATAGGTTTGAGCACCAATGTCACAACGTGAAAGTCAGAGGGATAGTACACATTTAAGGAGTCGTCCTTTGCCCTGTCTCCGTTGGCACACAAATGTTAGGTGTCTTTTTTCTCCACCTGGGTAGGGGACATGACAGTGAATTTGTTTGACTGTGTGGTTTGGAGGTTTATTTGGGTTAGTGCTGTGGTTTCGCTCTCAGTACCATCACTTCTGAGTCAACTTTTAACCATGAACAAAGATATGCAGTAGTACTGTATAAAAAGCTTTCACACATTGCTATGCGTTATATTATATATATATGTGTTGTATTTACATTTTGACAATAGACAAACATACCCTGTGAAATTTATGCATTTGATGTAAACTGACTATAAGTGCAAGTAATAAAGAAGGCTGGGAAACAACAGCACACTATTGACAGATTAATAATGTCAGTTTCAATAATATCACAGTATATAACAATAATGTACTAATACTAATCATGATTTATTTTATATTTTAAGAAATAAAAGTGACATTTTCAAGAATCTGAGTTTTTAAATGTTTTTTCCGTACAGTGAGGTGGCTAAAGCAGTCCGTGCCTAACAGCTCTTTAGTTTTTTCTTGCATGAAACTACATAAGATTTGACATGATTTTCCATTTATCGGTGAACGGTCTTTTTGAAGTATATTCACAATATTTTTCATGTCAAAACAAATTCCTTTTGAATATTCAGTATACCCACCAGCCCAAGTACCATGCAGAACAAGCAGGGAGGATGTACTTATGTATTGTGGCAAACTTACATCACATTGCATACTTAATCTGCCTCATCCTGATTACACAAACCACCAAACCACATTTCAGGTCATTTATAATTAGAATGGTAAAGTCCTGGTTCCAGCAGAAATAAAGAATGTTTTATGCATGTGGGAGCTTTTGTGATTGTACATTACACGCCTTAAATGTAGTGATCGAAAGTAAGTACACCACCCAGAATGCCTGTAACCCATCTAGTCTAGATCTCATTAGTTCGAGTTAGCTGACAGCCGCTGTCTTTCTTGAGAGTCGCAGAAACAGGAGAGGGATTACGGGTTGGATGCCGAAGCCTTGCTTTGATTTAGGGCCCTGGTAGTGTTGATGGACACCCGCCAGCAGTTATGCACAGGGAGTGGACGGTAAATTCGACCAAAATATTTCCAGTAATGCTACGATTTGAAACACCATGCTAACAAATTTTGCTCTTAAAAGATGATCTTCACACAATGGAATTTGATAGACGCCACGGTATCTCCCACTGCTCTGAGACAACAATAAGAATTTGTTTCTCGTAATTCATGGCCCACCATCACCCCTTGGAGATAAACAGAAAATGTAGACTCGTCCCAGTAGAATCTACTCCCTAGATTTTGCACGTAATTTATTGACGTACATCCTACGCAGAATATCTCTACCCTTGGCTCACCTTCCAGCCATTTATCAAAATATTTTACTCTCTGGCTTTGTCTTAACACCTTTGCGTAACTGCAGGGAAAGAATGACAGCCTTAATCAGGAGCATAGAAAGAAAGTGAGGGCTCAGATTTATTTACAGTGCATTATTAAGTGCATCAAGGATTAACTTTACTAAGTTTGTCTAACCCTACTTCACATCAATTCAAGAAGTTGAACTGCATCCCAGCCCCCCCGAGGAATCGTAGTAGCATTAAAATGTGAAACCTAATTGTCAAAATAAACAAACAATCATGTAGTTTAGTTTGATGCAGTGGAAACAGATGTTAAATGGGCCTCTAAATGAAAAATCTGAACAGAATAAATCTTTCATAAAACTTTAAGACAAATGTCTAATTTATTGTGTCTTAACACTTTATTTGTGTTTCACCACCCTCTTAGTTGTTATCTCATAGACTTGGGTAGAAGTTGCAATTACGTACATTTTATCTTAGTTTTCTATAAGAAATAGTGTAGGAGATTTCAGCATTCTCATCACCTTCCTGTTTTCAGAATTTTTTTTCTTTTGCTTCCTGAGATTCACCCTCTGTCTTCACCAGATCCTGTTCTTGTAGTCAAGCCCTGAAAGCATTGAGAAATCCTCCTCACATCCTTTTATTTGACATCTTTAGTACCAGCCCGGTTACACCACAGCTTTCTATTTCAAATGCGGCAGTCCATAAGCAACATGGGTTTTCTCTGCAACCCGGCGCCCAAGCCGGGCAATGGATCAACAAGACTATATTAAGGCAATAGTGGCCACGGCTGCCCTCCGCTCCTGACAAACAGACAGTTTGTTTGGAACGACTGTGTAGCTTGCAGATTGGAGCCTGAGGCATTGTGGGTACTACTACTGTGAGGCCTGTGGTCGCGAGTGCCGTTTTGAGCTCCGCGTTGCGGGAAGAGGCAGCCTCTCTGGGGAGCAGAGGTAAATGGCCATTTATAGAGTCTATTTCAACTCCTTGAGGAAACGGGAATCAATTACATGGATAGCCTGAAGAAGGCTGTAAATTGTTACAACTCTGACCCATCTCTTAGAAGGCTAGGATTAGTTTGAGATGCAGGATGGGAGATTCATAATATTTATGATTTGAGGATGGGTTGGCTTCCTGATCTATGTCCAAAAACCTCATCTATTGCTGTTCTGAATGAGGCTTTTCACAAGATTTCGCCATCTGTTGAGACCAGCGCTGCCGATGCTCTTCTCCCGGTAGCCTAGTAGGTGTGCAGTATGAATACTCTATACAGGTGATACTGTTTTAATTTTGTTTCTTGTAACTTCTTGGCTCCATCTGACACAATACATCATTTTCCAGCGTCTGCCGAATCCAGAACACAACGAAGTGTTTAATTATCTGACGCATAGCCAGCATCAGAAATTCAGACAAGCGTGTTTGTTCAACTCAAACCGCAAAATTTGTTTTGTTATTTTGGAGGCGCTGGAAAACATGAACTCTTGGCTTGTTAGAGGGCTACGAGACAAGACAGATAAACATTTAGACAACCTAAATAGATTCCGTCAGAGGGAGTGTTTGGATTGGATATTTATTTCACAGTCCTCAAGCTTGTACATACAAGGCAGAGAGCTGGCCTTATGTTTTTGGGGTGTTTTCAACACACTTTGAGAGAGTAATTCGGTCTTCTCAGCCTCTTACATCTTGTTTGTTTTTGTTCTGTTGGGCTAATATTTCAATGCTGGAATAGGACGAAGAACAAAGCAGCACACTGCTCAAATTAATTTTTTCTGCTTATTATTTGTTAATAATAAGTACCTCAAAAATGAAAAATCGTCTTCATTTACTCACCCTCATAAATGTCATTGAAAGCATGCTTGTATCCGAACTTTTTTAGGGGGCATAATTGGTTACCATTGTAAAAACTGTTTAGTTTTTCCAGTATTAATTTTTGGGTGTCCTGTCGCTTTAACCATTATTCATGATGATTTTATCTTCTAAAGTTCGTGTACATTTGTAGTTATCAATTGTATTTCTCCCCCCCCCCTTACCACAGGTTACTTCATTTTAGCATGGTTTGCTCATTTTCATTTGTTGTGAGCATTAAAGCAGAGTCCCTCTGTCAACTTAATTTTGTTTTGCTCAAGTTGAGAATCACAGCTTTTAAAATATGCTCCTGCCCTGTAAGAGCTTTTGGTCGGATGCCAAAGACCTATCGATGGGATACTGAGCAGAACCTGTTATGTAGCTGTATGTCTGGCCTAGTTGTCATGGTGATGGAGGAGGGGATGGAACCCAGGAGGGCCAGGGAGGACTGGAGGAGATAGAGGGAGGTTGAAAGCAGAGACTGAAGACATGCAGAGAGCAGATGGAAAACTTGCTGGCTTCAACTTCTGTTCAGCCTCTGCCCTGTTTCAGTCTTCAGTGATACAGTATAGTAAAGCAATCTCAGCTGCCGTGTTCATCATTCACGATCGAGAAATTTTCCGAGAGTATTTGGTGCCGATCATGATACAGACCAGATTTAAACCTGTCTGGAGTCTAGTTCTCTAGGTCCCAGTTTCAACTTGTTGCTCTAAGTAAATGAAATTAAGGGCTCAGATTTGACCAGATAGTATTTTAACCACCACGATACAAATTCAACTCTCATCCTTCGCAACTTGTCTTATGATTCAAACACTCTTGGCACAGCACGCCTATCAACCTTGTCTCTCAGCACACCCTCTGGGCAGAAAGAACCACTGTCTCTCCTGTCTCTAGCATTCCTCCTCTCAATTAAAATTACCCTCCCTGTGTGCAAACGTCCCCTAGAGGGTTTAGAGAAGCTGTGAACTCAGCTGGAAGAATATTCTGGTGTACCCGCAATGCTGTGTGTGTCGTTAGTTATGTGCAGTTTTGGCTGCGGCGGCGATACCCAGAGATCCGTTTCCAGTGTCCGAGACAAGCCTATTGAGTTTCAGCCCTCTGCTTAATCCCTGTTGTTGAAAACCTTGGGAAACAGCCCCTTTACCTCTGTACCCCTCCTTTCTCTCACCACCTCCCTTTCCACACCACCTCCTCCCACCATTCCCAGGCAAACAAGACACCAAAGAACAAACTCCAATTAAGAGGGTTCTTCCGTACTGTACTGGGGCTAAGGGTCTCGCTCCCACCCACTCTCACCAGGCGATCTGTGTGTGTAGTGTTTGTGACCGAGGCCAACACGCCTAGGGCAGGAATTAGCACTGTCTCCCTGGTCTCCCTGGCCTGGCACTCTTGGGAAATGGGCGGAGGTAGACCGGGTTGCTGCTGAGAAACCTTATGGAGGGTTGGGGATGTGTGTGTTCTTTGTAAATAGTGCTTTGTTAGAGGTGACTGTCTGATCCCAGGGGCCTCTGTTCACATTTCTTTCTCGTCTCCTCCCTTTTTTCTTTCACCGTTAAACGCACTACGGCCGCCCGGGCTATGCCATGACACCCTGCTAGCGTCTTACCCCAAGGGCCGCCTGCCCTTCGTAGTCGCTGATGTTATTTCCTGTCAACAGAGACAGGCTGTGTTTTATGGCTGGGGGAGGCCAGTCTTGGGAAGTAGTATCAAAGTCTTGATGTAATGCATCTCAGTGCACATGCGCGCCCACTCCTTTTCACAGCAATAAGAGAGGAGTTGAAGGTTAACCTCTGTTTGCCTTCTCTTTGGAAATTTGAATGCAGATAACTGTAGTTCCACCTCTGTTGTTTCCATTTCCTTTCTTTCACTTTTAATAATGTCTTTCCTCTTCAATTACAGAAAGACTGCTCTGTTTATAGGACCAGCAAGTTTTTTTTTTATTTCCAGTCCGTAATGACGCTTGGAACAAAAGTACCCTGTGATAGCCACCCATACTGCCAGCCCCTCACACACACCTTCTTTTTGTTTTCTGTTCTCTCCCTCATTCCCTCCCTGGGTCTCGTATTGCACATCAAGTCAATATGTTGTATCATTATTTTACTGAGAGGATTACAAGCGAGGTTCACACAGTATGATTTTGTCTGACAGGCATTAGCTGGGGAAATGAGCTGAGGTTTGGCAAGTATTCACCTCCCGATGAATCCCTTCTTTTTTCCCCGCTCTGGCCCTCCCTTCCTCGCTCGTTCCCTCCTCCTGTTGTTCCTTCCTGACTTTTTTTATTCTCTCTAAATTTGAGAGGAGTTATGTACAACTCTGTGTCTTGGTCATATTTTTCTTGATCTTTTATTTTTGTAACCTTTGTACTGCCTTATTTGTTCTCCTTCACCCCTCTCTCTCTCTCTGTTGAATGTGTTGAGAGCAGCTCCTCTGTCGGTGTTTGTAGAGGCGAGTGTGGACAGGTTCAGGATACAGAAGTATCATACTCAACACATGGGTCAGATCAGACTATTGGGAAAGATATTCATACATTCTGCACAAACTTAGTTTGTCTATTATTCACTAGTCTTACCTTTGTGTCTTTTTGCTGTGCACCTCATGTTTTCATTCTTGGCTTTTGTGGTTGTTTCCTGTATGTTCTAATGACCATAGCTGTGCCACTTATTTCTATTTAAAAAGGTTTCCTTAGACAAGCCTTTGTATTCAGGCAGCATTCTGGTGGATTTTGAATGTACCAGTGCAATGTTCCTTCTCTTTGTTCCCTACCTGCGGATCCCAGGCCTTAGATTTTGTACCAGTTGTGACCTGTTCTGCCAGAGCCCTGTGGGGGTCTTGTGTCCTGTTTACTGAATATGACAGATCTGTGAGGAGGGCAGATGACACTTCAAGCACTGCCTGCAGTTGTATACTCATCTTTTCTCACTTGCACTGTTTTAAAAGCACTGCAGGTGCCACCTCCTTCCCCTTTACACCCAGTGGCTTGTAAGAATGTTTATTTTTCCTGATGTCATTCCTATAGATCCCTGCTCTGCTTACATTGCATCCAAGTATACTTATTATTCCAGAGGCCATGCATTACATACAGGCATGAGGGTATATGCCTCATATATCTCATACTGTATATATTCAGCAATTTCTGCAACACATGACATTTTAGCAAGGCATGTTTTGGTTAAACTGCAGAGGATATATTTTAAAGGGCAGATGCTTTCTGACATCCCAAGAGAACGAGTCTGTCTTTCTTCCCTGCACTTTGGCAAGATCTCAGGTATGACCCCTGAGTTACTCCCTCATTCCAGAGAGAAAACAGAAAGGAACAACAGCTTTTGCTCTGACAGCTGATAAGGCTGTATTTATGATCCTCAACAACTTGTGGATTTGCTGTTGGACCAAGCTGTCTGAGAGCCTCAGAAAAATACTCAGAATGTGTGTGGGTCCTCTGGCTTTAACACACAAACGTATAAGTGCAAAAACCGAGTGGAGAGACATAGGAAGCCTAGTTTTCCAGAATGTCTGGAGACTGTAATGTAGCACACTGTTTGAAGATTTGTCCTTGTAAATAAACATTTTCTAAAAGGACCAGGACATGCTGTGTTATGGATTCTCCATACAAGCTTCTGAACTAGCTAAACCAGCAAAAAAAAGCTAAAGCTTACATCTGCAGCTTTAGCTGAAATTCTTGCTTTGGGTCACCAGAAGTGTAGTGCTGTTACCTAAATAGAGGTAATGTCAGTTTTGATTGTCAGCTACTTGTTTCCCTCAAGACTTCCCCTCAGTCTTTTCTTTTGATGTGGCCTGTATGATGGAGATCTTCAGCTGGTAAAGGGGGCTTCCCTTTTTTTCTGCTGTTAGACATGTCTCTGCACTCCGCTACCCGCTCTCTCTCGACATATATCTCTCTTATTGAAGACTCCAGAATGCTTCAATTCCCTACTGTCTCTCTAGCCTGCATCTAGTAGGTTGGTGCCTTTTTCTCTGATGGAGGACAGCAGATATCCTGTAAAGTGTCTCTCTGCCCTTGAACCTGGCGCATACAGGCGGATGTCAAAAGAAAGACAGAGAGATAAAACCCAGGAATGATGCTTGTGTTTCCTCGTCATGCCAGATCTGTTGCAGAGATTGTGAGTGGCACAGCGATTCATACCTTACACCAGATATCTCTAACCGGGTTATACTCACCCCTCCGGGGGTACTTGTATCACTTTTTCGGAATACACATGGTGCAGTGTTGCCCATCTTGGCTATATGTTTAATTCAAGGCTGTTCTTATTGTTGTAATCATATATTATTATTCCTGGAGTGAGAAAGAGATTGTTTCCACTGATGGTATAGGGGCACTGAATAGGGCTTGTTTGGACTGGTGGACAAAGAAACGCTACCCTTACAATCCCAAGACTGACAGACCATGCACACACACACACTCAAAGTCATGGCACACAAACGTTTCCACATTTCCTTAAGATGGTAATCTTTGTAAAGTTTCTTTAAGATAGTTTTTTTACTATCATTTTTCTAGGTATGTTTGTGTCACACTCTCTCCGTCTTGCTGTTTTGTGCTGTGGAGGCACTGTCCCCATTTTCTCACCCATTTTGAGGGTGACCCCAAAGGGTGGGGCCACGTCTGGCAGACACCCGCTGACTCTCTGCTCTCTGGTGACCCTTAACCTTTAGGTTTAGAGGGGGCGTGAGCAGGATGTGAGAGAGTTTATTATTTCCCGTGTTTCCTACTTCGTCTTCCTCGGAGTGGTCCCGTGGGGGGGGGGGGGGAGATGTGTATGTATGTGGCTGCGTTTGAAGCTCGAGTAAATCGTTTTGGGCCTCGGTGTGGTTAAAATGTAAGCTTGATTTATTTTATGCAATATTAAACTAGATTTTTACATTGTCTGAAAAGTTTCGGGTGGTTGCCAGATTATTTATTTGCAGTTTCTAGGATGGTCTGAATGGTTCCCAGAAGGTTGTTGGGCACTTCTGTGTTGTTGCTAAGGTATTGCTAGGTATTTGCTTATTAGTCCAACAGCCCGCAACCATGCCTTGAGTCCATCCTTCAACGTAAGTCTATGGTACTTTTCACGTTTCATTCAACATGGACTATAGTTTAGGCAAATTTATGTTTGATGCGAAAGCAGTGCAGACTGCGCCGCTCTAGTGGTCCCATCCAGACATCACACCTTTAATTTGACCCAGGCAAGTGGCCAGTCCTTTGGGCTGATGTTGGGCCGGACACAGAGCCCCATGGCACCCACAGCTTGAATATCACAGCTGGACAGCCATTGTCCCTCAGCCCATGGCCCAAACTCTGCTCACGGACCAGGAGCCTGTGATCAAAGACCCTCCGGATTAACACAGCCCAGATACAGAGGACTGGCGCTAGGGGAGGAACAGGTTCAAAAGCAAAGAGGAATGCTCCTAATTACGTTCTTTTACTCCTTTTTGTGTCTCACCCTTTGGGAGCTCCCCTTGTCTTTCTGATTGGACGTTTAAGACTGTGTGTGAACGCCGTGTGGCGGCTCTTCAGGCTACAGTGAGTCTGTAAGAAAGCAGTGCACTGTAACAGGAGAGTGATACTAAGAGTGGACTGAGCCAGACCTTACGACTGCAGTCCATCAGAGATGGGCAGGAGTGAAATGGCCAGAAAAGAGGGTGGGTGAGGGGGCGTAAAGGTTCAGAAAGTCCTGTTTCACTAGTGAGGCTCTCTGTGGGAATCGTAGGATCATAGATCAACAGACAGTTTCTCATCAGGAATCGGACTGTGTGAGATCTAAGCGTATAGAAATGAGGAATGTCATATGGGTAATTGTTTAAGATTAATTGTGGAATGTTATGTGTTATAATTCCTCCACGCTTAACGTCTTGACCAGCGACAGATGAGCAAATCTCTTGTTATATTGTATGTGAAGATGGTTAAGATTGTCCTTATATAACTACCCAGTGTTGCATTTTCCTAAGAGTTAACCTGTGATACAAATATAAGATTCATTCACAAATATATATTCATCCAGTGTTTTCGAGATGGTTAGGCCTTAAAGCTTGAGTATTTTTAGTGGTTGCCAGGGTCTTGCTATGTGTGTGCTAAGATTTTTTTTAAATATTTGTAGAGCCATTGATACGCAGTTTTTGGTGCCTGGACGGTTGCCAGTGTGTTTTGAATGGTTGATATTTGGTTGCATACTGGTTAAAAAAATCTATCAGAGTCTATCATTCAATACTTTTTTATCATTATCTTTCTGAATCATTCCGTTTTTTTTCCATTTTAAATAGCAAGTCTGATCTCTTGAAAAGTAACCTAAAAAGTATGTAGGCATCTAGGCACCATAGTAACTGCTGTAATTTGTGTTACATTAATCATATTGAGCTGTCCATGAATCATGTTTGGTTTTGTATGTGATTTTTATTTGCAATGCTTTTAACATGTCTTTTGTGTGTGTTTCAGGTGTGGAGTGTGTGTAAAGGGGGTGAGGCCCCTGGTTTGTGCACCAAGGTGAAATATCGTCATGGAGGACAGCGGCTTGAAATTACTGTCTGCTGTGCTGTGTGTTTGTCATACCCTGCTCTTTAACTGCCCATGTGAGTTACATGCTGACACACACAAACATCAGACATGCTTAATGTCCTTCTGGCCCTTTAAATGTGAATTAATCATCATGGCAATTGATGAGCAATCAGAGGCTAAAAGAACAACATGGATTGTGGTGTGATGTCTGTTATTTATATTTGACTCCTCTCTCTCTTTCTTCTTCAGCTGTTCTGTGTCTCTCTTTTCGCGTGGAGCCTCTATCTGTCGTACAGAAGCAGGGAGGTGCAGTCCAACTGCGCTGCACGGCACGTCCCGCCACCGCCAGACTCAGCTGGCTGTTCCAGGGGCGTCTCTTAGACCCCGTCCTCCAACGCGGTGTGGAAATCACTCCTGGCTCCCTCTCGCTGCCCTCCCTCCAACTGGCCCTCACAGGCTCCTATCAGTGCGTTGCTCAATCTGAGAAGGGATCTATCGTCAGCCGGCACGCACGGGTCCTTATTGCAGGTAAGGGCATATGAACGCATGCTGCATGCTGACACATACACTCTCACTACAGCTGTTAGACCGCTTCAATAAGACTGTGCTTCAAAGAGACTGCTGGAGAAGAAAGACAGGAAGTATCGGCAGGCGGATTTCTCGAGCTATTAACACTGTGAGAATAGGCGACAGTTGAAGAGTGTTGGAAGGCAAGGAAACGGTTCTTGATTTTCAGTCTGGCACTTATCCAGACACCTTCACCAGTATCCTTAATGAGCCAGGGGGCTTCCTGTGCTCTATCGAGGCCTGATGCCGGGAAGGACGCCTTATCGAAGCAACCCCCAAGCGGTCTGCCCGGGACCTGATCGGGGTTGCAGATAAGGCTGCATTATTCAGCAGAAAGCGCATGTTCACTGCCAGGCACAATCCAATAAAAACACCTCTTTGACAGAAGGTCTTTGTGTGAAGTGTTGATGTTATGGATGAATATACTAGTGTATTACACAGCTTTCTGTTTTTTTACTGGCTATTCTGTGGTCTGTAATGGCAACTAAACTGAATCATTGACATTAGTCTCAGGTAACCAATTTCCTATTTAGCTGTGCTAGTTTCATATTGTGTCACTCCACAGTTTTGTGTTTCAATCCAAACCAACTAACTAACTCAGATAAGGTTTCATAAAGGTATAAATAAATAAAAATGTATACATTAATAATGTATAAATGATGTTAACAGTCCTCAACAGCGCTTGTGAAATTTACAAAACTCTAACTGAGACAGTTTTTTTTACAGTGAAATTGTGCCAATTTTCGTTTATAAATGTATGCATTTGGCAGGTGCTTTTATCTGAAGCATTAGCATTTGTGTTCCATGGGAATGGTCCCGACAACCTTTGCGTTGTCGTACTCTACTAACTGAGCTAGAGGAACAATTGATGTATTACTAGTGTCAGAAAATCTTCATTCTGATCAATAAAAGTTTGTTAAACACTGTCAAATTTGTTCTCGCAGGTATCGAAGAATTTGCAGAGACCCATCGGCGGTTAGTAACGGTCAAGAAAGGAGACACTGCTGTTATCGAATGCACCCTTCCTCACAGCAACCCGCCCGCTCTCCCACGCTACCGGATACGTGGAAAATGGCTTGAACAGTCTTCAGGTACAGATAAGACACACATTCCACACCTTCAAGTAATACACGAAGATACAATGGAAGGTTCAGCGAGTAAATTTTCATTTGCTTGTTTGCAGATGAGTATTTAATTCTGCCCTCCGGGAACCTTCAAATCAACTCTGTGTCTGTGGAGCATCAGGGCATGTACAAGTGCGGCGCTTATAATCCTCTTAGCAGAGAGGCTCAAGCAGAGGCCCATGGCACTAAACTTGTAGTCAAAGGTGGGTGGAGCACACCCCAACTTTTATTCTGCTTATCACACTTCCCAAAAATGAATACAACCGGTGAACTAGTTTTAACGTGCATAAATTAATGAAATCTTTCCTCCATGTAGATTCTGAAGGCCCTTCCCCTGTAGGGATTGTCTATCCCATCACTTCTCAAAATCTGACAGTGGAACAGTCTGAATCATTGACTCTTGAGTGTGTCATATCAGGAAGTCCTTCTTCAAAGGTCAAATGGACTAAAGATGGGTCGGAGCTTATGCTGAGCTCCAAGTGGATGTTGTTGCAGAGCAACCTGGTGTTGAATGACATTAAACTAAGTGATATAGGTCATTATTGCTGCTCTGTTCCGACTGACCATGGGGATGTGGTCAGTGTCAACTACACTGTGAATGTGCAAGGTAAGCAAAGAATTAACGCCTAATCTTCTTGTGCTGTGTTTTTTGTACATAGCATTTCAAAATTTCCCATGTTTCTAAAAAGGTTTTCCTTATATGAGTGTAAGAATTGAGTGTGAATTATCATTTTTACAGAGAATGTGAGCATCCTGCGAGGTCTGTCTGACCAGGCTGTAACCGAGGGCTCCTCTGTGAGATTTACCTGCACCTCCAACGGTTACCCCACCCCTAACATCACATGGCTTCTTAACTCCACCCCTCTCTCTCCTTCACCCCGCCTCCGAATCTCTGGCTCCTCTCTGCGTATATCTTCTGTAACTGCTCAAGATCTGGGAATCTACCAGTGTCTCCTTGACAATGGGATTAGCTCCGCCCAATCGGCGGGCAGACTCAGTTTCCAACTAGGTAAGACAACATTGATATTAAGCAGAATTGTTGCCAATTGTTGCCAATTGTTTTGAGTAAGATTTGTTGGACACTTTGCTAATATTTTGGCTGACTGTGGTATGTTTAGTGAGAAAATAAACTTTAGCAACTGTCTATAACACCCTAATAACCACATAGCAATGGCCTGGCAAACACCTTTAAAAGTTTTGTTTAGACAAGCTAACATTTATTTAAAAATACAATCTAAAAATAATATAGTAAATATAAATATTATATTATGAATGCAATTACATAAATAAATATATAAAAATATACATTATTGTTAAAGTAAAATATTATGTTTATTATTTTCACCAGCAGTATTTTGTAACATGGTTTTTATTATTTATTATATGCCACAGTGGTATTAGTGGGAGGGTCTTTTTAAGTTTTGGTGAGATTTTGATTGGTCCAAAAGTTGTACACGCCAAACAGTATCGAAGACATCTTTGATCTGTTGTTTTTTCTAAAAGAGAAAGACTGTCGCTACGTCCGAAATCGCATACTAGGACAGTACGTACTGATTTAAATGAATTTTAAATGGCCGTTAAAACCGTACGTTCTATATAGTATGTGTTGGGGTAGTATGAATAGTTTTCCGCCATGTTTTATTGTCATGTGACCTGTATGCTCTTTGACCTAAGACGTATTAACATCAACCTGTACCTAGTCATCGATACAAACATAATTTATTCACGATAAATTTATTAATCCATACTTGCATTTCAAAAACAGACACCTGCTATTTAGAAATTTTACCGTTCCTTAGCTCCCACTGCATCATGGGATAGAGAAGTATCCATCCTGTGCACACTCACAAATCAGGGCAGAGAGTTTAGGAGTTTGGCTGAATAAGGGGGTGGCGGGTTCTTGGCTGGCAATGAGAAGGTTGTGAGTGTGAGCTTTGTGCGTGCTGTTGGGGATAAGCTCTTGGACAGCGGAATGTAAGGAGTAGCTACACAAGGTTATGACAAGAACCAGACCACCCAGCTGTCAACATCACACACAACTAGCTCCATATTTATTAATACACATCAGACACAGAGACCCACAGACTCCCGCCTTCCTCCGAGGCTATTCCTCAACCCTGCTTTGTGTCTTCGGACATGATTGATAAGCCTAGAGATATGCAAACTTCACAATAGATAAAAACATGACGGAGGTCTTTTCCAAATGTTGGCTCGCATCACTTTTTTCCTGGCTCGGTTACAAGGGTGATTTATTTTATGCTGATAAAATGCAGGTCAGTTTAAAAGCCGTGTTGTTTATGTTAAGCGCTGAGATTCGAGTTAGATATGTGATCTGTTGGCCGCTGAAAAAAGACGACGGCATGATGCGATCTGCTCTGGGCCTGAAAAAACACGCCGTGGATTTAATGCTCAAGAGAATAATTGTTAGCCTTATATGTTTTGGGAATTCATGACATCGATCTGCACAGTTTTCTTGCCTGTGTTGACCTACTTCCTGTTGAAACAGGAAGTTTGGGTGGGACATATTGGAAGGCTTCCGTTTACAGCCATTACCTGTGATGTGTCACTTGCTAGTCAACATTTTATTTGACAAAAATGATTATGCCTGTATCTAGGATCTAAATCATCAGTATTTTAAATATGCGCAAGAGACTTTCAATGCTAAAAACAATATATACTAGCAGTGCACTAATAAACATGAACTAAAAGCTACCAAAGTCAATTTTTTATTTCATTGGCATCTTCATTTAGGTGAGAACTCCAAGCCAACAATCCTATTGCCTCCTGTGAGTGGCATCTACACTGAGGGCGACTCCGTAACTCTCACTTGTAATGCTAGTGGACAGCCACTTCCTGTTATTCGGTGGCACAACTCCGCCGGTCCCATCGCCACCCATCCTGCTCTTCTGCTACTCCCTCAGCCAGCGGGTGACAACCCAACCCACCTCGCCATGTCCCGACCAGGCAGCAGCACCCTGTACATCCAGTCGGTGACTGCCGCCCATGGCGGCCGGTACATCTGTGAAGCTTCCAATGAGGTCGGCTCTGTTCAGACTGAGGCGTTCCTTACAGTGGGTGAGTTGATATAGAGCAAGACTGTTCCTCTCTTACTCACTTTCTGTGTCTCTGTCTCCCCTGTGTAATGTTTATATAATACTCACCATTCATTAATAGTTAATCGGGCACATGTGAGTCACAATGGCGAAAGAGGGAAAACTACAGAAGCAAAAATATTTACTTTTTTGTGTTCTGCTTTCATTAGCTTCGTTTGTAATGCCCATAATTATTCCTCATACGTAGGTTTAAGGATTGAAACAAAACCCTAACTGCAACAAAAACTGCTGCAGACATAAATGACATGTTATGCTGCTTTTTCAGTTGGGGTATTATTACTTTTGTAAGCTGTGTAAACTATAAAATGAGTGAAAAACCTTCAAATTATCTAGGAAAGAGAACAATATAGAGACCTGTGGGCTCCTCTGACTGCAGTATGCAACCATGCTCTAGTCTAGCACTATTTTTTAAACACTAAACACCCAAGCAACTGTATAGCAACACCTTAGCAACCATGTATCAATGTGCTAAACCACTCAGAACGCCCTAGCAGCTGGACAGCAAGTCCTTAGCAACCACATATAGATGCGCCAGTGATGTGTTCAAACACTCAGAACACCTTAGCAACTGTATAGCAACAACGACCACATAGCAATGTGCAAGACACTCAGAACACCCTAGAAACTGTATAGCAACACCTTAGCAACCACATAACCATAGCTACCAAGGTACTTGGTTACCAGGTAACCAGTACCACCCTAGAACAATGGTGTGAGATTTACGCTGGCAGAAATCCAGTGCTACATGTAAATCATTTCAAATGCCAGGTGTAGGTTCATGGCTTACTAAAAAGGCTTCTAGAGTTCACACTGAAACTCAAAGAGTAGAGACAGACACACAGAGAGAAGCTGGAGAGGCACAGGCCTGTGAGGTTGGTATCTGAGCTGGTGGAGGGCTCTGATTCTCTCTGGTATTTTAATGGCTGATGGGTGGAATGTGTGGCGGCTGGCAGAGGGCCCAGTTTGAGCTCTAGTGTTACTGGCTCTCGAGCTGTTTGTTTTGTAAGGTAAACCAGTGCCACATACACAGAAACCGAATCAGAGACCCTGTGAACCAGCAACAAACCTCACCTCTCAAACAACTGACTTTCAGCTGATTAGTTTGGCTTTAGTCACTTGGTTACTTTACCTCGTTGTGGTTATTGTAAAGCAGTACAGCATACACAGTTTCTTAGTTTCTTACACAAGTGTTTCGACATGTAAAGACCTTTATTGTTGTATTTTGAATCTGAAGTTGTGTCAAACCAATGTCAGAAATAATTTCTCTTGTGACTTGAACTATTATCTAGACAGACCGTTCTGAATGTGGTGTAGCTAAACTAAATTGATAATACACAAAGCTATGGGCAGTATGTTAAAAATACCCAATCTTGCATATAGCGAGTACTAATCGCTTTCTTTAAAGTTTCCAGGTCTTTTTAATGTTATATTTTAAATATATTTTTACACTTCATCATTCCTTGCACATAAAAACTCACCAAACCAGTATTAGGATGTTGTGGGTGGTTTCCAGGGTGTTATGTGGTTGCTAGGGTGTTCTGAGTGGTTGCTAGGTGGTTGCTTGCCTTTTTAACTCAAAATTACTTCAGCTCTAATTTTCTGTAATATTTTGTTTCTGAAATAACTAAAGATGTAATAATGGATTTGGAAACATGAACATACAAAAGTAAAAACAAGTTGTTACATTGCAAGTAATAAAAGTTTTTTATTTGATAGACCACAAGTCTAGATACATGTCAGAAGTTGCCGTGGAGACGCAGACGTCCATCCACCCTATCCAGAGTGATGAGGGTGATGAGCTTTTCCTTAAGGGGCTTGGAGACCAAATAGGATCTCCTTCCGGCAGTGACAAACGCACACCTGATGCACCCATCATCATCAGCCAACCTCAAACACACAAACCCAACATGTATGATCTCGAATGGCGAGCTGGTCGAGACTGGGGCGTTCCCATTAATGCCTACTTCGTCAAATACCGCAAGGTAAGAAATCATACAAAAAAATATTTGTTGTATGATTATGTTTACTGGTTAAGTTTCTGGAGCTTATTATAGTTTTATTCCATATAATTGTATTTATAGTTAAATTTTCATATAAGATATTTAAATATCAAGGTTTCATACATTTTAACTCCATTTGGTTTAGTTTTATTATTTATTTGTTCATTTTTCATATTAATATGATCATATCATATTCATCTCAATATAAGTTTGCTTTATTTTTATTTGTTTTAGTTTATGTTAATAAATGACTCCAAGTGTTTTAACTAACATTTAGGCCGATAATTTATTTGATTTCAACTAACAGAAATGTTTTAAACCCTATATACTTTAAACCTCTACATGATTGTCGTCATTTTTAATCCACATTTGCATTAGTAGTGTGCCTATGATGCCTAAACATGCTCGCTTTGTAAACTGCTCACTTGGTTTTGGTGCTACTCTGTCAAGAAAAACTCTTGTAGTCTTACTCAATCCTCTTTTCCCCCTGGCGTGAGTTATCAGGTCAGATTTGCTGTTATTAGATTTGAGAATGAGCACATACGTTAAAACAACGCCCAGTACCGTTTACTGTAAAATCACGCAATTCTGCTGTCTCTGCCAACTGAGAGCATTTTGGTAAGAAGTCGGTCATTTCCTTCTTTAAAAGCCCATGTTTTCTTCAGTAATAAGCTCCCTTGGCTTCTAAAGCCTCTTTGGTTCGTTTCAAACTTGCATTGGCAGCGTTTGTCACATTGGCTCAGGAAAAAGTGACACAGCTCGTGCTGTCAGGAATTGTTGAGTAGGTTGATCTTTTGTCATGATTCAAAGTAGGAGACAGAAAGAAAGTCACTGTTCTTCGCACAAAGTGTTCTTCGCAGAAGTCGAAGACTGTTCATGACATTTATGGGTATGTTAGATGTCCCCTCAATGTGTCTTTCCTTTTTGTCCCCTAGGTGGACGACTTGGGGAACGTGGTGGGTAACTGGCACACGGTGCGAGTACCCGGCAGTGAAAAGTCTCTACCCTTGTCCGATCTGGAGCCATCCAGCTTGTATGAGGTTCTGATGGTGGCCCGAAGCTCTGCGGGAGAGGGTCAGCCCGCCATGCTCACCTTCCGCACTGGAAAAGGTGAGAATTCTGTAAAATCTCATAAGCTTTCTTACATCCCTATGTCTGTCACTAAAGCATTTTTGTCTTACATGTTGCGTAAGACGTGCGCTCATGGTTTGATATCCGTGAATAGCAAGAAACCATCTGATCATAATGTTTTCCATTTCAGTATTTTAGCTTCAGAACATGTGCCAAAACTCAAGCCACAGTGGCTACATAAACTCCATTTGAATTCATATCATTACCTCTCTCTCTCTCTCATACACACAGAGAGGAGCTCCCCCAACAAGAACCCCTCCAAGGCTCCCAAGGTGTCTCTTCCAGAGAAAGTGCCTGAAGATAAAACCACTGACACCCATTACGGAGTCGTCATACATGACAGAGGTATGAGGAGATGCCTCAGGGGCCTGTGTTGTGGTTACTAATAATTGAAGCATTTTGAAAACTTCACTTGCACTTAGAATTGTGCAGTGTGAATGTAATTGCATTAGAATGACAAAATATAAATAAAAAGTTGTTGTTTACCGTATATAACACGCACAGGTCACAGTTGACATTACATGACATGTTCTGATGTCAGGTGTTCATGTATATCAGCTGTGAGCATGCGTTTTCATTCTAAAGAGCTTGCACCCGCTTTCATATGCCACATCGATTTAGCTCTTTCTCTTTCTGTCTTCCTTTGCTTGCGTCTGTGTATTTATGGCTCAGAGCCCATTCAGTAAGTACTCAATTGACCCTGGCATGCAGTTGGGTTTGTGTGTGTGTGTGTTTGTTTATATTTTTCTATCTTTGCTGGTTTTTAGATGTTGAGGTTTAAGCTTGCACTTGACATGAAAGCTGTTTTTTATTTAAGGAAAATATGAGTTTAGTTTACAGTTGCTTTATTCTACATCGCCTAGTAGAACGTAGTGCTAGCAATGCCATCAAGTCATAGGTTCGATCCGCAGGCAATTGCAGAATGAATATAGTATATAGCTCAAGTGCACTGTTAGTCGCTTGGTTGTTGCTGTTTTTAATCATGTCGTTTTGTATTATGCAAAATAAAAAAATGCATCTGTTCAACTCGTGAGAGTCAAATAAGAGCCAGTAATTTTTAGGGCTGGACAACGATTAGTCACAACTAAAGATTTTAAGAAAAATATAGATTTATATATGTAACAAATGTTAATATTTCTTAAATATATAAACGCGCGCGTGTGTATATTTGCAAACGATTAGTCAAACGATTAGTCAAACGATTAGTTGCGACTAATCGGTGTGCAGCCATTGTTATTTGGGTGAACTGTACCTTTAAGCAATGCAAATTGTTAGCAATGTAAATGTAAGTTGGATTTGACGACCTCTGATTTGTGTGCTTCCCCCTTAAAGTTCCTGAGGCCCCAGACCGTCCAACTATCTCAACAGCAACAGAAAGCTCAGTCTACGTCACGTGGATCCCACGAGCCAACGGTGGCTCTCCAATCACAGCCTTCCGTGTGGAGTACAGGAAGCAGGGTCGCAGCGGTGACTGGATTGTGGCGGCTGATAACATCTCCCCCCTGAAACTGTCTGTGGAAGTGCGTAACCTAGAGCCAGGTAACATGACACGCTCATTAGCACACTTTTTCTCTTTCCCAACAGTCCGTTTTCAGTTGTCGTACTGCATAAAAGCAACTTCATCTTACATCACATTCTCTTACGCTGTAATGGCATGTTTAATTTCAGGTTCCACATACCGCTTCCGTGTCATTGCCATGAATAACTACGGCGAAAGTCCCGCTAGCACCACGTCCAGACCATACCAGGTGTCCCTGTCGAATCCTCCCGCCTTTAACCGCCCGGTCTCCGGCCCTCACATCTCTTCCACCGATGCTATCAGCGACACTCAGATCATGCTCCGCTGGACTGTGAGTACACCTGGGAATCTACAGCTACTAAAATCCATATTCTAGCGCTGTTCCAAAACCTGCAATCCCAGAGTGTTTTGCGATAAGCACACTTATTGATTCCATCATTTATTCACTCTCATGTCATTCCAAATCTATGGATCTTACGCCTGTGGAACACAAAAGTCGATATTTCCAGAAATGTTTCTGTGGTTCTGGTCGTCAATGGGGTTCAATGTTGTTTGGTTACCAACAGTCTTCAAAATATCTTCTTTTGTGTCATGCAGAAAAATGAAAATCATACAGGTTCGAAATGACACGAGGGTGGATAAATGATGAAAGAATTTTCATTTTTAATGAAAATTCTCCCTTTAAGGGAATTTCTCCCTTTAAGATTCTGCCTTGGCAAGCAACTGGCTGTAGTTAGCAGTCCGGCCACTAGGTTTTGGAACCGAGCCTCTGTCAAGCACTCTATAACTCATCACTGGATAAACTATGAGTTTTTCTATCCTCGCGAGCTTCTGTATGTGTATTATTAGCACATTCATCTTAAAAAGGCTCTGGCCACTTGTACAAACAAATGTTGTTTCTGTTTCTAGCCTGTTGAAGGAATAACACCGAAGCTCACATTAACAGCTCGGGGTCTGTGGAGTATAAACCAGTGTGTGTTAATGTTTTAAACGTATGCCTTTTATATCTAATGGCCAATTTAATTATACTCGCATTTCATGCTTAATTCGAAAATGAGAGCGTAAAAAGCATCCAGAACTAACCACAAAAAAAGCTCTCTCGCAACGCGCCTATTCTGTTCTCCTTTGGCGTGCGTGCCAGTGTTTAGTGAGCAGTATTACGCAAGAGAAATGTGCGTATGCAGTTTTTCCAGGCACTGTATAGTGTAGGTGTAATGTGGGAGTGACTCTTATTCCCATCAACGCCTGAGAGCTACCCCAGAATGCTCAACCGCACCTCTAACAGGCAGACGTTAAGAGGAGCGAGTGTGTGTTTTCAATGTAGACCAAAGAGGCCTCATCCTGAGCGGAATGAGTTGAGGTATTTAAAAAAAAAAGGTTTGATGTTTCTTAAGGGGAGGTAAAGGCAGTGAGTCACAAAAAAACATTAGGTACTTTTCTAGGGGCTATATAATGGAAAACAAAGGGATCATTCTCTCATCATTTACTTCTGCGGAGATATTTTCATCTTCAGCCAAATTTGTTTTACTTTGAAAGTATATTGCCAGTTTGCAAATGTCTATCTTTGTACTTCACAGTACACCCCTTCAAGTAACAACAACACCCCCATCCAGGGCTTCTACATCTACTACCGGCCCACGGACAGCGACAATGACAGCGATTACAAGAGAGATGTGGTGGACGGTGAGCTCATGGAGTCTTTTTGTTATCGCGAAAATATTGTGTGAGAAAAGTGTTGGGGTGTTGATATGCAACATATGAAATCAGATGGCTGGGGCAATGGAAATGCTGTGATTGACCAATCAAACTGGAGTATTCCAGAAAGCAGTGTAATGTGCATGGGGCGGGGCAAGGGAAGCGTAATCTGTTGATTGATGTGTCTTGAGTCCTGCGCTCAAAATGTGTTTTTTATAAATGGCTGCCGCACTAATGGGCTCAAGCTGAAACTCTACACTGACCGCTCGGAGAGAAACTCAACTTTCTGAGAGGAATGTTAAATGCCGTCCCCGTTACACCGCCTTCTTCTCCTTTTTACTTTTCACCCCCTCTCTTTACGTCTGGCATGACCCTCGAACGTCTCCCCAGCCATACAAACGGCGAGCTGTCAGACACCAGCCGGGCTAAGATGACCTCATAAGTCTTGAGGTTTGCAAGATATTCACCTCCAAGCAGTGTGTCAGAAATTAAATAGTATGCAGGGCACTTTTGAATGCGTTACACTTCTAATATCAAAAGTATCCTGGATGTGTATCAGTCTTCAGCGGCGTATAAAGACATTACATAATGAAGCGTCGTGTTTTTATTAACTTCGAATGAGATCTCTACATCCACCTACATGGAATCCTCCATGTTGTTTCTATAGTAGCCCTAAAAGGACAAACTGCTCTAAAGAGTTTCATAAATACGTTATCTCCTTCGGCAAAAGAGCCAAAACGTGACGACATCTTAGTCCTGTGGCACCCGCCGTAGTGCTTCGAAAGGGAGGGGTGGAGTGAGCCACGTTTGCAATTCGCAACCTCACCACTGGATGCCGCTAGATGTCATACACTGGACCTTTAAGACCGTTTTCTCTTATTTGTGTCTTACATCATACCATTTTCTTCAGATTTATAGTCTAGCGTGTGATCTAAGTCTATTACAATTTTTGCAGTGCACTGTACAAAAACTCATTATTTGTTATTATTATAATAAGGTTTAAGAGTCTTAAGATTTTTATGGATATTTTCTATTTCATGGCAACACCAGCAGAACAGAAATGACACAGGGTTATTGGCGCAGACAGAAATGACACTCATTTTTAACTAGAAAATGTCATAAACATCCCGTGAGCCGCTAGTAAACACAACACATAGAAAGGCTTGTTGTCTGTTGTCTTGTTTGTGTTATTTCACAGTACCCACGGTTGTCTTTTTAGTACATCACTATTTATTTAGACTGCAAATTCGCAACACATTTGAAAGATGATTTCATATGCCGTGTCACTCTAAGTAACAACGGTATATTGTGTAAATACAGCACAGAGCGAGCTGTAATGCATTAGAGATGTTTTTAGTGTGTGTTGGTCTGTAAGTGTGTGTGTGTATTTCCTCTCATTCTGCAGTATAGCAGATGGTTGTTTAGAGGATGTCATGCCTTCACTATATAAGAGCTATATAACCAGCTACACTGATAAAATAATGTGCCACAAACTGTAATTATAGAGCCGGCCATGAGCGTGTGCGAGTGTGTGTGTGTGTGTGTGTGTGTGTGTGTGTGTGTGCGAGTGTGTGTGTGTGTGTGTGTGTGTGTGTGTGTGTGTGTGTGTGCGAGTGTGTGCGAGTGTGTGTGTGTGTGTGTGTGTGTGTGTGTACACAGGGTCGCCAGTGTGTTCAGTGGGAATTCTGGAGCTGGGCCAGAACAAACCTTGAGCTGCCTTATAAGGAGCCTGTCTGGAGTAAAGCAACTGTCTGAATCCTTCTGGGACTGTGAGAATGAGAGAGCGATGGCATGTGTGCGCGAGCGAGAAAACCGAGATCCAGCAAATGAATTGTGGTCTGGAGTGAACAACACGCGCTTTGAGGAAAAACCCCGTCTCATTCAATAACGTCACTCTCGTTGTCCTGTCTCCTCCCCCAGGTTTCAGATTATGGCATATGATTGGTCACCTCCAGGCCGAGACATCCTATGACATCAAGATGCAGTGTTTTAACGATGGCGGCGAGAGCGAGTACAGTAACGTCATGATCTGCGAGACCAGAGGTAAGAGTCTTGTGCTGGGAACTCTATAACTCTTACCTGCGTTAATGTCTGCGTAAAGCCAGACGTCGCTTTATTACAGGAAAGACGAAGAGACGTCTTGTCTCCTTGACATCATTTACTGATAAGTGCTCTTAATGCAACCCTGTTGAAATCAAACCAGAACGTCATGAAGTGAAGTGAAAATCATGAAGTGCAAACAGACCGAGTTTATTACCAACAACAGACACATTGTTAGAAGCATATACGGGCGAAAGCAAGTATTGCTCATACTTTGGGGGGTTGGGAGTGTTAAATATTTACTTGAGCATATACATCTTGCACGTTCGTGCCACTGACATTAATATAGAAGTAGATAGAGATATATAGATCTAGAAAACAAGCACCCAACACCCTAGCAACCACATCGCATTGCCCTGGCAACCAACACGAAAACCTGTTGGCTGTGAGATTCATTCTGGCACGCACAAGTCACATTTTCCTCTGAAAATATTAAAAACACAACATCGTAATCACAAACGTAAGGGTTTGTTACACATTCTTGTGAAGGGCTTTTAAATGTTTCATCTTGACTCATTTTGAGTTTGGCCTTTCTCCCCAGCCCGTCAAGCTCCAGGCGTGCCCAGTCAGCGGCCCATCACTCCTCCGGGCATGTACCCTCCAGAAACACCCAGCCAGCCCGGCGGCCTGCTGTATCTCATCGTGGGCTGCGTTCTGGGTGTCATGGTGCTCATTCTGCTGGTCTTTATTGTCATGTGCTTGTTGAGGAACCGTCAGCAGAACAGTCTGCATAGTAAGTGATGGACATTCTCCTTGACTTCCTTAAAGTTGACTTGTTGTTCGTTTGTACTGCAACTAGGGGTTTGAACTACATTTGATTTGGAACTAGTATACTAAAAGTAGTATACTTGTTAGTGTTCTATTTCAATACTAATTGTATATTTATTAATGTATACTTTAGGTGTGACTCTATTTAATAAGTATACTAGTATCGGTCTCGTGGTATACTTGTAAGTGTTCTATTTCAATACTAATTGTATATTTATTAATGTATACTTTAGGTGTGACTCTATTTAATAAGTATACTAGTATCGGTCTCGTGGTATACTTGTAAGTGTTCTATTTCAATACTAATTGTATATTTATTAATGTATACTTTAGGTGTGACTCTATTTAATAAGTATACTAGTATCGGTCTCGTAGTATACTTGTAAGTGTTCTATTTCAATACTAATTGTATATTTATTAATGTATACTTTAGGTGTGACTCTATTTAATAAGTATACTAGTATCGGTCTCGTAGTATACTTGTAAGTGTTCTATTTCAATACTAATTGTATATTTATTAATGTATACTTTAGGTGTGACTCTATTTAATAAGTATACTAGTATCGGTCTCGTGGTATACTTGTAAGTGTTCTATTTCAATACTAATTGTATATTTATTAATGTATACTTTAGGTGTGACTCTATTTAATAAGTATACTAGTATCGGTCTCGTAGTATACTTGTAAGTGTTCTATTTCAATACTAATTGTATATTTATTAATGTATACTTTAGGTGTGACTCTATTTAATAAGTATACTAGTATCGGTCTCGTGGTATACTTGTAAGTGTTCTATTTCAATACTAATTGTATATTTATTAATGTATACTTTAGGTGTGACTCTATTTAATAAGTATACTAGTATCGGTCTCGTGGTATACTTGTAAGTGTTCTATTTCAATACTAATTGTATATTTATTAATGTATACTTTAGGTGTGACTCTATTTAATAAGTATACTAGTATCGGTCTCGTAGTATACTTGTAAGTGTTCTATTTCAATACTAATTGTATATTTATTAATGTATACTTTAGGTGTGACTCTATTTAATAAGTATACTAGTATCGGTCTCGTGGTATACTTGTAAGTGTTCTATTTCAATACTAATTGTATATTTATTAATGTATACTTTAGGTGTGACTCTATTTAATAAGTATACTAGTATCGGTCTCGTGGTATACTTGTAAGTGTTCTATTTCAATACTAATTGTATATTTATTAATGTATACTTTAGGTGTGACTCTATTTAATAAGTATACTAGTATCGGTCTCGTGGTATACTTGTAAGTGTTCTATTTCAATACTAATTGTATATTTATTAATGTATACTTTAGGTGTGACTCTATTTAATAAGTATACTAGTATCGGTCTCGTAGTATACTTGTAAGTGTTCTATTTCAATACTAATTGTATATTTATTAATGTATACTTTAGGTGTGACTCTATTTAATAAGTATACTAGTATCGGTCTCGTGGTATACTTGTAAGTGTTCTATTTCAATACTAATTGTATATTTATTAATGTATACTTTAGGTGTGACTCTATTTAATAAGTATACTAGTATCGGTCTCGTGGTATACTTGTAAGTGTTCTATTTCAATACTAATTGTATATTTATTAATGTATACTTTAGGTGTGACTCTATTTAATAAGTATACTAGTATCGGTCTCGTGGTATACTTGTAAGTGTTCTATTTCAATACTAATTGTATATTTATTAATGTATACTTTAGGTGTGACTCTATTTAATAAGTATACTAGTATCGGTCTCGTGGTATACTTGTAAGTGTTCTATTTCAATACTAATTGGGAGTAAATTGGCCCACTTTATAGTTTTTAAAAGTACACATGCAAGTATACTACAAGATATTAGTATACTTACTAAATAGAGTAAATATACTTACAAATATCAGCGTACTTGACAAAATTAACTTCTACCAGTGTTTTTAATGCTTTGTTTATTAAATGAAAGTTATTTTCTTAATTTTGTAAATGTTAATATATAAAAGACCATTGTCGACACATTTATTTATTTTATATGAAAACCATTTGTAAGCATTGGTTTATTGTTGCTGCTACTATTATTATTGTATTGTATTATGTAGTAGTAAGAGCGCGTGTGTTGTTTTAGTTTATGTAGCATGTCTGTAAAGGTTAGGAGAGGTTAAGCTAATAAAAGCCGTATGAAATTGAGTTTAAGTCCGGGTCTTGAAGAGGCCAGGCCATGTTTTCTCTTCTGCTCGACAGTCGGTCCTTTGAAGTTTTCTTTCATTCTCTCTCTCTCGCTCTCAATGAGATTGAGTAACAGAGTAAACAGTGCTGGCCACCGCCGGGTGTATAAGTAGTAACACAGACAATCCTCTCCCTGAAATAGGACAGAAACTGGGCGGCGTGTTAACTTTGATCAGATGTGTTCTGCTTCCCTTTATAGATTCATATTCAGATTTTATGTATTGGTGCTGTTTAATTCGACTATAGCTCTATAAAATCATATAGTTTTAATACTATGTCAAAGTATTTTAGTAATACATTTTTAGTATTAACACAAACATATTTTTTTGCAGAATACGACCCTCCAGGTTACCTGTACCAGTCTGCTGAGATGAACGGTCATGTTCTGGAATATTCTACCCTGGCCGGCTCCAGTCATGTGAATGGCGGCGTACACACGGGCTGCGGGCACAGCGCTCCCATGATGCCCCAGTCCTGCCATCACCTCCATCACAAACTGCCCAATGGACTGGCTCTGCTGAACGGATCGGGAGGTCTTTACCCCTCTGGACATCCGCACACACATGACACCACTCTACCTCACAACACCATGGAGTACGATCACCCACACCCTCACCACCATCATAACGTAAGGAAACCTTGGTTTGAGGTTGTACAGAGTTTCATATTTGTGCATTTTTTAGAGGCTTTACTTACAGTGCATTCAAGCTATTCATTTTATCAGTAGATGTGGTCCTTGGGAATCTTTACATTGCTTACGCAAAGGAACCTCATCATCCTTACTAAATATTTCCTTATTATGTAGTGTACACTGTATATTTTTTGGTATTATCAAATTGCCAGTATAAGTCATTTTAACTCATTCCGTGTTTAAATGTGGAGCCATATAAATAAAATGTCAACCTTCGACATTTATAACAATTTAAGTTAAACATGTTTTATTATTCCCAGATAACAGCCTCTCTAAACGCATCACACACGGTAACACGGATGCAGCATTTCGGATTTTTGGACGAATGAATAATAAATAGTTCTTTTAAAAACACACATGGCGTTATATTTACCCAAATATACCCGTTCGTAACACTTGAGTGCCATTTCCAACCTTCGAACTGAAAGTAAACGGCTTTTCCTCGCGAAAGGTTTGCATCCTGTAAAATGAGCCAATCAAATCCACATTTCCACACGTGCCAAGTAGCCGTGTAATAAGCCGCATAATGTACAAGGAGCCGGCTGTTTGATACAGATCACACCGCTTATTACTGCCTGTACATTATCCCTTACTGTAACCAAAACACCTTAACTTATAATATGATGTATTTATTATAATGTAAACATAGTGTGGCTGGTGATTTACAACACATTTGTGTTGCATTCACTGTATAGTGGCATATGTGTCGTGCAGCATGTGTGATGTGTGAATCTCTAACGGCGTGTGTTTTTGGACAGGGAGGAGGGATGTACACAGCTCTGCCTCAGAACGACTCGCCCGACTGTATGAGCTGTCAAAACTTCTGCAACAACAACAGGTGAGACACTGAGAAATCCAACACTGCAAGCCCAGTAGCTCTGTTAATGTTTGGTGTTTGCATGCCTGCAGATTTATGTTTTGCTCTGCATGCCTCCAATCAGCAAACCAATCGGCTGCTCCATCTGGCTCTCATTTCACCCCTGACCTGAGCTTATTCTGTTCTCCACTAGACACACACACACACAGTGCAGTTCTGCTCCGCGAGGCCTGTTTGTGTACTCTAGCGTGTCCGGCAGTAACAGTTTACACTGAACGCACTCTCTCTACAGTCTTAATGAGAGCTGTGTTTATTTAGTTTCGGCCAGCGGGAGAGTGGAGAGAAAAGCAGAGTTTTCTTGCTACTGTGTGTGTATCTGTGTACACTTTATATCCTTCATTAGTTCCTGTGTGTATGTACAGTTATCTGTGTGTGTATTTGTGCTCAACGGTTTGTTTATTTGCGTGTTTATGCGTGTGTGTCGGAGCCCGTGTGTCTTATCGGCGTGTACAAACACACAGAGACACAGGCTGTTGAGTCTGGTCAGGCATCATAGAGGCTCACGGAAATAAATCTGCAATTTCAGATGCAATCAGAGTTTGAACATTGCAGAGATGCTCGGTCTTGTTTCAGCCGGTTCTCAGGCTCCGGCTGGAGATTTAAAGGAATAGTTCACTTCGGGAATAAAAAGTCGGTCTTTTTATATTTACCCTCATGTCACGCTAAACCTGTATAATATTTTGTCTTTGTGGAACACAAATGAAAAACTTTAAATGCATATATTTGTATACGTGCATATAACAACGGCTCACTTGGATGAAGCTCTAAATGTGACCTGTGAATGCTTTACAATAAGGTTGTGTTATTTATTTATATATATAATTATTTATATATATGAAGAGTTTGGTTCCAAAATGAGAACTGTTTTTAAAACTTTTAAAAATCATAAAAATTATAATTTTGATTGTTATTGTGGTTTTATTACTATTTATTATAGCGTTAATAATAAAAACAGATGCAGTTTGATTGATATTAATTAGATTAATTATATTATATTATTTTTGTTTAGTTTTTATTTATTTAATGTTTTTGTATAATAACTGATATTTTTTATAACTTCGTTATTATGTTATTAACATTCATTACTTTTTCATGTAATACTTCATATTTGAGATAATATTATGGCCTATAGTTGATTTGATTTGATTTGAATTAACATCATTTTTATATTTATTGTTTTAGATGTTAGGTAATATTAAACAAATGTTTTCAGTTAAGTTAATATATACAGCGCTTGATGTCAAATGTATTCGTAAATATTAATATCATAAAAATAGACAAGATGTGTCTTTTGAAACCATTCTATAGATGTGTGTGGGATGGACTCAAATTTAAATTAATCTAAAGTTAAACAAAAAATCTTACAATATGGTTCTTTACACAAAGCTATAGTATCCATTTCAGTGCAACTATTCCTGCAATCTCATTGACATCTGTGCTCGACTGAAAAAAAGAAACATTTTATTTAGCCTAGATGTTAAGAGGAGGACATGAGTTTATACCCGTCACCATTTATAACACGCATGAGAATATTTGGACAGAACTGAGAATGTTTGTTTAAGATCACCTATGGTTAGATTCGGGAATGTCTTGGGCTTAAGCCGATTACAGAGAAACTGCATTTTGAAGTTCTGTCTCCATCTCTAAGCTGTACGTCTCTGTTTCACGACCAGGTGTTACACGAAAACCAACGGCACTTTTTCGGGCGGCACTCTTCCTCTAATGCACCGCGTGGCAGCGCGCCAAGCCGACGGCCTCGAAATGATGCCGCTCAACCCCGTCCTGTCTCGCTGCCAGAGACGTGACAGTCCACAGCTCAATGGCACCCAGGAGAGAGATTCGGTCCAAGAGGTGGAGGAAAGCAAGGCTCCGCCCCTTTCCCAGAATTCCCCTTGTCAGCCTGTGGAAACAAAGTCCAGCGTAGAGCTGCAGAGAGGTATGAGAAGTTGAGCATAAAGAGCTCTCTGATTCACTCTGAATGAAGAGTCAGTTCAGGAAATTGCTGCACTGGCCTGCCATAAATTACCCATCATGCAATATTTTTTTACTTGACTAGACTGCCGGAGACTTGAACCGGTGCATAAATTCTTTCTATCGGTTTGTGCCTTACAGGAGGTCAACGTGAAGACCCCGAGGGTCCCGTGGTGTGTTGGCAACAGCTGGGACTGTCCGACCTGGACTGTAAAGATAAAACAGCCTGGATCTCTACTGGAAACCTGACTGGCGATTTCATCCAGCCTACAGTGCAGGAGATCTGAACGCATGTCTATTATCACACACAGAGCATATGGAAGAGAGCGAGAGAGAGATTGTGGAAATGGGAACACGGATGAGTTTTTATTATGAAATGGCCAGTAATGGGATGGTCTGGGACATTGTGTGACTTGAAATGAACACTTAACCGACTGCCTACGGAGCTGGAAAAGACTGATGAGGAACGGAAATAAACACAAATACTGAAGGGACTTTTAAAAAGCAGGATTGGAGTTTGGATTGAAATGGACTTTGAAAAGCAAAAACTCTTTAGATGACTTATTTATTTTTTGTAGTAGTAAAATATTATTTCATATGAATGTATCTGTTGTAAGAAAAAAGTTTGTCTTTTATATTATTTATGCCTTTTTTTCCATGAGATCCTTTTTATTTTTTTGTCGCTTATATTTTTTGTTTCCGTTCCACACAGTGTGGAGTTTAGCCATTGTATGTGTAAAGTTTTGTAATAATATAAAGAGAAGATAAAATATTAAGTCTATTCTTTTCTTCATCTGAAGTCATACGGTGTACAATAATATGCAAAAATGAGGGCTACCAAACGATTCATCACGGTTAAGCACATCCAGAATAAATGTTTGTGTTTGTCTGTGTACTTTGCATATTCATTTTGTATTTTTAAAAACATACATGCGTATATTCACAAAATGTTTTTAAATGTATAAACATTTACATATATACTTTAAATCATTGGTAAATATAAATAGATACATCTTAATATTTACTATACCTGTGTTTATACATATATACATAAACATAAACACACAAATGAATGTGTGTGTTGTAAGTGTTTATAAATATGAAATGTATATGCACAGTACACACAGACTTTTTATGTAATTCTGGATGAGATTAATAGTTTGACACCCCTAGTAAATATTTCACTTTTCAAAGCTGATCGAAAGTGAATCTTTTGATTCATTTATCTTTTTTCATCCATAGTGTGCTTTTCAACTTTCGACAGAAATAATCTGTAATTGACTACAAAAGCATTATTGACTATCTAAATTCTTCTTTTACACCCAAAGAAATCTAGCATATTTATGCTTTCCTAAGCTGTCCTAGCAATAACACATTCACACGCGAGATATTTGTAAGAGAAGCATCAAAAGACGTATGCAAATCTGAACAGATTTTGGCACCTTATGGCCTCTACACATCGAGGCTGATCTTTATTCTATATTAACATCCGCACAGCAGGATATAAATATACGAATGTTTATCCTAAACTTTTAAATGTGTGACCCCTTTAAGATCAGATGGATTTTATAATTCATCCGCTGAAAAAAAATCTGTGATGTCAACGATATTGTTCCTCTATTTTGTTTTTGTCATAGTGCTGCTATTCTTCTACATTTTAAACGTTATAGTTATGTTTATATTTATCATTTTTGTTGTGCACAGGCCTGGCAGGAGAATCCATGTCAGTGTATTTGGTATCAGGTCTTTGAAGTTGACCCACCGGTCGCTGAGGGTCCCTCATAAACCTCCATCTCCCCGCTACGCCTCCTCACATCTCTGCAGTCCTCTTTGTTAACCATAAACAAACATGAGAGTGCTTAGATGACCTTCGACCCTCCCGCTCTGTGTTAAAACGAGCTTGTTGTGTTGACATCACATGAAGTGTTTATGTTTGGTTGCTTAGCGGAGCCCATTACTGTGGTCTCTTCAGATGTGGTTTGCACTCTGGTCGACTGTCTATACAAGCAGTCGGGCACGGGGCGTTCGTGTTTGTGGTCTTATAGCAGAGGATTTCAGGCAGGCACTATTTTGTGGATGTGTAGAGACCCTAACAGAAACAATAACTAATGAAGAAATCCTGGTTAATTATTTATCAATCAAACTCTGGATGGGATGTTAAACGTAAAGTTTGTATGGTAATATTAAGTCATGGTGACATGAGAGGAGTGCTGTCATTTATTGATATTTACATGAACATGTGTAATGAGGAAAGTGGTTTTATGAATTCACACTATGAAACAGCCAAACTTAATTATTAAACATATGACAGGGTTGCCAGATCTGCATAGGAAAACCAGCCCAATGTCCAGTAAAAACTAGATCAAACTAGTCCAATAACCCTATTCGGAAAACTACAACGCACAAAATACCAACATAAATGACACTACTTTCATAAATGAAACAATTAAACCTTAAGATGATAAACGAAATTCTTCTACCTGTAACCATTGAATAACTCTTGCAACATTTTTAAAAGGAGACCAGGTTAGCAGGAAAAGACTTGGCAACACATAAAAAGAAAACTGATAAGCTTTTATCAAAGGAAGTGAACTCTTGTACATTTACAGTGCCTTCCACTGTTATTTGCACACTTGGTAAATATGAGCAAAGAAGGCTGTAAAAATAAATATGCATTGTTTCTCCTTTTGATCTTTTACTTCTAAAATCTACGATATTCCAACATTTCTTTAAAGTAAAACAATTTGAAGTTGGGGGAATATCACATTAGGAAAAAAAGGTTTTTGTCACAATTATTGGCACCCTTAGAAATTCTTATGAGTAAAATATCTCACAAGTATCCGCAGTGATATTATAATTTTCTTAGCACACCAAAGTGACTAGAAACATGATGTTGTCCAGTCGTTGTTTCACAGCAGAATAAATATTAGTAAAACAAAGCCCAAACCCCCTTAATTATTTATCACAATGGATAAAACCAAATAATATAGGTCTGATGTGCAATATAGTTCTGTTGAGCTACACAAAATACAAAATGGCTTTAAGGAATTTTGGGGTCAGAAAGCATTTAATAATGTTACAGGAAAAACTGCACCTCCATCCCCACAAGTTGTTTGGGGGACACTGTTCAAGAAACAAATCTTATGCTCTCATGCAAAACAAACTCCACCATAATAATCTGCCAAACTGGAACTTCAAGCAGGACTGGAGTCTATGGTGGTATGAAATGAAATAACACAAGATGCCAGTTTTTTGTTGTTGTGAACTTACTTTTATACCAAGGGTCCTGGATATCTTGTGCTGATACATGGCATCATGTTCTCATTATAAAGCTGACACCGGCACACTCAGGTCTGCGGGATCTTCCCTGTAAACCCTTCCACACTATGGTAGTGACTTGCATCTGTCATTCTTGATTGGAGAGATAATGCAGTTGCAGGCAGGACTTTCTTTTACTAGACCATGGAAAAGCATTTAGCTTCTGATCTAGGCCACTTCAAGGTGGTTCTTCCAAGCGGTATTCAGGGTTAAGGGTATCCCATCATGCATCACGTTCTGGATATGTCGTGAGACCTTTTACCCGGGTCTTGCGAGATGTTGCGGGAAGCTTTCCACTGTCAGTTATACAACTACTTGTTAAGGTTATATCTGTACAAAAAATATAAAGCGCTATAAAAATACATCTGACTTGACTATATAGTTAGATATTACATAAACACCCAACGGGTTAGAAACACTACATGCTCACTTGGGAACTTCGAGCCCACTTGGGTCAAAAACAGGAAATCGTCATGAAAGTAGTCAAGTGATCAAGTGCAAAGACCGCAAGTGGGGGTATTTGGACGCGGACGCACTGCATTAATAAATGATATAACTGCGTCATCAAAATATCTGTTTGTGTTTCACAGAAGAGACATATACCGGTATGGAACCAAATCAGAGTCAATAACAGATTTTAATTTTTTGGGTGAGCTACCCCTTTAACTCCAAAACTCAACTGAGTCGAGAAAGAAAGGAGAAGATTGACTGCAGTCGCAGACGGCAAGAGAGACGGATATAAAAGCTAGAAGAGATGTTGATGTTGAAGGAGATCTTCGATCATGAGATGAAGATAAGGTTGAGAATGTTCTGATACAGATCTGCGTCCGTCTGAAGTCATTCTCTCCTTACCCTCCCTCAACACTGCACTGTTGCCTCCAACACGTCACTCATAGCTCTTATTAAGGGCACCATGGGAACAAATACGTTCATTGTCCATCCCCAAATTCTTCCCCCAATCTCTGAGTGGACCTGTTAGCGCCCTCTCCCACCACCATTCTTTGGCACACCCTGAATGAGTATAATGCTCTTGAATTAGCTTGCGTTTCTTTCTCCTTTCTCTTCTCCTTCTGCGAGTGGCCTGGTTTGACTTAATGTATGGCTTTTACTATCTCTATATGTATATTGTGTGGTGCTCTCGCAGGACTCAGTGTCTCATACACTTGAAGGGACAAGGTTCCCATCTTTTCTGAGGTCGTGATTCTTTTCTATTTTTCAGTGCTTTCGTTCATAACACAGATAAATCACATGGACAAGTGTTGCCTTAATGAAATAATCCTGACATTTGATGTCTATGCGATGTGTACTATAATAAAACCAATGTCAATTTAAGTCATTACTGACTTTTAAAAGATGATCTGGGACATGACTATTTACCGATCTTATTTGAGGAGAAATTGGGGTTAGGAATTTACATAATTTGCAGATGCGATTATTCCAAACCACTCACGAATTTTGAAATCAAACACTTGGTATGCAATTGGAACCCAACTAGCACAGAATGTTCCTGTAATCGTTTTTGGTTTCAAAACCAATTTACAACCCTAAATAACGTTTTTAGAACGTCACAGGAAGGTTGTTTTCGATCAATCTGACCATGGTTTTCTTTCCAACCATACTTTTCTCAGATCATGGCAGGGTGGTTTTATTTAAAAAGCATAAATGTACGTGCACAGAAAATTCCCTGATGGTCATTCATAAACCATTTTATGCATTATTGAGATCATCCTTTCTACGGTGTAGTTTCACAGACAGTATGGATAAACAGAAGACTCTTAACTTTGCAGGTTTTCGCTGGGATCAAGATGACTCAAGCCAATTAAAAGGACCAATGACGGTACAGTAAGAAGCCATTCATACCATCAGCATCAATAACCCATAGGGAGACCAAAAAACAAGTGCGATCGAGTTGTGTGCTTATATAGTGGAGTTTGATAGCTTAGTTGATTGTAAACAGGTATAGAGTAAACAGAGTAATAAGATTCTTGTTGTTAGGAGGATTGAGAGGCGTAACCTGGTGTCTGTTACACGCAGATTATTGTCAATCATATCTGAAGGCGCAAATAGGAGTATTATACGATGTAAAAAGAAATGTATAATATGAAACGTATGAAATCACATTGTCATAATTTACGTTCACACATTTGGCAGACGCTTTAATGCAAAGTCTATAATACATTTCATTGTACTATACTGACTACATGCAATCCCCCGGGATCGAACCCATGACTTTGGTGTTGCCAGCGACATGCTCTAACCAATGAGCCACAGGAAGTTAAAGTTTAAAACTGGGTCTGATCACCCGTAGTTATATAAAAAAGTTTGTAACCAATATTTTTTAACATGTCAGTACTTCTGCCTTGTTCTATCTATTGAAGCTGTATTGGCCTTGACACAGTTTATCCTGTTTATTTCACATTTGTTTATTTCCCAAACTAAGAGGAAACTGTGTTCCAGTGTTAAGCACCATAGATCTAGTGAACAGTATGACTGTTACTGGTGCTTTGGAGGAAAAAACATGGAAACTTGGCTCTGTTTAGTCAGTAGGACATGAGGCTAAGCCATCAAAATTAGATTAGTTGAAAAACGTTTTTGGTTTTTCAAAACGTCAAAGAAATTACAGTATATGATTCATTGTGCATTTCCTAAAGGAAATACCAGTGCGTGCAGCTTTGCAGGGAAGCAAAATAACAGAGTTTTATGTATGCTTCGGTTGATCATCTTTTAGTTTGACATTAAAATTAAGTTTGTTTTTCAATTGTGTATCAACAGATCATGACACCATCTTGACCACCAATACGCTCTTAAAAAAAGTGCTTAAAAGGTTCTTCGCAGCGATGCTTTAGATGAACCATTTTTGGTTTAACACAGAACCATTCAGTCAAAGGTTCTTTAAAGAACCATCTCTTTCTTTCTTATTACAATCTAGAGAACCTTTTTCGCCACAAAGAACCTTTTGTGAAACAGAAAGGTTCTTCAGATGTTAAAGGTTCTTTATAGAACCAAAAGGTTCTTTGGAATGGAATACGCTTTTGAAGCACCTTTTTTTCGGAGTGTAGGGGCAAGAAAGAAAGACTGATCACAATTTTGATTTCGACAGTTACATTTATGCATTTGGCAGAAGCAAAGTGCCCTCACATTGCATTACAATATACATTTGTTTCTAAGTATGTTAGACGTATGAAGTATGTTAGTATGTTCTAAGTATTTGTGGACATTCTATCAGTCAAACTTTAATCTAAAATGTACAAATCCAAAATTCCTTAGCACACACAAATACTGTAAAGTAATTACAACATAGATCAATTCATCAATGTCCTAGGAGTTTATTTGTGTTTGCGATTTTGTATGATTTAATGTTCATTTAACTCCTGTTCTTTTTTGTACTTAACAACCTCTGAATTTAACTATATCACACATATAATAAAATCACAAAATACTGACCAAGCTATTACAGACCACACTCAACATTGTCTACATGCGATCAGCTACATTCTGTTGTTCCTGCTCAGTCACTGCCTCTTGATCAATGTCGGTGAGGTGAGACCCTGACCCCTTGTCTCTCTCTTCATCGTCCTGCACATTCAGCTGGTTGTAGTAAAACGTAACCCTAGGGGTGTCATCCATGTTGTGCAGGGCCTGGCAGGTATAGACCCCCTCGGCCTCATTCGAGACCCCCTCAATGACCAGGGTAGAAGCGTTGGAGAGCAGGGAAACCTCTCCCAGGGTGCTGGCCAGGGGCAGGAGTTTGGAGCCTTGGCCGTAGTTGTAGGCCAGAGGCTCACTTTTCTCCGTGCCGGGTTTGGAGAAGACCCAGATGAAGAGCGTCGGCATGTCGGATCCACAGTTGAGGTACACCGTGCCATTTACTGCTGCCTCCACCTCCCGTCTGACGTACTCGATTTCATCTGGGTCAGGAATATCTAGACCTAAACATACAGGAGAGGAAATGTCTAAAAACACAGCACAATGAAGTATGAAGTATGCTTACTAATTTAATGGCACTGTAGTAGTATACTTGTGTGTAATATTCTTGGAACTAAATTGGCACACTATTTAGTTTATAGAAACATACTTTGAAGTATTAATGTACTTTAAGTGTAAGATTAAACTTTGTGTAGACGGCTAGTTTACAGATAAGTTTTCTTTTACTTGCACTTTTTTCTGTTTTGTTTACGAAAGTACTCTCAGTAAACAACTGGTTTAATATGTTTTATATTGTATAGAACAATGTATAGGCCATATATACGTATTTGTCCACAAGTGTACACTGTAAAAACAACTATTACACTTTACTTTTAAAAAACTGTGTGCAAATTTTGGGCAAATTCACACAAAAAATCTGTAAATCTTACTAGTTGTTTTTTTCAGTGTACTTAAGTGCAGTTTTGAATAAACTTTATCTTTATAAAGTACATTTAAACACATACTATATATTTATGTGAAGTACACTCAAAATAGGGTCTCCACACAAACATTAAGAAAGTAATTATTTCCTGTTAAAAACATGTTTACACCGACCTATTGAAAACTTTTTTCATTACAAATGATTATATCACATTTGATCTAAACTATTGCTAATGCTTTTCTATTAATACTTGAGCAGGTCATCCTGTTTAGATTAGATTAGATTGGATTCAACTTTATTGTCATTACACATATACAAGTACAGTGTAACTGTTCCCCGTATGTCTTAAATTCGGCATCCTTTTCAACCTAAACTCTGCACTCTTACTTCATATCGCGAATGTTCTTGACACACTTTTGTTCATAACCCAAAATCAGACACCGTCCTCTATCATAACTCTTTCTTACCTTGTACAAAAACCAAGAGGAAGCAAAAGAGCAGTGGGGAGAAGTTTGTAATCCCCATAGTGCCCGAAACGTTAGGAAATGCTGAAAGCAGACCTTCAGACAACAGTTTGGACAGTTTCACTCCTGTCCCATCGAAAGACTACAGGGATTTGGTAACTGGTAGAGAACATTGTCTCAGTTACTTTAAATTATTTATTATTGACTTGCATTGTCCTGGTGTGCCTCATTGGGTTTCTCGTGTTCTCGGAGAGAGCTATAGGGTGTCTGGATGGAGGCACTGCATTGGTTAATGAGTGGGCTGAATGGGCAGGACCTTCTGAAATTCTGCCAGACTGCTTGAATAAGAAATATTTCCTATGAAGAGCAAACGCCACTACACAATATTTCACTGGATTACTAAGCAATCACTTTTGCTTTCAAGTGATTATTATAGATGAAAGAATTCTCATGGTTGGAACCATGGTCCAGTGATATGCTGACACATCAAACTGTGGTGCACATGTGGGAGAACCAAGTTCAAGTCTGGTTCACAATAGCAATCCTGCGTTCTTCATCCACTCCCTTGTTTACTGCGGTTTTACCAAGTAGAACATATTTCTAATCCAGATGCATACAACATTACTCTCTCAACCAAGAAGAGTATATTAAATATTGTTCCAGGAACAACAAATGTTGTTGATCTTGGAATACGTCCCACTTGACAAAATAGGAGCGTCCTCTCTCTCCATAATTTCCTGTTAAATCTCTACCCTTGCTGTCAGAAATAAGGCTGCTCTGTACCTCCTCCAATGTATCTTCCGTCTACCAAATGTCCCTCATTCACTTCATTAAGTTGTATATTTTCTGTGGGAATCTCTTCTCCATCGCTCTTTTAAAACTCTGAGCTGGAGGCCTTCAGTCAGACCAACGCTCTAATTAACAGGGCTTGGTGCTGCACAGACGGATATATTTGGAGAAGTTGTGGGTCGCAAACACAACATGGTCTTTGAGGCCAGAGTTTAAGTGAAACGGGTGAACAGAGCTGTAAATAAAACATCTGTAGATCGTCTTATTGGCGACGCTTCATGAGGGATAAATGAATAGATGGAAATTTGTTGAGTTTTAGGTATGATGTTCTTCATCTGTTGTGTTGCTTCTCTCTGTTTTCTTTCCCAGTCCCCCGTGCCGTGTTTTTCATATGCTGCTGATGTCAGGTACTGGTTGGATCCTCATATATCTAATCTGTGAGATGTTTATAGCATTTTTGCAGAGAAAAGGTACATTTCAACATCAAGGAGACATGCACATATTGAACTGAACGTTCTTTGGCAAGAACGTCAAAGTTCACGTCCAAAAGACAAAGATGCTGCATCAGATGATGACGCTGATGAAAAGCAGATAAAAGACAAGGATTCCAGCGAGCACTTGATTTGTGATGAGCTTCAGTTGGGGCGGCCGGCTGACCAAATTCCTTACCGGTGAAATACATCCCTTATTAAAGCAGTCTGAGACTGCGGAGGCCAGACACATCTGCTCCGGCAAACCTAAAGGCCTGGGAGGGAAAGAGGGAGGACTGGAAAATGTGATCAGTAGAAAAACAAAATGTTTTGGGGGTGGGTTTTTTTCATGAGGGGGTAACTGCGACGTGAAGAGATAGCATTGGAGAGAGCAAGATGGGGAGGTATTTCAAGTTTCAGAGTCTTATCTGAGGCCTGTGGGCAGGGTAAAAGCTTTCAGGTGTGGCGCCCTTTCAGCACAGATCTGGCTGGGCATGGCGGAGGGTTTGGCAGCACATTCGAGTGGGGCCCTTGATCCCTCGGAGGAGGAGACCCCGTCTACCGGACCTGATGCCTGGATGACTGGGTGGGGCAGTAACTAACTTTAGTTTAGAATGAGAGAATTGGGTGTCGCAGTTACATTTAACTTCTGCCAAAAGGTAGCAATGTTTAGTTATGGCAAATATGTTACAAAACTATTACTGTCACAATATAAGGGTTTCACTTCACGGTTATCGTAGTCCAAATAATTGGCCGGTGGCATTACACGGTATCTGTGATGCCGCTAGCAATCAAATTGATCTTTGATTTAATGTAGTTAGTGTTTTCTAATTTTTTTTTGCCTTGCAAACCACATATAATGTTTACGGATAAGAGACTTTGTGACCATTGTGGCTCTTAAGGCAAACCTTGAAACGCATTCTAAAATATTTACAACGTTGTCCTGTAGGATCAACACGGTTCCGATAAACAACGGTTCGAATATCATGGTTATTTCGCTATACTGTGGCACCACTATACAAAACTATACGGTAAAATTACAAAAAGATACCGTAGCGTACCAGCCACATGTCAAGTATTCACTCTTTTTTCAAGCATATTGCGATGTATTAAACCTTTGTGTGTATGTTGAGTAGTTGTGCTTGGAGTGTAAACTGAAGCTCAGCTTTGACAGGAGGCTTTGGAAAAAATGACACACAACACACGAGGAAAAGCTTATTGAGTCAATGCTTATGTAGTCAAAAACGAGACCAAATCAACAATACATTAAGAACAGATACGACTGCACTGAATATATTTCCTATGATCTTCTAGTTTTTCTATATTAAAATATAACTTTTATTCATTTGTATACTGTAGATTGCATTTTTGCTCATTTTGCAACAAAAGGATCTGCTGTAGGATCAATTTAGCAAATATCCCGGAAATCTGTTTTGGTCATTACAGTATTATCAGTTAATATAACTTGTGGCAGAATGAGAAGGTCATATACTTTAATGTACAGTCTTAGGCACATTCGATTGAGAGGCAAAAAAACACTTTGAAATGTTTGTTTTGGTGAAGCATCTATTACTTGCATAAGACTTATGGAGTATTGTATATTAATAAAAAAATACCATGGTACATTTACAAAATAAAACAGCGTGTTTTGTTTAAACAGTCAAAAATGGCAACAGGAGAGATTATTTACATTTATGCATTTGGCAGACGCTTTTATCCGAAGCTTCATTGCATTTTTTCTATACGTTTGTTTCTAAGCATGTGCAATCCCCCGGGAACGAACCATGACCTTGCCATTGAGCTACAGGAAAGCCATTATCCAATTGATTTCCTTCTCAATGATCACATGTCCCTTTGATGATTCCTGCATCTGTCCGCTGAATGAAAGACAATGATTACATCACGGTCTGGTCACTATCTTCTGTTCCGCTCACTCATGAATGTCATATCCAGATCAGATGGTGTTTTATTGTAACTGTTGAGTTTGTGCAGAGATACCATGTGTGCTTACCATGTGAGCTTAATAGTCTATCACCGTAAGCTCTTTGTATAGTTAATGTGCAGAACTGTACAACATCTCCGTGTTCTTCATTATTAGACCTGGCATTTCCTCTCATAACCATATGTGTGTTTGTATTTTCCGCTTTGGTGCATCCCACGGTACTTAGAGTAGGGAATGCAGAAAGAACAGATACACACATGCACACATGGCCGACACTTTTCCTTTAAGCTAACAGTTGTGTTAGAAATGGAAGACGTGACGTCTATGTTTTCTATCATCATTCATACGGCGCATGCTGGGGAGGCTCTGATGTGCCCTAAACTTCCTCTGAGCCCTCTCCTCTCGTTCCGTCTCATCTAGCTCTTCGCTGGTCGGTCGTCTTGGCGTTGTGTTTGTGGTTTGGAGCAGATGACAGAACTGCAAAGATGATGAGAAAGCAAAAGATGCATGACTGCAAAAGTGGACGCCGCAAAAAAGAGCGAGCCAATGGTGGGGTAAAAAATAGCACAAAACTTTCATAACTTTCAGCCACAGAAGGATTAGAGTGGAGCCTGATGGGACATTCCAGCTGTATCAGACTTATCCGGACAAGCTTGAGAGACAGCGGCGAACAGAGCCGGCGTTTTCATTCTACTTCTGTCATTCCTCGAACTGCTGACAGTTTTGTATTTCGCTCCTACTCTACACACAAACCACATTTTCCCAGGCTCCATCCTTTTTGCAATTGTCAGAGTTACTGTATATTGCCTTCCATCCATAAACGTTGGCCATCACACTGAGGGCTCCACTGTTATGGCTTCTCACAGGCCCACTCAACCATCTAATGATGGACAGGGGCTTGTGGCCTGTCAACAGAGTGGGTCCGGCTCTGAATAGATGAGCTTAACTGCTTCTTAAAGTGCCGTGGATGTATTTGTGGCTCGGCCAAGAAGCGGCCACACTAGAATGAGTTTCACAACTCAGCTGACCTGTCGGCGAGAGCCCGGGAGACCCGTGACATAGCGAGACCAGCCTGCACACAAGTGCGAACCGCAAAACCCGGGAGAGGTTTGCTTGCGTTTCGCTAGAGTGGCTGTGAAGCAAAACGTAGGTTCACTTCAGGGAACCTAACGCGTGGGTGTGCGAGCGAGGGAACGCGGTGAGCGAGATGACCTGGTAAGAGCCAGATGGGGAAAAGTCATTTTAAGCACCACAGAGGCCTTCTGCAAACAACATGTGGAAAGGCTTTGGCCTCTAATGTAGCGTGGAGCGTTTATGTACTGCATGCAGACTGCCCTACATCAGAATGAAGAAGCCCCGTCGCTCGCGTCCGCGTCCCGGTGACGCCGGCTTCCCGCATAAAAAGCCGTTTACCTCATCTTTCCGCTTCCTCTTAATCTCACCGAGCCCCTGTCCGTGAAAAAGACTCCCTGAGGGCCTTTCTCGGTCCAGTTCTGCTTCAGCTGTTCAGTGTGCGGACGGGCTTACCCACAATCCTCCCCGAGCAGGTGGCCCTAAACAGGCCTCTTTGTTTTCCTGTGACTTGCCAAGAAGCCAAAGCAGAAGAATCTTGCGAAACGAATTCGTTCTTTTAGTTTCACATCTTGGCACTGTGTTCTTGGCTCTTAACAGCCAATACGTTTATGAAGTCCAAAACTGGATTTCCTGCACTTGAATGATGTCATATTCCTGAGGTACGGAGGAAAATGAGAATCTCAATTTAGACACAGCGGCACAACACAAAAAAGGCGATCTCACAGGAATTTGTAACTATTTTACGAGGTGGGCAATTTGTAAAAACGTACAATGTCAATTGTACAAAAGTTTAAGATTCAATACCGAAGCCCCTCCCATAAACCCCACCCCTACTGGTAGCGAAAGCAAATCGTACTAAAACTTTCAAATCAGATTGTACAAATTCACACGAATTAGCGACTTCGTAAAATGGTTACGAATTCCCATGAGATTATGTTGGGACGGCGTGGACATCTTTAAAACACACCGTTCAGATTTCTCAAATTCTAATTGATCTTTTTGTAGTTCGTATCCACGCGATTCCTCTTTCGTTCCATAGGAAAAGATAGGCTGCAAATGACTTCCTAAACGGTCTCGGATGTCTATCTCCTATCTTCTCAGCTCAGTGCAACCAGGCTTGTTTTTCCTCTGCGTGTTTTGCAAGGGCCAGCGAGCAATTATGTACAATTAGCCTTTACAATCCAGCGCTGCTTGTGATGATCTCATGGATAAACGGCATGGGGATATAAAAGATTATGCTTCGCCCTGAAGTTTGAAGGACATCTGGACAGAGGGACCTTCAAAGAGATCATGTTGGTCCTGTCCTCTCAACACCTGGCCTGAAATACCGATGAAGGACACCATAAGGAGACATCAAGGACGCCTCTGGAGCAACTGGCACAGGACTGCATCGGTTAGCCTTGAACTACTGGCCAACGTGCAATCTTCTGAAGACACAAACAAAATTCCTTAAAGGAATATTTCAATTTAAGATCTGGTGACAGCATCTGTGGCCTGGTGTCGATTATCACAAACTTTTGACGTCAGTTTGTAAAACAAAAGAAAAAGAGTAATGCACTAGTAATGGAAGTCTATGGGGCAAGACATTCATTGTGACGTTTATTTTTATTTCTTCAGTTTAAATGAATGATATTTTGTTCTTCCAAATGGGATTGTTTTTCTAAGTGGATTAATTTGATGCCTATGGATGTTAGATGCACTCAACTGTCATGACTATCTAGTTTACATTACCATGATGTGTATGTAAATTTGTGATGTCACTCTCCATTAAATAAGGATGATTTAGAGATCACTTTACAGCTCAGAAATCACACGTTTCCATTCAAGGATTAATGTAAATTAACAGGTAAATGTCTTTTAAATCCCCACAGACCCCCAAGTATCACCCCTTGAAGGAGCCCACCCCAAATTAAAAGGCATCTATCTTTTATAAACATTCTATTTTTACACTGAAATATTTATATTACATATCTAAATTGGTTACTATAAAGTTGCATTATTGTATATTTTTGCACTATTGTAATGTAAATATTAATTATTGTGTTTAACTTCATCGGATTTAACTTTCATTACTATTAATGTTTTTTTGCTATTTATTGAATTGAAATGTAATTTATTTTATATATTAATAACTAAACCTTTTCTTTTATTTTCATCCAAAAATAAAAATTTTTGTTATTATTGTTATTTTAGGCATAATTTTTCTGTTCCAAGCAGTTGTTCTCTAGACTTCTACACTTTTAAAAATAAAGGTGCGATGCAATAGAAAAATCATTTTCAGTTAAGGGTTCTTTAAAGAACCTTCTCTTTCTTACTTTGCTAGAAACTGAAGAAACTTTTTCGCCACAGATAAAGGTTCTTTATGGGACCATTAAGACATTCTATGGCATCGCGAAGCACCTTAATATTTAAGAGTGTACATGGATCCCCAATTACTCCCTTGCGGCCCCTTGGGGGTCCTCGGACCACAGCTTGAAAACCTCTGGCTTGAACCCACTGGTAAACTAATCTTAAGTGCTTAAATCACACTTCCAATATTCATGTTATTGAATACGGTACAAATATAATCTACTTTAAATCTACATGAATTTCTAATGGAATTTACATCGTAAAGCTGAAAGGCAATTCATGTTATTGCCCATCAAGTCCGCGTTATAACAGAGATTCCTTCATTTGATTTAGACTTTTGGAATAGTTTCCTGAGCCGGATGTCCATTTTGTCTAGCCACTAAACACTCAACGGTTAACCGTTTGACCATTTACAGTGAGATTTTCGCCTCGACGTCCCGGCCTGAATACATTTCGTCATACACTTACTGCACATCAGCACCAGCTTGAAAATCCACCATCATAGAGTTTTCTCTCTCAATGAAAACCAGACCACAGCGCTAACCATGACAGTGTTTAAAATATAAAAGGATAATGTGCTTTCTTAACACTTAGGAGTGCAAGCAAACATCGGTCTATACACAAACAGACGCGTAAACAAATTATCCTCAGGAATCCGCTAAAAACACAGCCACGGATGAGGAGGCGACTCACATTTTTTCCAAATACTGTATCTTAGCTTGGCTCGAGGTTGTGCGTAGTTTACGGGCCCGCAGCTTTTTTGAGGGGCGAGTCGAAGACATTATAGCATTACATTTCTGAAAAACAAACTTGAACCCTGTTGTGCCTGCCCCATCTGGAAACGGTAGAGGGCTTGTCTGAAAGATAAAAACGATATGAATCGCTCCTGGCAACGCGAAGCAGACAATCTGGGATCAATTACAGGGACAGCGATTTGAAAGCGAAAAGGGGGGAAAGAACTAAGAACAGACTTAGTGCCTCGATCCGGTCCAGGCGCACACACACACACACGAAAACGTTAACTGGTACAGCTATCTTTGACCTGTAGCTGAAATGGTGTTTTCTGCGGAGTTTGGTTGTTCTTGCAGGTGATCGAGGTCCGTCCCGGTAAATGAGGTTCTTCTGGGAGTTCTGGTAATGAGGCGCTGCTGGATGTTTAAGCTCGGGCAGAAACATCACAGGCCAGCTGCATTAGTGCGTTAAGATAAAATCGAAACATCTTGAGCCATTTACCATGTCTCCTTCTGCGTCCCTCGTCATTCATTTTTCGCATACTTCCAGTCAACAAATGTGTCCACGGCTGCAGATGTTGACATGTGCCATTGAAAACCATTAATGCTTCATTCAACCAGTCACATGAATGCCTTGAATCTAGGCGGACGTATTCTCAACAGTCACACAACTAAACACGCAACACACACAGAGATCTGCTGCCCCAAACTGTGAAACATCTGCCGGGCAGCCCAGAAGCAGTGCATTCTGGGAGCAGCAGGATTTAATGAAAGGAATAGGAATAGCGCAGAGTCGAAAGGAGGAGAGGAAGAGAGAAAAGAATCGAATGCATTCCAGATTGTTGGAACTGTCCAAATGAGGCATACTGCGACGATTGTGTTTGTAAGCCTGTTGTGAAACCTGGAAATGTAGAGACAATGTTAGTCCGTGCCCCGGTGCTCCTAAATTGATCATGACAAAAAGCCCCTTGTGTTATTTGCATGCATGCATTTAAAAATAAACCATTCATTTATTTCTGTTTCTATGTTTGTGTAGCAGTGGAGTTCTGTTTTCCCTAGGTAAAAATAGGCAACTGAAATACACTTTGTTTAGAACTGAGATTTCCCAGGCAACATTGCATATTTTTTGTTCTGTTGGGCACAAAAGACGATGTTTGATGGAATAAGGAAAGCAAACAGCTTTGGGGCACTGACATACTAGTCAATGGTGCCTCGGAAATCTCAGTTGCCAACATTTTACTAAATATCCTTCTTTGTGTATGCAGGTTTGGAACAACTTTAGGTGGAGTAATTCATGATTCATCATTTTTGGGTGAACTATCCGTAAAAAATATAGTCACGGTGTCTCAAAATAGCACAGTTCAATACTTCTTAAATGTATCTTGAAAAGTACTTGAGAATCATTTTATATATTAAGTAAAAAATGAGCGTGTGAAGACTACATTTGAAGTCCAACCACATTAAGATTATAATACATTTAAGTGTGTTTTAGTCCAACTATAGCGAACCTGGTTTGATGAACAGAGAATCATTTCTGAGATTAAAACTCAAAATCAATGTTAATAATTACAATCAGTCCAGATACAGGGTTCAAAAGAAGCTTCATGTCTCTTTAAAAAGCCTTTTAGCGCCATCTAGTGGCAGTCTGTCATTGAAGAGTCCAGTGACCACTTAATTGGGATGGATGTGGCTTATTGTCTATGGGGGTTATGCATTAGCCTACAATGTTTTTTAAAGATGTAAAAGAGGTTTGATTCAGAAATGAAGTTCAATATTTTTATATATAGTGCTTTCAGGGTGCTGTATGGTCGCAAACAGCTTTGCATAGACTTTCGCAGTGGTTACTGTTGTAAAGAAACATAAATAAAAGAAATACATAAATAGAAAGATAAATACATAAATGACACAATATATGGCAGTGATTATCAATGGGAGGGACGTGGCCTTCAGGGGGCTACCGCTGACTTCAAAGGGGGTCTCACCGCCTCAAGATAACAAATTCTAATCGTTGAAATTTATTTAAAAAAGAGGTTTCTTATATTTTCACCATTTTTATAACGAATAAGGTTTTTTTCCAGTTAGTGTCAAGCTCTCAAATATGTTGTTGGTTAGAAATGTCACGTTTTTGTGAGTGGGGCCTTTGAACATTGTTGAATATAACGTCCACAGACAAAACCTGAAATATGGTATTATAATACATGGCAATATTACCTTTTTCAATACCATGCGCATGATTAAACTTTCATTATGAAACTGAAATAAAAACTTGTGGATTGCCAACCAAAAGCCGTCGATTGTTTTAAAAAAATCTGATAAAGTAAATCAAACACTGTATTGTAAAATGCTGCGCAATGTATAGAACGAGCTCTTGTTATTTCACACTAAAGCATGTGCAGGTAGCTGAACATCTCTGTCTTCTGTAACATTCATGAATTATTTAGTGGTTTGTTAGGCCTGTGAAACCTTACATGGGCTCAATTGACACTGCAGTGCATGAGAGTAAACTTTACTAGTCGTTTTACAATAGCCAGGAGTGTAAAGAACACGCCACCAATGTGTTCTTCGACATCTCGCTTATGCACGTGTTTGTGTGCATTCTGATGCAGAGAGAAGCGCAGATGTCTGAACATGGCCTTGGCCTAACTTGTCAACATATATTGAGCAATTGTGGGCCGACTGTTCAGCGAGCGCTTTCAGAAAGAGGGTCATTCACAGTGAGGAGCAGGGTAAGATAACTTACAGAAACAATGGCAAGGGTATTGTTGTCACCACGGAAACCATTAGTTGCCAGGCAACTGACCTATCAAGGCAAGACTCTGAGCGTATCAACTAATGATGGGATTCCAGCAGCTCGGAGTGCTAAAATACATCTGCGTGATGTTTGTATGTACGAGAGAGAGAAAGAAAGACCGAATGTGGGTGGCAGGCTGTGGGAAGAGTAAAGTGTTGCTTTGAAATTTTAAGGGATCAGAGGTTGAAGGTATTGAAAACCGAAGAAGTACGAAAAGAGAGCTTTCAGGTATCGAGGAGAAGGAATTTTGTGGGACACACTTTGCCTTTAGCGAGCGTGTTATGACTAAATGTCCATTAACACGGGTCTTTGTACGATGTGTGCTCGGCCTTTAAAGTGTTCCAGCCTTAATGTGATATGTCCTTCACTGTTAGAGGACAAACTTTAGTGCACGCCTGCCATTTCTCAACAACGTCTACTGTATATGAAATAGACATCCTTAAATCGTGAATGAAATTCTATCATCATATAGTGACCTTTGTGTGTTCCAAAACTGTTTAGTTTTATTCAGAGTTATTTTAATGGATGTCCAGTTGGGTGGACTCAATACAATGGCAGCACATTATTCAGTTACACACTAAATAAAGCAAACTAGAATGTCAACGAGAAGATTGGGGGATGCCATTACTAAGACTGGTGATCTACGGATGCTACTGACCTATCATCACTCTCAGGTCACCCCGCTGCACACGTCGGATCACTTCCTCATCACTCTTGATCTCGACCTTACCTCTCCAGACACTACACATGCTTCCCCACTGGTCACATTCCGGCACAACCTACAAAACCTCTCTCCCTTCCGCTTATCCTCTACGGTCTCCGACACACTCCCTCCCTCAGAACAGCTCTTTCTGTCGAATACATTTACATTTAGTCATTTAGCAGACGCTTTTATCCAAAGCGACTTACAGATGAGGAAACATTGGAAGCAATTATAACGACATAGGCCACAAAATACATAAGTGCATCAAACTAGTCCATTAAAGCCTAGCACAGTATAAAAAGCTAAGAATAGTGTTTTGGAACTCTTATTTTATCATCGGCCCTCATTTATTAAACAAAGCAAAGCTAAATTCAAGGGGTGGTCTTTCATTGAATATGTCATATAAAAACATTTTTTGAAATCGAAACATGAACACGGATCGTTTTGCATCATAAACATAATAAAGACAAGGCAAAATAGGACCCCTTAAAGTCATTCATCTGTTTGTTTTGGAACAGGCTACTGTAAGTCAATTGCTATGTTCAAAAATATGTTCACAACTCAATGAAAACTGCGCAGTAAACCCCTGTTATCATCTGACCTCAAATGAAAACATGCATGTGACAAGACCTTGACAAGTGGAGCATATTGTATTCTCGAAGCATTTTTCGGCAAAAGGTAATTTGACCATTCCGTGCAATATATTTGCATGCCGAGCACAGTTTACATATCTAGCACATACAACTATATTCTGTAGAAATACAGTTATGCTGTATAAGGATATTCCCAAAAGTGTTATCATCCCCTAACTGTTACTTGAAGTCATATAAATGAGCAATGCACATAATACACACCCTGACTTTTTAGTCTGCTATCTGAATATCTTCACTTTTCCATGGAGACTCAACCCGCTGTCTCTCTGTTTCTCTTTCTGCCTGTGGCTGTCTGCGATGAAGTGATTTCATTTTTCTTAAGAACCACTGATGTGGGGGAAGCGCAAAGTCTCCGGAGAACTCCCCACTACTAACAAGCTAAATTAAACTTGTGAAAGACAAACAAGGCAACAAAGAAACGCACATCTCTATAACAACCCACATTAGTTCCTCCCGAGGCGAATTAAAAGCACTCGTAATGACTTAAGTCACTGATTTCACCTCCTAATCCGATTGCTCTTTTCTCCAATTGCCCCATCACACCAGCCATTCTCTTAAAGCATTTCTTGGGTATGATTTATTTGCAGCTTGTGCTGCACTATTGACAGGTTTGGGAGGGTTAGTTTACTTAATAATGATTACAAACAAATTACTAAATAAAATTGTAACTAGTAATGTAATCCAAGTATCAGAATATAAACGTCATGTAGCCCGGTTGCTTTTGGATTATTTTGAGGTCACATACAGTATGTAAATACAATTATTTTAAGAGGCCTGCAAGATTAAAATGAAATCATTATTGTTGATTGTTGAATTTGATATTGTTATCATGTTTATTCATGTCAATTGACACAATAAATTATAAACGTCATATTTTTTTTTAGGAATGTACATGAAATTGTATACAGAAATTGGTTGCACACACAAAAACACCTTCGACTTTAACATTTTAAAACAATTACTTTAGTTGTATTCCTGATAGTAATCCATTTTTACTAATTGTAACTGTAACCTGATTATTTAGTTTTTTCACGTTACGGTAACGGATTACAGTTAACACTCCCCAACTCTGACTATTGAACTCTTTAATACCGTCTCTTATATTATACAAATGTGATTGGATGCGATCAATATGTGATTTTGAAACCATTCCAGGTTATCGCAAGCATTTCCGTTCCACCTCGATCACTCACCCCTCGCTCTATTATACTCCTCTTGTTATCCAATTCCATCACATTCGGAGGGTAAACCAATTTACATTCCTCTTTTTGTCTTTAGATCTCTGCCAGTTTCCATGACAACACTGCCTTCTCCCTCCTTTCTCCCACTCGGGATCTTTCATTCCCCACTGTTTCGCTCTCCTGCTCTACTCTTGACCTTCCTCTTCTTCCTCTTTATATTCTGTTTGCTTCTTCTCATTTCTTTGCCTAATTGATGTGTCCGTGGTTTTGGCACGCGCCGGCTGAAGGTGTGAACGGAGCAGAGAGACAGGAGATGCAGAGAGCCACATCCCGAAACACCCGTGTTAACATACATGATGCTCTTTGTGTGTTAAATGATCAATACTGAGAGAAAATTATTTGAGCCGCCTCTTAGAAGGTAAATTATTTTATTTCTTTCAAAATCTAAAAACCAATAATACCGACTGTCTAAAGGTCATAAATTCAACAGCATGTTGTGTCAATCACATTTACACACTGCCTCCAACATGTTTGTCCGTCATAGAAAATTCGGACCAGGTTAGATTTCCTCTGTTTTTCGCATCCGTAGAAAACATTTTGAGAGTTGTTTTGACCTGAAAATGGAAATCTGAAAACTGCTTCTGGACCAGTGTGCACATCTTGCGAAGTGGTCTATAATAAAGCATTTATTATTTATTACTATTATCAGGGCCAGGTCTGGGGAGGGGGGCGCTAGGGGTCATTGCCCCTTTTTCTTGGGCCCTTTCAAAAATACATAGCTGACAAATAAAATAATTCAAATGAAATACTAAATATGGCCTTGTTTGTATGATGTCAGTTTCATCACAGAAACATTTAAAAATGATGCATGCAAGGAACTACGACTACTGTATTTATCTGCCCAACCAGAATATAGGACCCCCAGTCGAGCCAGCCTAGACCCGGGTCTTATTATTATTATTTGATACCCCAGTGTTAAAACAGAGAATAAGACCTACAGTACCAACAGCGAAGCTGAGATGTGAGAAACTTTACACATTTCATCTTTGTTGTATTTGGCTTTCTACAGTCTGTCTCTCTCATTCTCTCTCTCTCTTACAGAACTTCCTCCAGTATCTTGGCTATTGAAAGTGTAACTCAACACCAGACAAAGAAAATAACCCATTTTAAGGAAAACACCCAACCAATGCAGGTCCACACAATAATGTCTCATCCCAGCCGAACGATTGCAGTTTTGACTTCTCAGTTTTACACAGCTCTGTCCATTCGGCACTAAATACATTTCTCCAGGTTTCATCATGTACATGGAATTATAGCGCACACTTCCTCGAGGTGAAAGTGATAAACAAATCCTGCTCATAAAGGAGCTATTTGTATGCGCACAATTGGATTATCTTGCATTGTGGTTTGGAGTGGAGCTGATTTCCTGGTGGTGCAACTTTTGGTACATTTCGTGTAAGTCTGTGGGATATGAAACTCGAGTTAATTCACTTTGGGACACGTGATTTACATAATCGTACACGTTTGTGTTTTAGAACGAGGTGTTGCCTGCTTTTGCCAACCCGACAGTAAGAGTAAATTCATCGAGGGCTTCACCGAGAGGACGTTTAACCGTTTTCAGCACCACCAGAGGGAGTGCTCACCTGAGAAATGATGTCTGAACACCCAAACGTTTCACAAGGCATTATGCCTCCAAGGGAAAGAGTAGCGATCTAGGCATATATGCCAGATGAAGTCAGATCTAAGGGATCCGAAACATCTGATACCTCTGTTGTCAGATCACGTTGAGCTCTCACCCAGAGCAGAAGTGAAGTTCATTCGCCCAACCGCGGACACACAACTATGTTCCTCTGAGCTTTAGTAAACCAATAGAGGAAGTTAGAAAGTTGGCCTTCTTCTGTTTTGCTCAACGAATGGATTTGAATCAAGATACATTTAATTTTTGTATTGAATGGTTAAAAAATACTTGAAAGGTAACATATTATGAATAACAATGGTTGAAGAAACATAGCAATGTTTACTTTCTACATGTGCATGTAGGTATACACGTAAGCTCTCAGTAAAGCCCTTTAATACACAATTTTATCCGTCACAAGAAGTTGTTTTTACTATTTTTATGTGATAGTTCGATATTTTCATATCAGAATTAACCTAAAGAATGGAAGTACACATCATGTTTTTTGTTAATATAAAGTCAATAAAGGGTGTATTTATATAACGACAGTAATAATAATGCATATTATTATCATATATTATTATTATTACTTTCATATGGGAATTCTCCCAATGAATGGAAGGATTAATAATAACGATATTGATAACCATAATTGTTTTTATTACTATTGTTGTCTTTATTATGAATATTTCACAATAATACAAGAATAAATATGGAAGTAAATCGAAATTCCTTTCGATTTTGATTTACTCAATTTAGCAGACGCTTTCATTCAAAGCGGCGGTCCCGCTACCAATAAAGGAGCTCAAAATGTTCTTTACAGCGATGCCATAGAAGAACCATTTCGGTTCCACAAAGAACCATTCAGTCAGGTTCTTTTAAGAAGCACCTCTTTGATTCTTTATCATAATCCGAAGAACCTTTTGTGAAAGGTTAAAGGTTCCATATGGAACCAAGACGTTCTTTCGACTACAAATGAGAGCGTAGGCCTGTTTATTTATACTTTGACAATGGCGCATCACAATAATACCTTATTTTTAAATATACAACGATAGTAAAACGAGTGTTCATTTTCTGGATTTCATTCTTTAGTTTGCAAGTGCACATATAGAAATGTTTGATTGAATTGTGTTCTTTCATGGCAGAAAGATTCTTGAGTTGACACCACAGGAAACAGTGTCTGGGTGAGAGTGTCACTCACTCTCATGTGTGTGTGTGTGTGTGTGTGTGTGTACGGTGAGTTGAGTAATGAACGCTAGAGCTGCTGTCTGTCTGAGCGCCTCATCAGTGAGCGCTGGCTGAGTGAATGCGCCTTCTGCTACCTCTACACTATGGGCTGGAATATGCAGACAGCGGAGTCATGATCTGCTGTCTTCCCGGGGACTCGTCATCCGCTCGGAGCCCGACGAAAACAACACTGTAAGGCGTCTCGCCTCGTATCGAAGCGCCGCGGGAATCGCACCGGACACTGAACGCAGCCGGCCGGAGAGGATCTTGCGCAGTGGCAGCGAGCGACCACCGCTTCGGGTGATGTCGGCTGGCCGTCACTCTTGACATCGGCCTCCCCTCTCGGACGCACAGCGGAATGGGGTAGGAAACCTGCACGCACACGCACACGGCGATGGAAATGCGGGCGCGCTCCGACAGCGCCGCGCGTCTCGGGCGGTCGGATCTGGCGAGGAAACGTTTTGGGAAAACGCGCGAAAGCGATTCGATCGCCGGTTGTGTTGTAGCGAAGCGCTCCGGCGCGGAACTCGCGGTCACCGCGGCGGCTGACAGGAATCCTGGAGTTAGCCTCGGCTGCTAGCTGGCTAGCTAACTGGCTCGCTTCTATGCAATGGATGCTAATGAGCTGACGAGAGGCGTCGGGCCCGTCTCCATGTGACCGTGAAACGACACGAAACGCCACGGAAGACTTTGTTGCGCTTGTGGCTGTCGTGTACGCGTGTCGTTTGAAGGTTTGCGTTGAGAAACGAGTATAAGGAGGTTTGAATGGCAGTAAGAGGCACTTGAAGAATGTGATGGTGCTGTTGATCTGCGCGCTCGGCCGCGACTCACCATCGCGTTTATTTGGTCAATGGAAACATAGTTGTTGTTCGGAAAAATCAACACTATAGTAGTTTTATTATAACATTTTAAAGAGCTGCGTTCACTTTTATCGGGTTGCAAAGTGTCCAATTGGTTAAAACCAACACACTGTGTGTATAGGCTATGCACTGGCTTCATGTTGTAACTTTATTTAGATACTTCCATAACGTCTAGAAGTGGCCTGCAGAAAGATGGCACACGTGACAAAATGTTCAATGATGAAGGATTTGGATGCTCTGGTTGTCATGTGTTCACATGGTCACACTTATTGGGATGAACTACACTTCTGGTTACTTTACCGTATCCATTCACTGAAAGTGTTCACGGGTCATCTGAAAGTATCATTTCACATCACGAAAAGTCTACAAAGACCTTATGAAGTGCTTTAAAAGATCATCTGACCGAAATATTGTTTATGTTGGCTGAATCGCTGGCGGACAATGTTAGCAATCTCCATACGTGAAGGCAAACACGCTTATATACTGTATTATATTTCCTTTTCATCGCAGTGACACGGTAAACTGTTCTTTCAGGCACAATTGAATGACATCCGCAACCTATTTTTCTTTCTGGATTTGTTGCATTAACACAAGCCACGCGCGTGATGAGAAGAATGTGGCCTGTGATTTTATTGATCAGATATTGACGTGATTGCGAAAAGTGGGCGATTCTTGTCAGCCTCCTTGGTGACTTTGGCCGTGTTTGGCCAACTGGATCTTACAGGACTGGGAAAATGAATAAGGTCAAATTAAACTGTTGGCTATAAGGCTTCTCCCATTTTTTGGCCTCTGTTTGCTACCCATGCTCCGCTAATTTTCTTTTTCCTGTCCGATCTCCAGGGTCTCAGTGACGCAAGCTGATTAAGTTAGTGCTGCGTGTGATAGAGAGAGATAGCGATACCGAGAACCGACCCCAGATCAGGCACGGCCGATAAGGTTGCATTTCATCTCCAGAGTTTGGGCAAAGCGGTCCTTTTAAATTAAATGGATCTTTTCCTCCATCACAAGAAGCCGACAGACCGTCAGCCACAGTAAGAGTGTGACTATAGCGAGAGGCGGAGAGGGACGGAGGGAGAGAGAGAATGTGTGAAGTGTATTCTGGCAGTGTTTGGCTGCTCTTTAGCCCACTGGCCACAACGCCTGTGCCTCCCCATTAGCTAGTGTTGCGAGCGTGATATCCTACCACGCTATTTATAGCAGCTCACAGAGTTTGCAACTTGATCTGAATTGTCTTTAAGGCCGAAAGGCACGCAGTGTGTTCAGCCCAACACCTCATAGACATCAGCGAGTGGTTTAGAGCCGAGCTTCTCGACGGATTTTCAATGAAGCCACATCTGGCGGTAATTCAAGACAACGTTCAATTTGTTTATCGAGTAAAACAGTTGGGAATGCCCTTACAGTTAAACGTTGAAATGGAGTTAATTTACGCTGTAAAGGGATAGGACAACCGAAAATGAAAATTGGCAACATTTACTCACCCTGGAGTTGTTCCAAACTTGGTTTTGTTGATCTCCATTGACCACCATCATAGTTTTGCTTCCCGCTATGGTATTCAGTTGCTCAACAGAACTGTTTGGTTACATTCTTCTAAATGTTTTTTTGTTCAGCAGAATGTATAATGTATACAGGTTTGGAACAACGATGACAGATTTGTCCCTTTAAGAAGGTTCTACATTGGAAATATACCTTTTACTTTATCAAATTAATCTATAATTTGTTAAGTATTTACGTGTGAGGTTTGGAAAATCCACTTACTTTCATCTGACCCTTTACCCTGTACACTTTGCAAAGACAGACTGGGGGATCACCTTATTAGTACGTTAGTAGGCTTTTACTCAATTCACATTGACTTTTATACATGGTCTATTAAAACCTCTGACATCATAATTACGCCATTCTATCAATCATCGCTGGAAATATTGATCAGCCAATCTAAATCCTCTTACGCATGTAAATGTAGACACTCGAGTGCATTTGTTTGCGCTTTGCAGAAGAGCGTTGCCACCTGAGGAACTCTCAGTCTGTGGTTAGAATGGTTTGACCTGAAGTTGTGATGCTTTAAGGAACTAAACTAGATCATCGCATGTCAGCCACAGAGAACATTTGTCTGAGAATTGCTTGGCATTTCTATGTAGTGACTAGTGAGTTGGAGATAGACGGTGTGAAACGCAGGGATCCGGAACAGTAAAACGTCGCCCGAACCTGTGGCTCTTTGTGTAGGAGCATGTCTGTTAACTGCTAGACGTGGATGAAGAAACTATCCAAAATGTGGGCAGGGGACACATGCTAAATCTCATCAGACTCTCAGTATGACATGTCTTTAGATGCCTGGTTGCCACGGATACGCCATCGTGAAGCTTAAAAACGAAACTTTGTAGAACATTTCTGTTTTAGCTTTGTCTCATGAACAATAACTGTTATTGTGACGTTGCACTTAAATGTTACAAAAGGCCGATGTTGAGAAGTCCTCCGATCCATTGTCAAAGCAACGGTTGGCAGAACTTTCCTGTACATTTGTTCTTTTATGCAGCTAGCTGTAATGGGGACGTGCACAAATGTACTTTTTATCGCCGGTCTAGACTTTGAATCTCATCGTTTATATGCTTGTATGGAGGCCTCTGTGTTCTGTTCTGTTCAGCGTCTTGTGTGTACACGCTCTAACATCTCTAGACGAAAGTCTCCATGCCCAGTGTTGACTCAGATTGCTGTCTTATAAATCAGACCACAGAGCACAAGGGAAGATCATTTGTAATAAAATAAAGATGAAATGTTTTACGAAAGGAAAAATAAGGACACTTTTTAGTTGTTACCGGACTTAAGCAACAATGAAATGAATACAAAACCCTCAGTTATTTGTATAAAATGTACCATACACCGTGTAAATATAATTTACTACTAGAAAACTACTTTTTCAGGTCACATTATTGTATATGGTTACAGAAAAAAGTTCAGATTAGAACTAGCTGCCTTAGAAATAATATAGTAAAAACATAACTAAGCTATATCAAGTGGTCAATTGTTTCATGGCAGGTTAAAAAAGTCATTAAAATATCAAGTTTTTTTGACAGTGCAATATTTGGTGGTTTAAATACTAAAGAAGTGACGTAAAAATCTGAAGGCCTTCCATCATTTTGACAGATTACAATAAATGGGCAATTTGTATGCATCTGTCACTCACCCCCCAGGCGTGCAGTGGTGCGGTCTTTACCGAGTTTTTTCCCTTAGAAAAGTGACTGGTGTCTTTTTGGATGAGCATTAGCTTTCAGTGAGTGGAAAAATGTCTCTCTCTGCGTCTTCTCCGTTCAGTGAACGGCAGAAGCAGCACATTCATGACCAAACCGCAGCTTACTTGCGAGAGAGTACAAAACACATTTTACAGGCACCTGTCGTTGTTACTGACATATAAACATAAACACTTGACTGTCTGACTGACAACAGAAATATGAAATATACATATGAATATAGGCCTCAACAGCTTTATTGGGCATTCAGTTGTATTAAAATACAGTAAGTTCAGAGAGTATACGAAAGTACAGTGTGATGACGTCACGAACATCCCAGTTAGCATGTGACACCGCCTTGCACCATCGTGACGGGTAATAATAGATTATGACGGATGTTTTAGGAGCCTGTCCGTCAAAATGACAGACAACAAAAAAGACTAGCGCAACCTAGTTGCAATTCTATTAAATTCTATCAAAAATAAAACGATTTCTCCTAGTCAGGTAGGTGACGCTTTCCGAATTGTCACATCCGTAATGGTTTCATATTCCCCTAAATTGACACATGAAAATCTAAGAAATGTTTCATGAAGAGTCATCCCTTTGTTGCCCTCCATTTGTTGCGTATTATTGCTTCTGGTTTGCACATTTTAATTCACTGAAATCTTATGTTGTCTCTCAAAAACAGTAAAATCTTGTCTGTCACCTCCATAACGCATGTTTATTTCCCTTTTTTGAAATAGAAAACCTATGCATGGACCGACATTTTTCTGGGGCTAAGTAAAATCTAAACAGATGGTTCAATATATTGCTGTTAAATACATTCTCCGAGAGTTAATATTTCAACTAAAAATGTCACTTCCATAACACTGCACGGGTTTTTCTACTGGCCCAGTGGGGCAAGTGGTTAAAATTTGTTACTGGCTCTGCCACAAAAAAAGTGACTAATCGGTCAGTGATGGAATAAGAACGAGTAACCCAAGTATGTTTTGGATAAAAAGCGTCTGCTAAATGACTAAATGAAAACCACAGGATTATGTTGTTTTGCCACATCGTAAAATCTGCGATACTTTGAAGGTGATTCAGAGAGTTGATAACTTAGTCCAACCTTCCAAAGACCGGACGAAACTACGGAGAGGAAGGTGAAATGTGTCGTCGACTGTACATGTGTTTCGGGTCTATTAAAGGCCGTTTGTAATGCGTCGGAAGGACAATGAGATTCAACGTTCGGAACAAAGTGTTTCTTATCTGGTCAGGTGATCTGAGAGCTTCCAGATGAGTTACAAGCCAGCGTGCTAAGGCGAGCTATGAAAGAATAATGTGATATTGAGAAGCTTTGAGCGTGACGAAAACAACAGCGTCCAGCTGTGAGGCTCAACGAAGATACCGAAACACTCCAAGCTCAACACAACAAGCATTTTTACCTTCAGCACGAGCTCTTTGGTTGAATCGTGCCAGAACTTTGCCCCACATTTACAGTGGAATGGAAATGACGCTGTGCGATTGGCCGAAGTGCAACGTGTATACACAAACTTAATTTAAGGCTTTAAATATTTAGCTGTGCGAAGTGAAATGTCTTCCATAAGGGCAAATTTATGGTATTCTTTCCCCTGTAATGGGCAATGTTGATACTTTAGTGAATTTATGAATTTACAAAGACCTGTAGATGTAGTTTGAGTTGGAAGTAAAAGTTTTCGTGTTACAAATTTCATCATTTGTGAAAATAGTTTGTGGGTCATAAAATGAGGTTGAGTGATGCGTGATGCCACATGGTAAAATATTTTTTGTGATGTTTGCATCATTCTTGATCGTGTTTAAAGATATGGAATTTGACTAACCCCAAACTCTGTATACAATGTTGGTGAATAACTCATTTCACCCTTACAGCCACATGACAACCACACTAAAAAACCCTACGAACACCCTAGCAACCTTATAGAGAAGTCTTGACAACCACCTGCGAACATCGTGAGGAGAATTTCGCATTGGCCACCATTCACATTTACTTCAGAAATGTAGTTAACCTTAAAATATGACAAACCCTTCTGCGTGAGTCATTTGTGTATTCATCACACACACACACACACACACACACACACACACACACAAACATTAAACATGCTTGTGTAAACATGTTGAGCGCCAAATCCTTTTACTCAAATGCATCTCTCACTTTCCTACCCTCTCTCTGTCTCTCTTGCGTAACAGACTGCGACAGGTGTTCTAGGCTGCATTTACATCGTCCTGATTTGATATTTTGACAAATCGTTTTGTCACAACTGTTTACATTCGACTATCCCACACGTGCAGCCGCAGCCCTGCGAGCGCCATCGAGGTCGTACATACACGTGCACGTATGCATGAGACTGTTCAAAAGCAGCTGTCTGCCTGTCTTGTGTTACCAATACTGTGAAAAGGACTGAAGCACCCCAGCTTGGCATCTCTCACTCTGCATCTCTCGCCTTTCGGTGCTGCGGCTGCAGTTCACTCTTTTTTTTCCCTTGGTCTAGTTGGCAGACGTCCCAAAGCGTGTAAGAGATAAAACAACCCTTGACCCCCGGGCAAAGTGAGACCAGATCTTCCCTGTCTTTAGAGGGAGAGCGAGAGAAATGGCCTTCAGAGCTCACCAAGGGACCGCGGCCTTAGCATACATACACAGTACACGGCTGTTCTGTGGCCATGACAGTCTGCTGTTTATGCTCGTCTCCTCTCACTCTTTCTTTCATACGTTCTATTGGGGGTCACATGGTACATGCTATGCACAAACTCAATTCTACCATGTGATCACACTGTGTACACACAAAGAGATGCATATGTATTGCACAAATATTGGCTGTTAAGGCCCGAAGAAGCGTTTGGATGACGTTCAATATTTTGTTGTAGTGTTTGATAACAAATAAGTCCTAACAATTTTCTATTTTATACTATCAGTCATTTTATACTATCAGTCATGAACCAACACACTCGAGCTACCCTGGGTGTTTTTTTCAGACTTCACAAGCTCTCGCAGAATACGTAATGCTTTTGTTAACACATTCCCAGTGTGGATCTTCAGCCGGGTTGTTTATATTGGCTCATTCGATTGCTGCGCTCCTCCTTCCTCTTTTTCCTTCTTCAGACCTCTCCAGTCCGCCCTCCCTCCCTCTTAGGTAAACAGTATTCTTTCACTTTGTCGTTGCATTGTTGTTCGGCGCGAGGGCACGGCCAGTGTTTTCAAACAAGGGACGGCTGCGAGATAATCACCCCCTGACTGCATCCGCTCTCACTCTATTTATTGTCGTCGTCATCCAGCCTCACGCTCTCCGCTCTTCTCTCATGCGGCTTTCATTTGCTGGGACCCTTGTCGTGTGCTGTTGCCACAGCAACCTGACCGGACCCCCGACAGGCTTATTTCTTGGCTTTCACCTGCGCAAAGTCCCACAATGCACTGCACTGTCGTTTACAGCGAGATGCGCAACAAAGACCTCTCATGTATATACAAGTGACTCTCGCAATTGTCCTTAAGGTACTTTTTTCTCCGGTTTCTTCGTTTTGTAAATGGCAATCATGTTTATTACAACATGATCATGATTGGTTTGCATTTACAAATATCCTGGCATGAGCCGCGCGTATCCAACTGATTCTGAGAAACTGGAAGAGATGCGTTCAGTAATTATAGATAATGACAAAAATGGCTTTTGAGAAAAGTAATCACCTGATGCCGAAGAAGGTTTCAGAGAGTGATTGTAATTCGCTGTGGGTTGTTGTTGATAATGTTGTTTATCAGTTGTTCAGCAGGGTGTCTCTGATGTTCACTGCACACTGGAAAGATGATATATGTCTCTGGGCCTGAAACATACTCTACATTCGGTACTTGAACGCAGTTACGAATGCTTGGCCGGTGTCCTCTTGTACATCGCTGATGTCCTTCTGAAACCTTGTATCTCTTTATTTTGAGATTTTTCAGCGTTTATGTTTGTCACAGGGTTTCGCAAATATTTATCCAATAAAAAGATTTAACAAGTGCTCGTCAACTTTGACAACACGGTATGTAATCATTTAAAAAGCATCGTGTTTTTCTATTTCCTGAAAAACTGTGAATTTGGACACACAAGGTTTCAGAAGGACACTGGGGACATGCTTAAAGATGCTTAAACCTGATGCCCATTGGTGTCTTTCTCGTGCTAATGTGTTTTTTATTCAGATTGGAAGCGAATTTTGTATTGTTTTTTTCCAAATCGCTTATTTCAAGATAACCGCAATTATCGTGAATCCTTTCAAAACAAGGGTGGTCTGCAGTATCTGCTGCATTTCACATCCTTTGTTCTTGATCTGCACTCACTGTTTCATTCAAAGACATTTCTCCATCATTCGAGTTGTGTTAGCTTTGTATTTTTGTTGTTGTTGTTGTTGATTTGTTTTGTTTCCTGCATCTACACAGCAAGACCGTCATGTCTAGTTTTAGCACTCAAGACACAATTCTTCTCTGTTAAGGTCACGCTACAGTAAATAATATTAGTTATAAGTATATATTCCCGTCATTGAAAACATTTATTGACATTAATAGTTCAATCATCAAAGCCTTCAAACAGACAATTAATCGCCATAATCGCAATTATTTAGTAGACAGATTTCATAACCTTGAAAGCCCTATTCAATAGTCCAGCTCAAGAATTTCCGGTGAATTGTCAGCTGTCAAGATGTCATTCTATACTCATGCCTTCATATTGCCTCAGAAGAGGATCACTGGGTGGATGCAACAACCCCCTCACGACAACTTTATATCTCGTTTTACACCCAACTAAATGAATGCTAGGTCCAGCTATTTAACTGTTATTTCACATTTTCATGTGCATGCTGGCATACATGGTTTATGTTTAGGGTTTGAATACAACACAACTCAACTCGTCTTCAATGAAAATAATTTAATCACATTGTATTTTTTGACCACTTTTCTTTCCCTTAGAATTCAACTTGGTATCTGTATTCACACTGATCAGTTTGAAACTCTTGTTGACGTTTATTGGATTACTGCCAATGAGATTTTAGAATGTTGATGTTTGTTGGCGTTTGTTGGCATTTGCTAGAATTTGTTGGTGTTTGTTTGAATCTGCTGGTGTTTGTTTTGTTTTTATGGTGTTTGTTGAAGTGTGTTGGAGTTTGTTGGATCAGTGTGAGTAAAGCTTGATTTGTTCTACGCCAAACCCAACGCAGAGCCGCGCACCCTACGTCTTAGCCTAATGCGCGAACCTTCTCTAAAAATGTAAGAACACGTAAATTCAACGCAGATCGCAAGCATTGTGATTGGTCTGCTTGAAGCCCTCATCAAATTTTTTTATATAAATACATTTTTCTTCTGTATTTAACAACTCAAGGTGCCATAGTGACTGTTTACTCTCTGCTATCACTGCTAATGCTTTTCCAACAGCATACACAAGCTGCTTCTTCTTCGGCTCTTGTCTTGGTTACACGATTAGTATACACTGACGCACGGGTATAAATAAAAACGATGCGTTACATACGGCGTAAAGGATTTGCCAGTGTGTCTATTGTGCAAAGCATTCATGGGACAATGCATTTACTTTACTTCACTAACTAACAGATCCCACAGAAGCATATGCAGAAGTGCAAGGTGCTTTACGCCGCCAAGAATAACACAAGGTTTGGAGGATTTCCAACTGTAATTGTAGCTATTGTGCTTTCCCATTATTTGACTTCTTCAGCGCGCACTTTGTCTGACGTGTCAGTATGTGCATATGTAAATATTTGGGTGGTCATACCATATGGTTTTGACATGACATCTTTTTCGAATGATTTGTTTTCGCAGCATCATTTCATTAGATGTTTGGTTCTGAAAGGTATGACATGTTTACACAGTACATCAGCCACATCAGAGCAAGGGAATATTGTTTTCCACAATGACCCCTTTAATACCAGCGCCTCTGTTTATGTGTTCAGCAAGAGGGCGCTTCAGTCAGACTTTGATTTGTTACATCCTCCATCTTCCCATGACGGCTCTAGATTAGGACTATTCCTCTCTCCCGACACTGCAGTTGCTTGGCAATCATGACGGCACATCCAGTGGATATAGAGGATGCTGGAGATCACATTACAGAGTGACATGATCTGTCAAACAGGGCTGGACAGTTTAGCTAATATAAAAAGCTCTGTTTTTCAGCCTTTTGGCGATATTTGATATGTTTCTATATTTGTCTGTATCGGCTTGAAGTGATTTGCAAAAGTGACTTTTCGATAAGGCGTTGTCAAGGACATTCCAGATGTTTAATAAAGGAAGTAACTGTTAAATGTTTTTAAAAATGAACTCTTATATGAAATAAGTTTTATGTAAATAAAAATAAGAAATATTATTTACAATTATGAATTTGGCAGACACTTGTCCAAAGTGACTTGCAATGTCATTCAAGGTGTACAGTTTCAATTTGTTTGTGTTTTTTACCAGTTTAACTAAATTGACACATTATAAACACAATTTTGTTTACAGATGGTGGTCCAGTGCCGATGCGTCTTGTATAATCGTTTGTGCATATATGAGACATCCAAAGTCCCAAAACTCCAGATCTACTTAAAACGCCTAGATCAATCACACCCCCACATCTCTACGTCAATAAATGGTAATGTTTGCATGCCGTTGCCCAAATGTACAATAGAGCTTCTGTTATTGCAACCGTGATGATGCAGTTGCACGCTCTGGGCTTACGCGCACTGTCGCTGTGCTTGCATAGTTATTAGCGTACTGTTTTTACAACGGTTATAAGGCGAAACGTCTTCGAGTGAGAGGAGGGATGAAATTACAATCGGCCTTATCCTGGAAGTTTGCGGTGATGCTAAGGGGCATAACATTTCCACACACATGCCTGAGATATTCAGCCAATCACAACGCACAATTTAGTAGAAATCTACGTGTTTTAGAAAGGCGGGGCATAGAGGAGCTACAATAATGTACGGCATGTGAAAAATTGTGAGCTTAATACGTATAAACACATTGTATTAAACCAAAAACACAAGTATAGCATGTTTTTAATGATGTCCTATGACTCCTTTAATGCACAACGAACTAACACCATTGTTTTGACATTAGCTAACATTGACAAAATGAATACACACGGAAAAATGATTGTTTAATAACAGTTCATGAATTCAACCTTATTGTAAACCGTGTTGGGTAAGTTACTCTGAAAAAGTAATGACTTACTAGTTACTAATACATATTAAAATTGTGTAGTTAGATTACTGTACATGACAAATGAAAAGTATTGAATTACTTTCTATATTCTTTATCAACCTTGAGTAGTTCAAGGATAGACACGAAACGACTCTCAATTCATTCAAATAAATAATATGAAACGACAAATAGTTCTCTTATTAACTGACTAAAGTATTACAAATTGATACTTTAATGTAAATTCCACTAATGTACACATTACACTATTTAGTTCAATTACATTCAAGTAACTGTAATTAAATTACAGAAACAATAAGAGTAATCCCTTACTTAATCTTTTTAAAGGAAACTAATTTAGAATCTAACTTAGTAACTAGTTACACCCAACACTGAAGTGTTACCAATCTTTATCCAATGATCACTAAAGACCGAAAAAGTCATAACAAATGAATTGGTCGAAAGGTGCGGAACCCTGTTTACATCAGTCAAGCCATTAGTTTGATCAAAAACCGCAGCTTGGATTCTTCTCTTGGCTCTCTATGACACATCAGCGTGGCTTGGACAGCGAGCCCCTCAGAAGAAAATTAGATCAGTTCTAATAAGCTGATTCTTGACGTATGCAACCTGCAGTTGGCGTCCCCAAGTCTCGTCTCTCCCAAACTCGATCTTGGGTCCTCGTGGAGCACAAACGTAACTTTTTGTTCCGATTCCCTTCTGAGTCGACCTGTTCTCTTACCTGCAAGTCCCGCACACACACATTCTGCAGCTACTGTAGCTTCTGTCTAACGCATGTGACTGTTGCACTCTCGTAACCTTTTGTTCTACTCGAGACTGCACTGCGCTCACTCCCACGACAACGAATGACACAAAAACAAACGGCCCGTTGCGGTGGAGGAACAATGGAGTGACTGAGCAGGGAAGACACACAGCTGGACTAAGAGAGAGAGAGAGAGAGAGAGAGAGAGAAAGAGAGAGAGAGAGCGGTAAATACTAGATAGACTTTCTGACACTGGAAGGGTTCTAGGGAAACTCTCTCTTGTGATGACGGGAGGATTTGACAGGATCTGTCTCATTTTGGACTAATAGCCAGACTGGGAGTGTTGAGCCCTATTCTTTACTCTTTACTCATCTCTCTTTTTGTGTATGGTGTATTTAGTCAAGCACAAAAGCAATAACCTAGTTTAATTTGTTACGTTTAAGCACAATTCAACAATCAGGTCATTTTTGTGACCTACTGACCTCTATTGTCTCTTGACCTACAATTGTCTTACGGCAACTTCCCATGATTCCGTGCGAAAGGGCTTCTGACTGGGTTTGAAGAAAATGAGTATCAGGTGTTGTACCTTATGGGTGTTTGCTAGACATCTACTTTCTGGACATATTGTTCTTTTATTGCTAATGCTGCCTTCACTTGCTCTCGGAAATTCGATTATTAACATTAGAAGCATTTAGTTACATTAAAACATTACATGCAAACATAAAAAGAGCACCGTTCCATAAATGATGTCCGGGTTGAAGTGGGAATCATCGAATTCCGAGCGCATGGTAAGGCTGCATACAAATTTGGAGTATTGTACAAATTTCCTCCATTTTAAAGGGATAGTTCACACACACAAAGACATTTTTCATGATTTATTCACCCTCGTGTTGTTCAAAACCTGTATATGACACTTGCTTCTGTGAAGATATTTTGATAAATGGTTTTGTGTCTACGTAACATGTAAATCAATGAAGAACATTCTTCAAAATATTTTTTTGTGTCCTTCGGATGAAAGAAAGTTATAAACTCGAAGGCTTATTGTTAATCACTAAAATAAGCTGAAATATCTAAAGAAACAGACTATATCGATTAAAAAAATCCCTTAAGGATGAGCAATAGCAATAGTAACAGCTTGTCTTCGCAAGCACCAGTAACAAGTCATCAGCGTATCATTTATAGAGCTGTCAGACATAATTGATGCTCAGTCAAATGTCAAGACGATCTTACAGACGGCATGAATAATGGGTTTGAACACAGTTTAAACGTGTTTAATGGCTCCCTCTTCACACACTTCATTAGGGTCTGAGAAGAACACATGCCGAGACAGAAATAGAGATAGACGGGAGGAGAGGCAAGCGTTCAGGCTGTGTGAAGTAGTCTCCGCATGCCGAGGAGAAATGAAAGAAAACGAAAAGAGTTAGTCATCGCGTGTGTGGATCTATTAGTCAGACGAAAAACACGTTAGCGGAAAAATTTCAGGTTTCTGTTTTGTGAGATTCATGTCTGAACAAGACGAGGCTTTTCGCATGATCGGCCCGACTTGTGACATTAAGGACTCTTTGTGTTTCTCTCGTCCTGATGGAGTATAGCTGTGCAAGTGAGCGCTGAGTCACCGGTTGTTATCTGGGGTGTGTGGTAGTGATTTCTGTGGCTGCGACATAAGTATGCTCACTGCCGAGTGCTCACTTTGTAGAATTACAGTGTGTTGAAATTGACTGTAAATGACTTCAGTTCTTGACTAGGGATGATCGAGATTGCAAACAAATCACTTTGGGGTTCGCGCGGCACGCCGGAAAGAGCTGTTTTAGATTACAGCTTTATTCAAATTGAGCTGAAAATGACCAAAATGTGCAGCGTGTGGGGTTGAAACGAAGCATTTCCGAAAGATTATTAGAGCTTTGGGCTTTTTTAGACCCATCAGAATCGATGGATCAGTCTAAACTAAGTATTTTACACAAATTATGGTGTTTCACGCTGAGGTTCACCAACTATAAAAAGCATTAAAAAGGCTTGATATCCCGTGGCTGTTGTCAGAAGAATTTGCATTTGACTAAAGCGTTGCACAAACCCTCAAGTCACAACGGCTGACTTTAGCTTTAAAACCACAACTGAAATGACAAATTGACAAGACCATGACCATCCAGCACATCAACGCTTTCTTCCTGGAAGGATATACACTTAGCATTTTTTGGAAGTAATTGTAGCAAGAACCAATAAAAAGCTATTATTGATCTGTATTAAATATTGTTATTAAATCATATTTAATATTATTAGTAATATCAGTTATTATTAATATTATTATAATACTATTATTTGATTCCGGTATTAATAATAAAACATTTCTATAATAATAAATTATCTTATTTAATATTTATCCAGCACACCAATACTTACTGTCTTACAGAAATTATATGGGCAATTCCGAACGTTTGGAAATTATGGACGTGGGATAAAAATGCTCCGAGAATGAATTTATTATGGATGTATTGAACCGTCTGTTTATATTTTACTAATCCCTTGTCTAAACATAAAAAAATGTCAGTCTATGAACAAATCTTCCATTTAAGAAAAAAAAGGAAACAAACATGCGTTGTGACAAAAATAGATGTGGTTTTGGGAGACGACAAACTTTGCAGGATTTCTGTGAATTAAAATTCACAATCCTGAAGCAATAATACCCTATGAATGGAGAAGCGATGCCTCTTTATAGAACAATAACTAGTTACTTTATTAAAATTTTCACGTGTCCATTTATGAGGAATATGTCCCGTTATGGATGTGTCAATCCTGAAAATGGCACTTACCAGACTATAGAAATCATGCACTAAAAATAAAACAAATGCTTTAGAAATTTGAAGAGAGATCTCACATGGGTATATGAACCATCAAATGTTCATATAGTAGAAAACGTTGCAGAAAACATTTTCACGCAATTGCCCATATACACTTTGCTAATAGAATAAGTTTTGGCATTTATTTAGAATATATTGAAAATATATTATTGATGAGTATTATATATTATTATTATTATTATTTAATAATGTGATATATATTAACCCTTTAAACCCTGTTGCAAAAATAGGATGTTTTCACACTTTTTTACTGTTACATTCTAACACAAAGTGCAAGTGTTCTTGGTGTAGATGACGCAAACATGTGATTAAATGCATCTTTAAGCAATTAAATGCATATTACATGTATATGATATCCATGTAACAATGGGCATTCAAAACCTGTGTTTTTTTGGAAAAGAACATATATATTCACTGTAAAGTCTATGAACCCATTTATACCATCCCTTGTATAATTAATAACAACTTCTTGCCCAAATGAAGTTGAGTTTCCTGCTATGTGACATTATATTCACTTTTTTTAAAAGCATTATATCTGTTTGCATAGCTGACGCCGAGGACCCGTTTTTTGGCTCGTCCAAAAGCAGCGAAGCGCAAGGTCCTTATTGTAGGACGTGAACCGTCAACTGTGGCCTGGATGCGCTTATGAGCTTTAAAATGCCGGTAGCAGGTAAATGATTAGAGCTTTCAGCGTGTCCGTCAGTTTGATACTGTTTACCTTTCCTTGACTGCATTAAGCAGTAGGAGCAAAGGTCCGGGAATCCGGTGATAGGTTCATTGGAGCTGTACTTAATCCCGCTCTTTGAACTCCATTGGGAAGACAGTGTGTGTTCATAAACATGCGTCACAGTGAGTCACGGCGTATGAATAGTCTTTGTCTGTGATTTGCATTGATTATACAAAGCGTGTTTGTGACAGAACCTGCCAAAACGGAGCATTTCTACTGTACCAAACAAGCGCTTCATTCGTGGCAAAGGAAAACAGATAGTTGCCGGAGACGTTTACTGTCTATATCTTTGTAAGGGAATGTTAGGCCTTGGGTCCTTGTTTTCTTCTTTGTGTGAAATGCAGTGACGTCTTTTCCTCCAGACATAACCAGGCTCATATCTGCCAAAGTTCTTGAGGACAGGGCTCCAGACAAAAAAAGTTTAGGAGCCATGGGGGAATAAAGCAGGCGCCAAATAATTTTTTACATTATATGAATTTGAACATTTTTTATTCTCATACTTTGTCATCCTGATGTGTGTAAATCTTCCCTCTCGTAGGTTTCGCTCACATAAAGGTTTTTTTCCAAGTACTTTTCCCTCATAAGCAAGGTCATACGGAATCTGCAAAATTTGGGAAAAATCTTCAGATTTCCACAGAATGGTTTTACATGCGTTAACATTTACAAATATAAATGTTTTCACAAAGTACTGTAAGAAAAGGTAGGCTAGGCTATTCCACAGAATTCCAAAGAGTTTTCTGCGTATATCTGCGAGCGCTTATTCCGGTGCTTTCTCATCGAGCATTGGTACGCTTAGTGTGGAATAAACGGAGCGCTGAGCGTGCTGAAATCTGAAAGTCACTCCGCTGGATCGCTCGCAAATTAAAAAAAAAATTGTAATATGCGTTTTAGGCGCAGTCTGGATCCCTGCGATCTTCCAGGTGAAACTAGTGTAAGCAATGGCTTGTGCCCCATGACTCCCAAAGCGTTTCGATGTTGCTCTTGGGTTCTTTGTGACTGACTTGATAGTTTTGATACTTGCTTTAAGTGAGATTTTGGCAGGATGAAGGACACTTCCTATTCCAGGAATAGCAACTATTCGAAACTTTCTTCATTGGAGCACTAAAGCTTTAGAAATGGTTTTATAACCTTTACTAGACCGATAAGCTTTCACAGCTTTTTCAAAGGTCTTCAGGTTCTTCCTTTGTCCTAAAATGCAACTTTACGATCGGTTAACTTTACTGTTACTGTAAAGCGTATATTGGACAAGTCCAGCCCAAAATGGTTATAAAACAAACAATCACAACGCACAACATGTTTCGATCTTCCGTTGTCTCTGAATGGCTCTGATCGAACTATCGACATCACAGAAAAGAGGCATCAAACTTTTGTGTCATTTAAGTACAACCTCTGAGATGAAATCACTTTTTAACTGAATGTTTTATTCATTTCATGTGATTGGAAGTACAGTATATATTATATGGTTGTTATGTTAAAGACTTTTCCGTTGAAATTCCAGCGAGATTAACTCGTATACTCCCATCCATCCATTTTCCGAACCTGCTTTTCCTCTGCAGGATCGTGGGAGGATCGGAGCCTATCCCGGCATCTCAGGATACTCCCGGATAGTCAGATCCTCACAGAGAGTAACTAGTTTTTATCTCAATTTAACTAGATAGATCTATTAGAGAAGATCATTCAGACCTTGAATTGTGATCAGACGAATATATAACGTGCCAGATAGCTGTTTCTTGGCAACCACAAAAAAACTATAGTTGACGTAATGAATTACTGTATATATTTCATTAGTGAAACTTTATTCTCTCACATACTAAGAATAAATCAAATAAACATCTCTTATTGCTTTATACATATGCAGAGTCAAGGATTAATATCATTACAGTAGAATTAAGTTGGTTTTACCACATGCACAAGGGGTTTTAAGGACGCCTTGCTGTGCTCAATACTCGTGGAAACCAAAAGATGTATTTTTTTCCAGCCTATGCTAGTTCCAGACTGCTGAAATGGACCTCTAAGGTAAAACCTCAATTGATAAGATTCGTCATTCGAATGAAGAAAACTCAAAGCAGAATCAGAGGTCGAGCCTGTTGTTTTGGAAACAAATAATTTCATCAGTCAGAAAAACACGTCTAAGTGGACAGACCATCAAAATCCATATGTCTCTCTCTCTCTCTTCTCCGTATTTCCACTGGCGCTGTGCTCAAGTGTAGTTTGGGGCCGGTGTCATAAAGCCTTCACTGTGTCTGTGTGTGTGTTGTTAACGTTTAACTCCTCTGTCACACACTTCGGTCACAGTATTGACCCTGTATTGCCTACAGTACCTCTCTGTGTGCGTGTGCGAGAGATTTATGTGTTTACGTAAGCAGAAGAGAGCCCGAGAGGTGTGTGTCTTAGGAGAGGGAACAGAATTTTCCTATTACTTTTCTGCTGCTCCCGTTTGGGAATTTGTAGCTATAAATAAAACCTCAGCATGCAAAAAATGTGCAACAGTGTAAGTTGTGTGTGTGGGACTCACTGCTAGACCTTAAGACTAAATGGTTCAGTGTTTGGGGGGATGAGTTCAGAATCGGTTCCAGGAGGAAATAGCTTTTTAAAAGTCAGCGAATGAATTATTTCTCCCATAAACTGTTGTTTGATACATTTAAAAAAAGCGTTAATGAACTGGTTTAAAACAGGAAAGTCAGATTCTGATTATCAATAGTTAGTAGAGTTCGATGAAAATCGCTGCATGTAAATGCATTGTTGTTATTTTTGTTATTCATCGGATCTACTCGCCAAGTTAAGTTCCGGTCCAAGTTTGGTTATAATAAGGATTATTTTATTATGAATTTATATTATTAATTAGGGATGCTCCGATAGCATTTTTTAAAGTCTAATAGTGTGTTCACACCAAACGTGAATGAAGCGTTAAGCGCGAGTGATTTACATGTTAAGTCAATGCAAAGACGCGATGACCTACTTGCGGTGCGATTGGCGCGAATGAGGTGGCGAAAATTGCGCGATTGACGCAAATTGAGTTGTAAAATCTGAACTTTGGCGAAAATTCCCGCCGCGTTAACCAATCAGGAGCTCGCTCCAGTGGTCATTCTTCATCTTTTTTTTACCAATCATCTGAACATTGCAGTTGTAGAATTATTCTATAATTCTATATCTTCTATAATATGCAATATTGAGTCAGTTCATGTAAACAGGCTTCAAATGTGCTTCAGTGAAATCAGCACCTGCCGGATGACGGTTCCACGTGAGCTACATCATCATTTACTGACAGATCGTTTCGCTGATCATTCACATCTATATGTGAAGAGTTGCTTGCGTTTAAAGTTCTGCTTGACCGTTAAATCATTGCGCACCACACGGAGCTTTCCTGTCATTTTCTGTGTGCTTTTCTTGTAATATTTATTAGTTTTAGCCTTTGTTATGGCGCACTTACAAGGTCGTCCTTTTCTAACAACTGGAATGAGAGATTGCGCTGAAGGTACAGGCACATATATCAGCTTTTTTTCCGTCCGATTGCCAATTTTTGCCAAAGTTCCTGTGCATCACTACCATATACAGTGTCACAGTTGGTGGGTATCTTAATAAAAGGCTTTTATGTCATTGTTAAAAATCAGGTTCTCTATGAAACATAGCTGTTGTGTCCTGTTACACACCCACCATTTATACCTCTGTAACACATTCACTGTTGTATGCTTTGTCTCATTTTGGTAGTTTTGTTTTATTTCACAACACGCACATATGAATGTCCATTTTGACTTTGTCACGCGTGTCCTCTTGGCCTCTGGGTTTTGGTGTGATGTCATAGGGTTGTTTGAAAAACACACTCTTTCTCTCTCAGAGTTTCATGCAGCATTATTGTGTGTCAAATTCCCCCTCGGTTTTTTACAATTCGATCATGTCACATTTCTTTTCAAAGTTTCTTTGGCTAACTTGACTTTAATGATGTTCATTCTCTGTCATTTGCTGGTGGTGACAGACTCTTGTTTTCTCATATCCGCCTCTTCTCAGTTCTTCTAGACTGTTTCAATGGGATCAAAGTGGCAGATGGTTAAAGCCGAGTTTTCCGAATAAACTGTTGGGCAAAGAAATCTTGCTGTTCAAAGAGTTCTCAGGGTCGGTCTCTGAGAATGTGAGAGAAAAAAGACGGATAGATAATAAATATAAATCTTCACTTTCATAGGTTTTCAATGGTTTAAAGACCCCATGAATTAGTAGTGTAGTGTCTTTTGTCCATGTGTGTTTGCTTCAAGGCCATCTACTGTATATGTCAGAATTCTTTGTTTTACAGCCTTTCAATTCTGGGAAAATGTATTGATGACTCATCTTGCACTCAAACTGTTGTCCAATTAAATGCTGTCCTGAACGTCTTCTGCTTTTTTACAATGTGTGTGGGACTCCTCTTGGCTCAAACATGCAGTATATGGACCTAGTCCAAAAATAACACGCATGCATTTTCTTCTTCGTCATCTTCTGATTCTGGCAGGTGCCGGCGAAAGTGAAAGCGATCAATTCAGCTGAACCAAACGTAAAGTATCTTTATTGCTTTTGACATTAGTCGACCACAAATGATAATGATTCCAGGAAATATAGTTGACGCCGCCCATCCACTCACCATAAGAGCTCGAGATGGTCAGAAAAGGTGTTACAAAACATCTGTCAGTCGATGCGTTATCGCAATAGATAGAACGCGTTTCCTCTTGAGTTAATATGTGATGAATGGTGCATGTGTTAATGTTTAGCCAAACTCTGTCTAAGTGAAAAAGCGAAGTGTTGAGTTTTTTCTATTAAAAACGTGAATTTCGTTTGATTTATTTGTATAGGGATCTTTACCATTTCATATCACAATACAGTTCCGACTTTACAAAGAATGGTGTAAAAGCTGTCAATGTGTGACGTTGTCAAAAAGTAACTTTGTTTATATTGTGAGTTCGGGGCAGGACCATGTTTATTCACCTAATGGCAAAAGACCAAGTTTATTTTTGCATTACCGTTTAGTGCCACTGGTGGTGCTAAAACGAGGCACCAAGAGGAGTGAAAGAGTTATAAAGTAAGTCTAAAAAGCTCTTGGAGGAAGAAGAAGATGTGTGGGAATGGTGGCAAACGGAAAGAAACTGAAATTTCTCGCCATGAGACTGAGATTGTGATGGCGGCAGACTTGGAGGCAGAGGTGTTTCTGTGGGGGGGAGAGACGGCTTTGGTTGTTTTTGAGGTCAACAATTTAAAGCTTGAAGCTCTAGGATGGAAACTTGTGTGGGACATCATTGGCATCTCCATCACACACTTTACATCTCTCAGTTTGTGTATCCGTCACTTAAAACGTAAACATACTTTTGTATTTGAAAATTCTGTCCTCATTCATTCACCCCCCGATTGATCCATTTCTTTGTTCTGCTAAACACAAAGGAAGATATTTGGAAGAGTGTCAGTAACCGAGCAGATCACTTCCCCATTTGCTGGCATAGTAGGTCAAATAAATGATATGGGAGTCAATGGGGGGCGAGATCTGCTCGGTTACCGACATCCAAATATCTTCCTTTGTGTTTAGCAGAACGAAGACATTTATACAGGTCTGGAACAATCTCAATGGTGAGTAAATGATGACAGAATTTTCCCTTCAAGTATATGTAAAATGAGGCCGATTTGAATACAGGATGATGTCATTGGGTGTGTGTGCAACAGGTGCTGGGGTGTCCTGTACAAGCCTGTACACAGACAGACATGAACCGCATGCCACTCTTACACAGGCTTCACGACAGGCCCGAAACGACATGACACACACCCGCGCATGCACACACAAAACAGACAGAGCTGAGATGGTTGGAGAGCTCTGCAGGTTATGGACACAGGCGGGTGGCTGCTGGGATTGTGTGTCGTTTCTCTTCCATTCAGATGAGAGAAACCCAATCCAGCTCTGCTAACACACAAACACACACATTTGGCAGCTGTGCTGAGAGCCACCGAAGTGAGAGGTGCGTGCGAGTCTTACAAACATGCCTCTTCCTGGAGGTGAAACTTGTTTGACTGTCCAGTAGCTAGGCCTCCAACTTTCAATAATTTGATCAATTCAAATAATATACATAACTAAGTCTTGAGCTGTGTATAAAGACCTTAAATAATTGTTTTGATTACCTTAGAGAATTCCATGCAAGTGTATGTAGATAGAAACAGCTCATTCTATGTTGTTTCTACAGTAGACCTAAATAGACAAACTTTTTTAGTCTAACCTCTATTAATATATTAAAAATCCTCAGTGATATTTATCTTTCCCTAACTTGAATTCTAATCCCACACAGCTTTATACTAAACTTGTTTTTTGCTTATTTGGCAAAATGTTAAATGCTCTATCAACTGTAAGTCGCTTTGTATAAAATCGTCTGCTGAATGAATGACCGTAATGTAAATGTTGTTATGAATGTTGTCACCTGTAGGCAGTGATATTTGGATTCAGGGGGAGTGGATTTGTCATTGTAGGAAGCATTTTATTGGACAAACATTTGTATAGACCCTTCCCTGCGACAGGGCGACTCTTTATTATGTTTTATTTGCAGAACTGTATATGTTGTATATTTTAACTTTTATGACAAATCTTTTAGTAGCACACAAGCCCCTAAAAATACTTATTCACATCTATTACATATAGTTAACATGTTAAAATGTATATCTGTAATATTGTGTTGACTAGCAAACATTGGGCAAAGAAAGAAGATATCTTTATGTATTTGTCAGAAAGAGAAGACCTAGAAAGTGAGATGTTTGTTGAACGTGAGAGTGTTTGGAGATGATTATTATTTAATGTGTCACCTACACTCATCTTCCTAAAGAGACATTTCTATGCTTCAAATGTGTCCTGGTTATTTATTTCTGTAAATGTGCTAATGATACGAAAGGTTTTGTGTCATAGTTAAATAGCATTAATGAAAGCATCGCAACTAAAACTCTCCTGTGTTTGTTTGTGTGTTACAGATCAGTGCTTGGGAAGTGAGAAGACGTCGGAATGCACTTGTTTGTTGGACCTTCATCCCAGTGAGGTGCGTAAAAACCTGCAGCATATTTACAAACAAATGCAAACACTTCTGAATTCAGCGCTGCTAGGAAATAGACAATATATGATGAGTGCGTTTCCAAAATGAGATGACGTAACGTGACGTAACGATTTTTATCCTGGTACGGAATTTGGGGTTTTATTTATTCGTTGTTTCATGAATGCAGATGCTGCAAGTTGGTTAAAGTTAACAGCCATACTTACACCTTCTTCATCTCTCCGTTTCTTTCTTTAGCTGTCTGTATGTTTGTTTGCAGTGCACGTCTCGCTGACAGACAGACGCAACGTACCCAATCTCCACCACCGGCCAATCAAATGCACTCCGAAAATAAACCCACCAATCATGGCAAGCAAGTGACTAGCGGGGCCCAATCACAGCTCCCTAATGTAAACCAAGCGCAGCAGCAAGGGCCTGCGAGCACCCAAGGGTCAAAGAGCAGTGCGTCCGGGAACCATGGAGTCAAATCCAACCAGATATCTTCTGGCAACCCTGGACTGAAGGGTCAATCAAGCACTGGCGTCGGAGCAGGTGGGATCATGAAGACCAAGGCCAAGAGAGAAAGGACTGTATCCATGGATACGGGAGACCAGAGGGAGTCGATCACTCCTGTTTTGGAGCCGGATGTCAAAGGTAGGTATAATACTTGAGTGAGACTGAAAAAGCATGCCGCCACGCCGCTCATTGACCATCCCTTGCGTATTCCATGTATAAAGGGAATGATGCTTTTTAAATCCGCAACCTCAGAGAGTCCACGAGGGGCAGACCTCGTCCGTCCGGGACATGAGCCGTTGTTTTTTATTGTGCTTTATGAACAGTCTGAGTGAGCGGCTCCTTAAATGTCACGAGAAAAAGCGAACCGTGTTCCATAACAAGCCACGACAACATGGACCAGACTTTGTGCCAATGCTCAAACGTCTGGCTATACGAGAACCGACCTACACAACCCCACATATATTACTCATTCATCGTCGTCCTGTATCTCTCCATCAACAGCCCAAACTTCTGTAATTCCCCTTTCGACTGGAAACACAGTAAATATGAAACTGTTTTCAGCAACCCCAAAATGCCCTGACCTTTCTGAAGACACGTCTGTTCGTGTGCTTATGTAGCATGTACATGGATCAGTGTGAACCGCGTGCACATGCAGGTGCTCGTGTTTTCCTGTCGGTCGCCCTGCGGTGTGTCACTCACTAATTGAATAGGGATAGAGAGAGACTGTGTGCGCACAGACAGGAAGTAGAATAGAGTGGGTGGAGAAACTGAGGGGGAGTGAGACTCGACGCAACAAGTTCCTGAATGTCAACAGTCCGCTCAGTGCACACACACACGCATGCACATGCTTATGTTTCCCCTACGTGGTCAAAATCGGTACGTCAGGCTACATTTCACTCTAAAACTGAAAGCATAAAAACTGACAAAAATCATATTTTACATAAAGAAGATTATGATGATATATTTGATAATGATGAATGTGTTTCTCACGAACCTATAAATCTGAAAATCAAGGTTATGATTGAATGTCTAAAGTAGAAAAAAAATACATCACCGAAGAACTTCCTGTTTCAGTTTTGATCCGAATACAACCGACAGAACATTTAGAACCCAATCGAAATGAGGAATGAACATTTAAAAAATATTTTATTATGCAGCTGCGAAAAATCAAGAGAGCGAATTTACGATTTATACTTTTATAGTTAAAAAAATCTTATTTTGTTTCATTCTGTGAAATACTAACAGCATTTCTCCCAAATTTCTAATAAAAATATGGTTTCTATTGGCATTAATTTGAAGAAATATTAAAATAACAGAAAACAAGTTCAGGTCACACTTCATTATAGTGGCAATTCTCGCTATTAACACAAACCATTAACTATGACTTTCCCCCCTATAAACTCTTAATGTGCTGCTTATTAATAGTTATTAAGGTAGTTAGTAGGATCAGGGATGTAGAGTCTTGTCATGCAGAATAAATGCTTTATAAGTATTATGTAAGATTTAAAAAGTCAATAAAAACTGAAACAGGAAGTGCTTCTGGAGCAGTGTTTACATGTTGTGATGGTCTATACATTTGTGTATATTCATTTCCAAAAGTTAGCCTATTAAGACACTTTAGACAGGGGTGTTGGAAGTGAATATAGCTGTAAGCTCCCTTTACTCTGTTTAAAAAGTGTCCCATAATGCACCTTGTTCACCAGAGAGAATGTCCAGACTGGATTCCAAGAAACTCCGATATTAGATGGAGATCTTGAGCATTGTTGGTCACCACATACTTTCCACACATTTTATCATTTCAAATATTATTCCAAAATGTGAAAATCTGTAAAGAAATCGAGACGTATTGTGTTCATTCATTTCTGTGGTAGTGTGAATCAACGTTATTAAAGCGGTACATCATTTATACGTAATTAAATACTACCACCACGTCATTCTTTAATACATTCTTTGTCATTTAAATTATTTAGCATTATCTTCTACGCGTTACACTAATGACTTTGAGATCGTATTACGTTCATGTGAATGGGGGTGTTTCATTTAATAATAATGCAACGCGAAAAGGGCATTATTGTCATGAGGGCGAAATATCATTTCTTATTTTCATGTTTCGCCCGGCCTGACGTTTTCTTGACAGGTTTAGTGAGATTCACTCAAACAGCTTCCGCCCAATATTAAAAGCAATAACACCTCTTCCTTTCCTAGACCGTGGAGGTGTGTTGTTCTTTTCACCGCGTGCGTTTCTCTTTGTTTGGTTCATTGCACTATTCTTCATGTAATTCCATTCAGCCGTGTTTTTTGTAAGTCGTGTGTTTATATTTGAGAGAGCTAGAGATCAGGGGAAATAACGGGGCTATCGTGTCAGTCATCTGGGCTTCCTGTAATAGAACTGGAGCTCCTTTGTGTGTCCGTACACACACACACAAACACACACACACACACCTGTTTGGCTTTATAAGAGCATGGAAGGTTAAAGGTGGGATTGCACCCAGGTTTATTTATTTATTGTAATTCAAGTAAATAAACGAATAACTTTTAATTGCAAAAACAATTTTTTGTCTTTTAATATGGGTTTTGAATGTACAGAAAGCAGTAAATATCTGAGACCTGTTAAAGTTTGAATGAAACTTTAAAGAAATAAAGTGATAATAGTAACTTTAATCCACTGCTTTTTAAGGAGAGTCACTCAGTCACTATCCCCGTCTATCACATCTCAAGCAGACTCGGCCCTCTTTCTCTCTCGCTGCCTCTTTCTTTCTCTGCAAATATTGTTCAACCGGCAGAAAAGCAAACAGAAAAACATTCAAATGAAACGCAAGTCACCCATCCACTTCAGATCACCCGATTGCCACACCTGGAAAGGGCCAATGATTAAAGAGAAAGTAAACCAGAGAGAGAGGGCTGACTCACTCATTTACGTAAACCGATGTCTGCTGGGAACAAAAGAGGATGCAGAAAAGGTCAGCTCTTTATCTCCGCTCGCCGCCAAACCCGACGTGCACAAGCCGAGGACACCACAACCTAACACCCCTCGCTCGCTCTCTCTCTCTTCCCTTTCTTACTCTCCCTGTCTGGTATTCAAGGTTGGGAGATATTTTAAGGCTTTGAAGGCCCCGTCTCCTCTCATACTCTATGAACGCCTTACATTTCTGGAGTATGGCGCAATTCAGCTCTGCCGTGGGTTTATTGGTCAGTTCGTGGGCGTGGCTGTCCGCTTATAGCATGACTTGACGTACATGTTCATTAGAAACGTGTTTGCATTATTTTGCCTTTCTGTGTTTTTCTCAATGGTGTCCAGTAGAGGGCGTGATGCGCAGCAAACGCAGGTGTGTGCTGGAGAGGAAGCAGCCGTACAGTGGCGATGAATGGTGCTCGGGGGCTGAAACTGAGGAAGAGGATGAGAAACCTCTTTCTGCCACACACCGTGAGTGCACACGTACATATAAACGCAAACCTGTACATAAACACCTGTGTTTAGAAGGCCTAATGTGAGTTGCTTCCTGTAGACCGTGTTCACAAAAGTTGACGTGTGGGGTCACATTAGGAGTTCCTAAGTGAAAGCATGGTTGTTTTTGTATTTATGAACTTAATAAAGGATTAATAAAGTCATTAAGAATGAATGAATAACATAATTCATTAAATAAATATTAACATCAGTTGTTAACATAATTTTTTTTAATGAAGATGTGTTGACTTAACGGCAGAAATAACGGTTTAAAACACATTGGTCTAAACCGACACAACTGGACAGAGGCTATTCATATAAATTGCTTTTATATGATATTTTGATATACTTGAAGTCCATACGCGTTTCTTTTTTTTAGCTTAAGCTGTTTCTAAACCCTACACTGCAAAGAAGAATCTGTTACTCAGTATTTTTGTCTGGTTTTCCAATAGAAATATGTAAACATTCTTAAATCGAGAGGGTAAATTTCTCCAGCGATAGCCGTTTGTTCAGAGTTATGTCTGCAGATACAGATCCTGAAGATTAAAGTCATATTTCTGAATATTGTTCATTAATATAATGAGTAATAATATTACACATTAAACTGATGATGTTTCCTAACATTTTCTACACACAGAGCACAAATTCATTGCAAATTCCTGTCCTCTTTTGATTGACAGGATAAATCGGCCTTGATCATCTTTAGTCTATCTACTGCTGGAGATAATGACTTGTTTTAAGCATAAACTGACTTCATTTTTAACATATCAAAAAAGAAAAGAAGACAAATATCTTCATACAGTAAAAAATAAGTTAATTCAAAGACAAAAGTAGATTATTTTTCGCACACGCCTGGCCCAAAGTGAATTTCCGGTTTGTGTGTTGTTTAACGGTCTGGCTAGTGACTAATATGTAATTCATTTATATTGATATGAATTTATATTAATATTTGATTGTGTAATACTTGTATTAAACACATCATTTGTTGAATTTAATTTTATGCTAATTCTATCATATTATGAAATGGGTCGTGTCATTTTGTCACATTTAAGTTCTGCCAAGTAACGTTTTTTTCTACTGGTAACTCAAAGCTGGCTATACACACTTAACTTAACTAATGTAATTGAATTCTTATTTCTTTTGTATTCAGAAATAACATGTTCTTTGCTGATCTCTACCGGAAGTTAAGTTTGGGTGGAAAACAAGACACAAATAATGAGCCAGGAAATGGTTTTTGCAGTTTTTATATTATACCAAATGCTCCGTTCATGAAGACATTCAACAACTTCCTTGGCATTGGATGACACAAAGCAATGGACCAAGCGAAAATTAAAGTGTCATTTAATGTAAACTTGCCTTGCAATAGTCCGACAGGTCTATGGAATATGGAAACTTTCTCATCTCTCTCTGTATAAACACGTGACTGAGGTGTGTCACGAAACATTAACCTCCACACGCCCCACACAACACCCATAGCACACTCCAAAGATAATATCCAATGCTTTGATCTTGACCTTGTCTGAATCATATTATCAAAATGAGGTTTTCTTATGTGTGGTGTAACTTAGACCACTTACAAGATTTTCAACAAAATGTACAATTAATTTCATGTGACCTTAACAGTAACTGGCCTATTTGTTTAGTATTTTTCACTTATCTTCAGTGTTTCATATCTGCCCACATCATTTCTTGACGTAAATGCCAACCTATCAGACGCTCATGAACCGAGGCTTTGGAAAGTGTTTCTGTGGAATTTAGCGCCTCCTTGTGGTTTTCTGGGACATTAGTGGTATTTCTTTGCAGCATAAATCTGGCTTATTAGGTTCACATTTTCTTTGTCATGAATTAAAACTAACTGGCAGGTCGTATGTTTTAAACTAAACAGTGTACTATAGTAAACTATGAATAGGGATATCACCGTTTTTTATTCATGGCCCTTTTTGGCTATATAAATGTTGATTATGAAAATGACTGAAATGTGACATTAAATGCATAGTTCACCCTCATGTCAAACCTGCATGACCCATTGACTTTCATTGTAGGGACACAAAACCACTGAGACATTTCTCTAAATATCATCTTTGGTCTTCCACAGTCAAATATAGGTTTTGGATGTCATGGGGGTAATCAACCATGACAGAATTTTAGTTTTTGGGTAGATTATCCTTTTGTCAAAGTGGTAAATGTGTTATTTTCTAAAAGTTTTTTCTTTAGTTTTTTCTTCTGTCTTACTGTTTCTTTTGTGGCCCTCGCTCAGGAGAGCATGTGATGTGCCCTAGTCAGTCCCACTCTGCTTCATCTGCCACGGGCCCGATAAGTGATCCCGGAGGTCAAGGTTTGGGCTCTGGTCATGGACCCGGTATTCGCACTGATCTGCATCCTCGGCCCCCTCAGCAAGTAGTTTATGTTTTCACCACCAGCCTAGCCAACAGGTTAGTGTGTTCACGCGACAGAATGGGAAACACAGAAAATGATAGAAAACAATGTTTTGAAAATAGTTTTGTGCTGTTTTGCGAGAAATTATAAAGAATGAAAAGTATTTATATTTGTTCTGCAGTGCTGCAGAGGCAGTGATGCATGGCCACACAGACTCCATCCTCTTATATCACCAGCAGAATGTAACCCGCACAAAACTGGACCAGGTCTGTCCCGACACAAGCCTTCATATTGTAATGCTTTAACATAGAATGTGTGTCATGTTCGTAAACATAAACCAAGTGTGAAAGAATTGTTTCTCATCCACAATTGCAGGTGTTCAGTGGCGTGAGACACAATTTTTGTTTAAAATGGCTATTTAAATCACAATGCATGTTTTTGTTCCTGTTTCTATTGAGAAATCACAAGAATAGTATAATTGAAAGTCTTTTGTTATGTGTCGAGCTGAGATAAAAAAATGACATTTAATAGCAACCCCCACCTGTATCTTTCTCTCTTTTCTTTTTCTGTTTCCTTATCTGTCTCTCTGAGCAGTCTATCGGTGTTGGAAAACTCACCAACCTGAGTGAGCAGATCAATTCTAGTCACACCCCACCCATTGGCACACCCAAGTCCCAAAGCGGTACTCCCCGGCCAGCTTCAGTTGGTGGCGTTGTGGGAGGACACCTTCCCGGTACTCCTTCTTCCACTGGGCATCCAGATGGTGAGTCACACCAAACCCACAGAGGAGGAGGAACGTCAGGCAGCAACAGCCGCTCTGCAGTTCATTCAATGGGTCCAGGAGGGTCAGGCCCACAGTCTGTTGGGGTTTCTGGGTCAGATGTAGTGGACAGGCCAGGTCCGATTCCTCACCATAGTGCAGGACTGTCTCCTTCCTCTAGTCCCTCTGCATTATCTGCCCATCGGCAGGGTGAGCAGGGTCAACGTGGAGGGCCGGGGAACATGGATGGCCTTTCTAAGGAACAGCTAGAGCATCGTGAACGATCACTGCAAACTCTTCGAGACATTGAGCGGTTGCTTCTCCGTAGTGGTGCCGGTGCTGGCCATGAGGAACCAAGAGGTCCTAATGGCAATCCTAATGGTACTAATGGCAACAACAATAATAGTAACGATGGGGTTAGGGGGATTGAAGATGGTGAAAATGGTGGTGGGAATACTGGTAACTGCCACAACAACAATGCTGGTATGCCTGGTATGCCACCTGTGGGTGGAATGAAAAAGTACGAGGAACCATTACAGTCCATCATCTCACAGACCCAGAATCTTGGTGGTCCTGGATTGGAAGATTCACTGATGGGGCCGCACCATGGTATGCCACCGCACTCTCACCACCTCTCCTCACCTTCGAGGATGGATATGGGTCCCATGATCGGGCCTGATGGTGTAACACCAGAGCAGCTGGCTTGGAGAAAGCTGCAGGAAGAATACTATCTAGAGAAAAGGCGACAACAAGAAATTAACCCCCACCAACATCCCCAGCATTTCCGCATGATGTCGGAAATGGGCATGCCCGGGGGGCCAATGCTAATGAGGGGGCCCCCACCCCCATATCACAGTAAACCTGGTGATCAGCAGTGGGGGCCAGGGCCGATGGTAGGGGGAGGAATGGGCGGAAATCCTAGATTAATGGAAATGCATCAGGAGGGGCCTCGAGGGCCAAGGTTTCTTGGACAAATGAGAGGCCCCTCAGGTGGTGGAGGCTACTCAGAAAGCCCTGGAGGAGTTTTAGCTATGGAGGGGTTGGGCCCTCAAAGACCTCCAAGGCCAGGCATGGCTTGGTTGGACGAAATACCCCCAAACATGGGTGGTGGGGGCCCATTTCATGGATGCTACCCTCCTGGGGGACCGGGTGGACCTCCGCAGCATTTTCAGGGAGATGTGGATCGGCCTTTAACGCGGGAAGAGATGTTCCGCAGATTACATAGACTAGACTTGCAACAACAAATATCGAGGCAGCAGCAGGCAGGCCTTGGTGGCCCTAGGATGATAGATAACACCGGAGGACCAGGCTTTCCGAATCTTGGAATGGGGGGAGGACCGCCCTCCCGGGGTGACCCAATGGACTTTCCTGGTTCTCGGGCTATAATGGGCTCTCCCATTGGTGGGGTAGGTGGCGACGGTGGCCCTACAATGCGAGACATAATAGACTCTCCCATGGGGGGTAATCTAAACATGAATATGGGAATGAGCATGAATCCACAGCAGCAGCAGTTGTTGGCACAGAAGCTGAGAGGAGGGCCTGGACTTGGTGGCCCTCTTGGGGAGATGTTGAACCCGGAAGAAATCTCTCGTATCAGGGCTTCACAGAATGGGCGTGGTGGTGCTAACAAAGGAATGATCATCGGTCCTGAAGGACCTCTTCAGTTCCCCAACCAGGGCTCCTTTCCTGGTAGTCAAGGTGATGGCCCATATTTGCAGCAGCCTGATATGTTTGTACACGACCAGCCTCTCCACATGAACAGCACCCCAAGACTTAGTCACATTCCAATGAGCACTGGCTCAAGAGGTATAGACCATGGCACTCGGCATCCCCCTGACCTGTCCATTAGTGTAAATCCAATGGGTTCCCCAGCCATACCTCCATCTCACCAGCTCAAATCACCTTCTCTTAGCCAAGAGTCGTCACCTCTCATGCCATCACCGTCTGCAGCAGGCCTGAAATCGCCCAGCCATTTACCACCAAGTGGTCCTTCTCACCCACCTCTACCAGCAGCTTCCGGGGCTGGAACACCTTCGTCCACCTCTATCAAGTCACCACAGGTCATAGGCCCTTCTCTTGTTCTCCGATCACCATCTGGCTCTCCCGGACACCTGAAATCTCCATCAATGCCAGTCGCTTCACCTGGCTGGACTGCCTCACCCAAGACGGCAATGCCCAGTCCTGGAGGGCCACCTAGTGTGAAGGTCGCCGGAAATGTGGGAAGCAGCTCCACGGATACAGGTAAAATACAGTGTTTCCCACAGGATTTTGAGAGACTTGTGGTGCTGATGATGTCACATACTAATTTTCATATCTGTGATGTCATTGTGTCGTGTTTGCATTGGTTTGGTCTACTATTGGCACTTGAAATTAGCTTTTACTGTATTTTAATACAACAATGCCATTCTCACATATCTTCTGTTCTGTTGTCAGACAAGAAACGAGTATAAAATATTGACTGAACACGAGCCAATTATACCTTGTGTTACACCACCAGTCATTGTAACTGCTGCTAAAATCCTGATTTATAAACAAAATCTGATTTGGGCTATATTTGACCTTATTATTTGTCTCATGCAGCGCACAACCTGTACTGCTGTATTAAATGGAAGAAGTAGTTTTATTGTAGATTGTGTAAAGCGCAGACAATTCAGTGCATATTCAGAAATATAGTAGAAAACATGGAGCTTACTAGAGTGCGTGCACACAGCACACTGAACTCAGGGCGAGAGCTCGCACACAAACACACAACGAACTCATATATAAGGATTGTGTGGGAAATATTGGTACATTTTTGTTAAGTCCTGATCAACCCAGTTAGCCGTCTATTCTGTCACTAACATCTTTGACTGTTGACGTTTACTTGGAATGGCAAGTACACGGAGGAACGCATATTGAAAACGCCGCCACCTTTTAATTCGTGGTCATATGAGAGAAGCTTAGCATGGAGGTGCAGCACACAAGATGATTGAGAGAGACGTTAGCGTCTGGGCGCTGCACACAACATGAGAGAGGCGCGGAGTGTCAACACGCTGATCGCAACTCTACAACGAATTAAGCTGTTTTAAATAGTAAAATACTAATTTAAAGGGGATTCATGAAATCTTTTTTTTTACTTTCATCTATATGTGGCGGATAGTGTGGTGGGCCGCCACAAATAAATCAATGTATGGAAAACACTGAAATATGTTTGTTGTAAATTTAATTGGCTTGGCATTGATACGTTTTGTATATATGAATGATTTAAGCAAAGTGAATACAATGTCTTCCATCTTCCTCTAGGCATGTCCCTGCCACCTAGGAGTTCAAACTCAACACCCATCAGTCAGCCGCCCAATTCCATCAATCCTAGTATGCCTTTCACATCCTCACCTGATCATCCCCCATCCCAGAATCCTCTTTCCCTTATAATGTCTCAGATGTCAAAGTATGCCATGCCCAGCTCCACTCCACTTTACCATGACGCCATCAAGACAATCGCCACATCAGATGATGAGATGCTACCCGATAGACCCCTCCTGTCTGGAATCAACATGTCAGGTATATTTCATCACTTTTCTTACGATCAAAATCTCAAGCTGTATAAGAAAAGTTACTAAATAAGATGTTTTTTTTTTCTTATTAAGATTATCGTTTGATGTTATATTGTTACAGTCATTTATTATATTTCTATTTTAAATGTAGGTATTTTATATTATAGTAGTTAATTAGTACACTGTAAAATATAACTTTATTTAAAATTACTTTATTAAATTAATTTAAATTAGCTTTTTTCCATTTGTTTTCAGTGGGAAACATGGGAAATCATCAGTCCACCCAGATGCTGCTCTCCTCCCAGGGCTCAATGGGACCTCACAGTGGTCCTCAAAGCCCTATGGGAATGGTCCTCCAAGGAGGTCAGCAGCTATCCCATGATCCATCTGGTCCCATGCTCCCATCCCCTAACACCATGAGCATGCCAGGAATGGCCTCAGCAATAATGGGAGGTGGACCTCCTGATGGAATAGGACCTTGTAATGTTTCCCCACTGCATCCTCAGAACCAAATGGGTGGATTCCCTCGCATGCAGGGACCTCTTCACTCCCCTATTGGTATGGGACAGCAGTACTCCCAGCGTCCCGATGACGTCCTACCACATCAACAGATACACCTTTTAAATAAAGGCATGTCTCACCAGCGACCTCCTCACCAACCAGACTCTTTTCCACCCTTAACCATGGGTGATGGTCCAGACCTGAGTGAGGTCATTAGGCCCACACATACAGGCATTCCCGAGTTCGATCTTTCCCGTATCATTCCTGCTGACAAGCCCAGCAGCACCCTACAGTACTTCCCCAAAAGTGAAGCCATGTCCCAGCCACAGCAGAATCCCCACCAGGGTCAACCACCTCAGCAGACTTCTGCCCAACTTCTCAAGCAGCTCTCCTCGTCTGGACCACCCCATAGCGGTATCCCTTCCTCCAACCCCCATATCGCTAACTTACAGAACATGATGCCCGAGCAACAACTGCCCCTTCACCCTTCCCATTGTGGTATGCGTCCAGGTATGGGCATGCCTCAGATGGGCTCCAGGGGCATGGGTTCAGGTGGTGGGATGGGGCCCATGTGCCACCCAGGGCATATGATGGGTAGGACAGGCATGTCTCCACAACAGCAGCTCCAGCAACAACACCATCAGCAGCAACAGGCCATGATGGCCAACAACATCTTACAACATCCCTCCCACCCTCCCCGCGGTATGCTTTCTCCACAGCAGCACTCTCATAATCTCATGGCTCAGCAGAATCTGATGATGATGCAGGCCAAGCAGCGGGGCATGGCCCTTCCTGGGGAGCACTTTGGCCAGCCAGGGCCCCTCATGTCCCCTCAGGGGCCTATGATGGGACCTCCACATTCACAGTCAGGCATGATGGGCCATCAGAGTCTGAGACAACGGAGCATGTCTCTGGACAGTCCATTGGGCTACGGACCTGGAAATATGGCCAACATGCCCTATTAACCGGGCGTCTGTAAAACTGTAAAAACCTTGTTTCCTATTGGTTATTTCAGAATTGGAATGTTGTCATTGCCATTGATTATGGCAAACAAATGCTAAAAACATTGGTTTTAGTAATATTTTCTTGATGCCGAAGAGAACTTCGGGAACTAACTGTTGAGGGTTATCATTACAATTCAGTAAAATCTCAAGCCATTTTTTAAGATATTTGTAAAATATGTATATTTCAGATTAATGTGTTCCATTGCAAAGGCGTACGGGGGAAAAGCCTCTGGGTTTCTATGTTCTAATTACATTCTGGCTACCAAACTGTTGTGGAAGGTAATATATAAATATCAAATGTATAAATCTAAAATATATATATAGTTGCTGTAAATAAGATGCAATTTGTGCTTGTTTGCAACTGTTCTGTATACTGTGTTTTATTAGAAATCTAATAACAAATAAGAAAAAAATCTGTTCAGCAACTTTGTGTTGGCTTTGTTGTTGTGATGATGGAGGTGGTGGGGGCTTATGACTGGTTGACGGCAATCATATTACATAAATCAAGACATTCATTATGGTACACTTTATTTCAGAATAATTTGTTATCTGACATTCAGACTTTGGCATATTCAGTATACAAAACAAAGCATTTTTACAGGTTTGACATGATGCAGAAACTTTATTTTAATTGTCTTAATTCAGTCTTAAAGTGATCCTTCACCCAAACTTCAACCCAAAAATTCTGTCATCTTTTACTCACCATTAGTTTTTCCAAATCTGTATATTGTATATTAATATATCTGTATATATGTTTGTTCTGATGAACACCGAGAAAGATATTTTGAAGAATGCTAATAACCAGATCGATTTTGCCCCCATTGACTCCCATAGTAGGAAAAAATACAATGGTAGTCAAAAGTGCCCCAGAACTGTTTGTTTGTTGTCCTACATTCTTCAAAATGTCTTATTTTGTGTTCAACAGAACAAATACAATTGTAATGTATTTTTCTTATGGGAGTCAATCATGATCTGTTTGGTTATAAGTATTTATCTTTCTCTTTGTTCATCAGAACAAAAGAGAATATACAGATTTGGAACAACTTAAAGGTGAATAAAAGATTTTTGGCCGAAGTTTCCCTTTTAAATCACACGTCTTTTTAGAAAAAGATTCCATACATAGTCACATTATGGGCATCAATGTTTCTATGTGTAGGCTCTAGCAATGCATTGTGAATTAGTATAGGGTTCAAGACGTAGGTCTCAAGTTGCTCAAAGATGTACAGAGATGAAAACATGTGACTAGTTCTACAAAAATAAAGAAGTTTCAGGAACCTTCGATGTTCATTAGATATGGTTGCTTGTTGTTGGGGTCACAGACGACCTGCTCTGACTTCCAGCTCGAAGCTCTGGCAGGCATACTCTCAGACACTTCCTTTTCGCTAGCAACTGCAGAAGGTCTCGTCGGAAACGTACCCCAATGAATGCATACAAGATTGGATTCAAGCAACAGTGCATAAGGCCAATGCACTCAGTCACTATGAACGCTTCATCCAACGTGGCTCGAGCGTAGCAGCTCCACTTAGAGATAGCACCCACCTGCACCAGAGAATCGATCAGAATGATGACGTTATTCGGCAACCAGCACAGGCAGAACACCAGCGTAACCAGCAAGGCCAATCGGATAGCCCCCTGCTTTTCCAAACTCTTTTGGCTTTGGTAAAGAGTGAGGATGATGGCAGTGTAGCAGTAGCCCATGACCATCAGAGGTAGAAAGAAGCACAGCAGGTGCGTGATCAATCGGTTGGTCAACATCCAGTTGTGAGCGTGGATGCCGTGATTGTTATAAGAACAGGAGCGCGTAGGTCCATCATCATTTTCCACCACGGCGAGGAACACAATGTTGGGCATGGACACAGACATGCAGAGGAGCCATAGCAGGGCACAGATTAAGTGAACGATCTCAGGCCGTCGAATCTGGAGACTGGGGATGGCGTGCACCACGGCGAGGTAGCGATCAAAGCTAATGCATGCCAAAAGCAGACTCCCACACACCATATTTAGACGATTGATGAGGCCCAAAAGCTTGCAAAGAAACTCTCCAAAGACCCATCCAGTCACTGCTTGAGTCACTGCGAAGGGTAAAGTGAGCAGGAGGAGAAGGTCGGCGAATGCCAGGTGTACCAGGTAGATCTCTGTGATGCGTAGGGTTTTCCAGCGCTTCAGCAGGACCGTCAGGAGGAAGCCATTGCCTGTCAGGCCCAGGAGAAGCACTGCACCGTACACAAGGGGTTGGAACACGGTGTGAAACAGGTGCAGTGTGTTGTTTTTGGCATCACAGGTGTATTCTTCAACAGAGGAAGGTGCCTCTGTTATGTTTTCAAAATCAGTGATCGTGAAATTAATGTCCTAATAAAATAAAACATACAATGAGGGAAATAATGATATGATCCCCTGCTGATTTTACAAAGAAATGAAGGGTCTATAATTTTTATGGTAGGTTTATTTTAACTGATAGAGACAGAATATAAAAAAAATCAGGCATGTTTTTTATATAAAGGTTATAAATTGATTTGCCTTCCAGTCATTGAAATAAGTATTTGATCCCCTACCAACCAGCAAGAATTCTGGATTGGTTATGTGCCAATGTGGACCACAGATTAGTCCTGTCACTTTAAGAAAGTACTCCTAAGTCGGCTTGTTATGTTTATAAAAGATGCCTCCCATCTTCCATTTCAACCTCTCCACCACCATGGTCAAGACCAAATACGTTTCAAAGGATGTCAGGGACAAGATTGTAGACCTGCACAAACCTTGAATAGGCTACAGACAGAAGCTTGGTGAGAAAGAGACAACAGTTGGTGATTATTTGGACATTCTAAATAACTACCAATTGCCCTTGGTCTGGAGGTCCCTGCAAGAGTTACCGAATGGGGTAAAGATGATCATGAGACAGGTTAAAAACAGCTCAGAACTACACAGAAGAGGCATGTTAGTGATTTCAAGACAGTTGGGACAACAGTTAGCAAGCAAACCATTGGTAACATGCTATGCCACAAGTGGTTGAAATCCTGAAGCACCCGCAAGGTCCTCCTGCCCAGGATGGCTCGTCTGAAGTTTGACAATGAACATCTAAAAGATTCAGAAAAGGCTTTGGAGAGTGCTGTGAGACCAAAATGTACTCTTTATGGAGGGAGAGAAATGCTGACTATGACCCCACGAACACCATCCCTACAGAGAAGCACAGTGTGACAAACAGGCTTTGGGGCTTTTTCTCTTCTACGGGTACAGGATGACTTCACCCCATTGAGGGACGGGCCCATGTACCGTAAAATCTTGGACGAGAATCAAAAACGTATTTCACTTACTGAAATGCAAATCAATTTATAACCTTTACATTAAAAATGGTCCCCTGATTTTATATTCTGTTTCTATCAGTTAAAATAATAAAAATTATAGACCCTTCATTTCTTTGTAAGCAGGCAAACTTAAAAAATCATGAGGGGATCAAAAAAATAATTTCACTCAGTCTACTTTTGTTAAATATAATTATTAATCACTTTAAACAGATTCCACAACAGATAGCGATATAAATCAAAAGATGAAAACATTAGTGTATCATATTTATTTTAAAATTGTGGCGATGAAAGCCAAAGTGTATACACAATTTCATTTTTACAGCTGAACAATTTTAGTAGTGCAAAAGGCGTTTGCTGTGATCCGCTTGTAAAGATGTTATTAAAAGTAAATGTCTCACTTCCTGTTATTTAGTATTTAAGATTTATATATTATAATAGTAACAATAATAGTTATATTAAATGTTAACAAATAATTTTTTTAAATAGATATACATTAGAGTGTGATAAAATTTAAATTTTAAAGCTTCTTAAAAGTAGAATATAGTTCAAATATGAAGTTTAATCATTGTGCATTTTTCTAATCATTAGAGTTTTAATAGGATATGAAATGAATTGGTGATGACAACTAGACTGAACCTAGTAGAAATCAAAAGTAAAAAATTATTGTTTGTAAATAAGCATTGAAATACTCACAATAATGATTTTCTTTGTTATTGCACCCATGATATGGTCATCCATTATCTTATAAGTTTGTGTCATCTACTCCAAAAAGAAGGAAACAATGACAGATGTGTACGCAGTGGACCACTTAGACGTTTTGGTCTAAAAACGCCTCTGAACTGAACCTCAAGACTTTTTTTGTAACCCGCACATCTCCTTTTTAGGACGCAACACTTCAACTTTCACGATCCTGAAAGAGATTTATACTGTACACTATAAGCACAGGTTCATTTACCTTAAAAAAATCTGAATTGAATTGGCATATTAAATGCCTCATTGCTATATTTCCATAGAAATTTTTTAATTTTCTGAGTAGACCTAGTCTTTGCCCGGCTTTCTTGTGCATGTGGTCCACATTTTCCTGAAATGAGAATTTTGTGCACCAGATACTTAAATTTTGAGACTTGCTCCTCCTTTTATAACTTGTTCTTATTGAGTGCCTGCTGCTCCTTTCCTTCTCTGGTTCCCACAACACAATTCCTTTGTCTTCTCAACATTCAATAAGTGACAACTATCGAACCACCGCACAAGCCTATTAAAATTCCTTGAAGTGCGTGGAGCTGTTCGTGTCTTTTTGGCAAGAGATTAAATACGAATCATAAGCATATTTAATCATGGTGAATAACCTCTCTGTTACATTGGAGTTCATAAGTATAGACGGAGAATAGTAGAGGTACTAATACACATCCCTGCGGTAATCCAGAGTTCAAGACTATACTGTCTGATGAAATTCCGTTTACGGACACACGTCGGGGCCTGTAGGAAATTCTCAATCCATACTGTCTGTTTTTTTTAAATATCTAAGTGTACTATAAACGCTGATGTAAAATTGGTAAAAAGAAGTCTGATATAAGCATTTGTTTTGTCTAAATGGTACTGGACTTTAAGTAGTAAGGGTGTAGCGGGTCTACATTGTCCTTAATTTGCAGTTCCCTACACACAATATACACTCCATGCATTTACATAGAACAGATTCACAGTAAACGCAATTGGGCGGAAATCTGTGAGAGCTCTAGCTTGAGGTATTTTATCTACTGGAATAACAGTGGTGTTTTTCCATATTGTTGCTACAAAGCCATTATCCAAAAAGGCCTGAAACAATCAGGAGGACGGAGAAAGAGTGCGCAGGAAAAAAGGTTTGATGACTTACTTTTTGACTGTTTAAATGGTTAGATGCTTTATTGCATTCCTCCTTAACATGCGATCACTTAATTGGTAGTTCATTGCTAATGAACCTGCTTTATTGATGTGAGATCTGGTCTAGTATTGTATGGCACAGTTACGTGATGTTTAAGGAAAATGCCCATTCAATTTACTATTTGTGGCTTGTGTTTTTTTAACTACCTGGTGTCGTGCACACATACATGCATGCCATTCGACTATAAGTTGACAATAGTCAAGACGTGAAAATTCTGATTCAACTATGTAAATTCTTAGACGAGGACACCTGGATCTAGGATTTCTTCAAATATTTTCAACAGCTGATTTGATTTTTTCTTTGCAAAATGACTGGTTCAGCCAATATATTTTTGTCCAACCAATGATGTATGTAGTACAATAGTATACTTGATGTTTAAATCAACATATTCAAATGAGCTAAGACAATGTGCTTAAAACTTTCTCTAAAGTACTTGCAATGGAAGGACTATTTCACGACTCATTTATGGGCTAAAACAAAATCAGGGTTAACAGTGTTCATGACAGACCAAAACCTAGCAAACTTCTTTACAATTATTCAAACTGAACTGTCACTTTTTCATAAGTTGGCACATCAAAACAGACAGAAGTTTGGACATACATTGAAAACGTTTTTTCTTGAGTAAAAAAATTTATTTGCTTTCTTACTGTAAATGGATGGAAAGAAAGTGACAACCTTAAATAATAATTGTAAATATAAAAAATTATAACAGCTAGTAGATTAATACTGTATGTTTTTTGCCAACTTTTAAGTGTAGTCGTAGGGTAAATGGAACAATACACATGGAAATCAGCCAACCATGTTTCCAGGAAATACTTTGTTTAAAACGATGGGTTGTTTACACTTAAGATATTATTATAAAGATCAGTTTTACTCAAAACAGTTTCAGTCATTATTTTACATATGTGCCTGGTTTCCCATACAAGGCTTACCCTTTATTCATTTCAAGCCTTTATGATTTTCTTTCTTCCGCAAAAGCAAGTTGGTAACCGAGGGACCCGTTTCAAGAAGGAGGTTGAACTCTGAGTTGATTTACACCGAGACACACAAGCCATGATCAGTTGAGCTCCGATATTATACATTTATATATATGATACGCCATGGCAACGGCACCAAAGAAAAAGCAACATGGCGGCAGAAAGCCCTTGAGAGCGAGGCACACTTTCCGCTCTGCATACGGTGGATTTACTAACGTGCTGAAAATGACTGAAGTTAATAGATAAATGCGCTAATAAACAATCAAATTAACCAGTACATGAACGAAACAATAGAAATAAAACAAATCTTATGTTCTCCCATCAGTGCTCTAGTTTTAAGCGTGTGTCTTGGTGCATAGGGCGTCAGACTCTCGTGTCAAAGTCAGACTGATCGCTGGATGGAAACCCGCTCTGAGCAGAGTTGGGTAGGAACGGCTGCATGTCAAAATGATTACCATTTATCGCTTCATTTCTGCAATTATGTCCGCAGGTATTCATTTCTTTATTCACGCGTTATATTTATACACTTTCTTAAGTCATTTCTCATCGTCCATAGAAAACCATGCTCTGATGTAATACACGCACGATGGCTGATGTTATTGATGTAATGATGGATGATAGATTTGGATATATCTAATTCACTGTAAAGAAAAATGGTAGACTTGTAATACAAATGCACAGGGAAGGGAAAAAATTCCACTCGGGTCCTAAATTGCACAGTTCATCCCTATGAATGAATGCAGCCTCTTCAGATTCAGGATCCTCTATAACAGCACATCACATTTTAGTCACTGAGATGGTCTCTGTGTGATCAAAATGTGTGCAATGAGTGACTGTATTAATGAATTTGCGCTTTAACAAGGAGAAGAGATCCAAAGAAACTCTGGGTTTACCAAGGAAAACCTGCTCCGGACCACATTACGTTCACAAGTTACAATGGTTACTGACTCTGAGTATTAGGTACCTCTCTTTTAGAAACCCTGCTCTCTCGGGCTTGACATACCTCGCAATCTGAAATGGAAAACGGAGTATCCCTCATTTCAGGTTTAATATACTCAATTTAACCCAAGCCTTGCTTACTCTGGGTATGTCGGTTCCAGAACAGGTTTGAGGGGTACGTTAAATCAACCTCCCGCAAGTTACCCAGAGTTATACGGCTCGCTCACAGGAACAACATGAAGACATTGTCAATGGATCACAGATTTCACGAGTCACCGTGGATACGTTATAAATCACGTTTCTGCTCAAAAGGATTTCAATATGCATCGGTGTATAAAGTGCAAAGTTAAAAAAACATACATTTTATGTAATTGGATTAATCAGTTTCTAAAACTACAATCTAGAGATAGTTTAAATATATGTAGGCTACTATGTATAAGTATTTTTTAAATGTATATTCTTCATGGCTATCTCTGTTAGAGTTGTTGAGATATTTGTAACCATTATTTGACTATGTGTATATAGTAGGCTATATCTTACACAGGCTGTATAATGAGCCTCTAATTTGTTCCTTTAAAAAACTACTTTTGTCTGGTTTTGTGAAAGCTGACTTTGCAATGTATCGTCTTTATTTTGAACTGTTGCTGATGTATTCATGCTATTGGAGACATGCCATGTAATATATCCATTTTAAATGAATGTATTTCAAAAATATCCATTTTCATTTTTTGGTTTGACTTTTCTTCGCTTAAAGGCCATGGCTTTCCAAATGTTAAAAGAGTTGGTAACGGCCTATCCTGAAAGGCTCATTGTAATTTGGAGAAAGGCCTTTCAATACTAAACTGTAAGTATGAAAAAACCTTAAGTCTTCGTTTTTGTGTATTTTTTATGTAAATGGTCTTAAAGTTATAATTAGAATTGAAATACTGTATGTGCCATAGTTCCCATTGGGTGTCACATATAAGAAAGCCTTGGAATCCTGGCAGCCTGGGGATCGAACTTACAACCGTTGAGTTTTAAGTTTGGCTCTCTGACCATCAGGCCACAACTTGACCCAATGCATCAAATATTGCCCAATAAGTGGACAAGAATAATGACATGCAATCGCTCTACAGTTAACATACTTCACTATTAACATCCTTTTAACTGTTGGAAATTGTAAGGTGTGTGTATTCATCCATTGATATTAGGAGATGGTTTAATAAACCTAATTCAAAGTGTATACAGTAGTATGCAATATAAATATGTCAAGTTTAACAAAGACACCTTAAATTATTTTATTTAAAGATTATTTTATGTATGTCACATAACCAGCTTTCTGGAACACCCACCTTCACTTCCATTATATGGACACAAAACTAATGTAAGTGAATGGGGTCCAGTTAACAAAAAGAAAAGCAAAATATCTTCTTTTGTGTTCTGCGGAAGTCATCCAGGTTTGAAATGACAAAGAGGGTAAGTAAATGATGACAGAATTGTGATTTTTGGGTGAATAATGGCTGGTTCCAGACTAAAACCGGCATTGTGTTTTTCATTTAGGTGGTGGATATATCAGCTATTACACCGTCCAGCACAGCCAGAAACCCAGGGGTGGTAACTGATGATCAGCTTAACCTCCCAAGTCATGTTGCCAACACCACCCGGTCCTGTAGATTCATCCTCTACAACATTAGGAAAATTAGACCTTTCCTATCAGAGCACTCTACGCAAGTCCTAGTCCAGGCTCTTGTCTCTGGTCCAAGCTGGGTTATTGCAATGCGCTTCTGGCTGGACTTCCTGCTTGCACAATCAAACCTCTCCAGATGATCCAGAATGCGGCGGCAAGAGTGGTCTTCAATGAACCGAAGAGAGCGCATGTAACTCCACTCTTCATCAGGTTACACTGGCTCCCTGTTGCCGCCCGCATAAAGTTCAAAGCTATGCTCCTGGCCTACAAGACCAACACCGGATCTGCACCATCGTATCTCCACTCGCTAATGCAGATCTATGTTCCTGCCAGATCACTGCGGTCTGCAAAGGAACAACGACTAGTGGTACCATCCCAAAAAGGAAAGACGTCACTCTCCCGTACCTTCTCTGGATCTGTTCCACATTGGTGCAATGATCTATCAGCTGCTACAAGATCAGCAGACTCGGTTGCCATCTTTAAAAAACACCTAAAACGCATCTCTTCCGTCAACATATAGCTGATTATCTTTTCTGTCTTCTTATCAAACTAAAATTTTACTAACCTCACTATTCTTAGCTTTTTATACTGTGCTAGGCTTTAATGGACTAGTTTGATGCACTTATGTATTTTGTTGTTATAATTGCTTCCAATGTTTCCTCATCTGTAAGTCGCTTTGGATCAAAGCGTCTGCTAAATGACTAAATGTAAATATATTTTGCTTATTAATATTGTTTAGCCTTCCGTTTTCAACAGGAGAAATCATTTTCCTCACTGCGTTGATCACAATGACAATGGAAACTTACATCAATCCTTCAGTTGTCAGTGTAATTCAGGGCAGGACTTAGGGTGGTGGGGCTTGAGTCGCTTTCGGGCCCTACCTTCTATACATTACTTTAAATAGAACAAAATGATACACAAGCTATGTATTAGAGCAACACAATTCTGAATAAACTGAGAATAAAAATAGAGATCACGATTCTGAACAAACAACTAAACAAAATAACATAATTTATGTTAATTGCTGAAGTCTATAAAAATTAAAAAAATAAAAAACCAACAAACAACGTGATAATTTATTTATATGACCACTGATTGGAGCTTGAAAAAGTTTTTTCCAATAAATAAATAAATAATGATTAAAAAAGTTCAAAGTGATCATGTGTTTATTGCAATGCACACATGTAATATAAGATAGCAATTATAATATAGGAAGTGCCTTCAATTGCAAGAATATAGCAAAATAATTAATTGAACAAAGTGCAAAATAAATTGTGTGTGTGTGTGCAGTATGTAAATGTGTTGTAGTAAAAACTAAACTATGCACACAAATTAGAAATGTACAGTCAATAAAATAAAATATAGTACACTATCATATCTTAAGAAAGCATGACATCAACAACAGAATCCAGAGGCTGATCATTTAAAACAACAAAAGGCAATGTAGAGAAAGAGAGAGAAAGGTAATCAGGTTATGACTTAATGTATGTCATCTCATTTTAAAGATATTAACATAGTACTATTTAGAAGTGGCATCTTCTGGATTTCTTTGCAGCAAAGTCTTTGATCAAATCAGTAAAATCCACTTTACGTAGAAGGTCACTCTCAATTGACATCAGAGTGAGATGATTTAATTTCTGCTGTACAATTGTGGATCTTAGTCTATTTTTTACTAGTTTCAGTTTGGAGAAACTGCGCTCCCCACTTGCATTTGTGACTGGTAATGTCAGGTAAAGTCTGAAAGCAACATCCACGTTTGGGAAGATGGTCTGCAGTTTTCTTTTTTTAATGCACAAAAGAAGTTCTCTAGCAGATGATGGCTCATCATGGCAGATGAATTCTTTGAACTGGATGATTTCTTCGCAAAATTCATTTCCCAGGTCAGTGTGGTATCTCTTCTGTAGATCTGCTGCTTTTTTATGAAGATGTTCTGCAGAGAGGGTAGATATGTTGTTCAGGAAACCAAAAGTGCTGTTGAGGTCATTATAGGACTGAAAACGGCGATCAAGTTCAGCCAGCAGCATATCCATCACAACTAGAAACACACCAGATGAGAACCGTTCTCTTCCTGATGAGTGAACCTCAGGTGTTGCAGATTCACCCACGTGAGTCTTGCGTTTTCTTTGTCTTTGTGTGTCTTGTTTGTATGTTGCTGAAACGGTGGGAGACATCGCTTTTGCTTGGTCTTCAAACAAATCAAATTCATCTCTCAAACCAACAATATATTCCCGCAGTGACCTCACCAAATCAACAGCATTGCACATGTCCAGATCCACAGCTTGAAGTGCAACACTTGTCCCATGAAAGCGTTGGAGAACATAATTCCACATGGTGCAAAGAAAAGCAGTCTCAAGTCTGTTCATTTTTTAATGCAGTGACCGAGCATCATTTTGTGTTGTCGGGTTCTGTTTGCTGTCTTCTGCAATGTTCATCAGTGACTCTTGAATATTGGCATAATTGCTGCACAGTGCCTTGGACGTCAATGTGCGTCATGTCGGGAGTTGAATCAACGCAAATGGAAAAGTACTTTGTCACTTTCACTTCAGCAATGATTTCAGAAAGCACTCTATTGCTCTTTAGCTCGATAAATTCGTCGCACGTTTTTGATGAGAGATATGAGGGGGTTCCTACCCCAGCATTGCCATATATCTGTATGTGTGATTTCAAGAATGGGTCGAATTCACTGATCAGTTCCAGGATTCCCATGTAATTCCCATTGTCAGCTCGACCAAATATTTCACTGGAGCCTGGGAAAGCCAAACCCCGCTCTGACAGAAATTTTACAACTGCAACCACTCTTTGCAAAACTTCACTCCAATAATTACATTGCGACTCGAACTGCTTTTTAAGCTGAGAATCTATAACTCCGTCGGCTGCTGCTCTGTTTATGTAATTAAACACTAAACATAGCCTTTCTATGACTGTCACTATTCTCTTACTCGGCAATGCGTCTGGTAGCATGTTTCCAGTCATTATAGCCAGACTCAAAAAGGGATTGACCGGCACCCTCGCCAAAAAGGCGGCGAGCAAAACAAAATACACAACCAGTGGATGGTGAGTAGAGCAACCATTCTCTGGGCAAGTACTGACTATTGAAATGCTTGAGTTTGAAATGAGTTTTTGAAAACAGTCTCTTCTGATGTTTGTAGTGGCGTTCAGAAGCCTTGACATTAGCATCCTTATTTTGAACGGATTCTGGACCTTTTCGCGCCCAATAAGCACGCACGTTTTCATCAATTTTACCCCAGCGAGCAGGATCAGTGGATAAAGAATCTGTAGTTGGACATTGTTCGGTCGCTGTTTCTGACCGAAGAGATGATGATTCATTGATGGGCTGCTCTGCTCGTGAATTCAGATCGTCTCCAACCGTTTCTTCCAGCGGGTTCGGAATGTTGTCCTCTGGATTCTTCGCTTGCACATCAAGTTGTGGTGTAAAAAATCCAGTAATCCTTTTTTTTTTACCGAGAACTTCCTTTTTGCGTTGCTGTCTTTCACTCTTTAATTTTCTTTTAAGCGCGCCACTCTGATACCGTTTGTCCGCCATTCCATCACTGTCTAATGAGACAGGTTTTTTCAACGGCAGTAAACGAGGCACTACGTAACTACCAATAACCGATAAACTGACATTTAATTTAGCTAATTAAATTACATTTTTCATTGCAGGGCAGGGCCAGGTAACAATACCAGACCAATCAACAAGCTTTAAATAAAAATTAAATGACTGACATATTATTGAAAAAATCAAACGTAAAAGGGCGGGGCCCCTATTGGGCGGGGCCCATGGGCTTGAGCCCAGTCAAGCCCAATGGTAAGTCCGGCCTTGGTGTAATTGATGAGTTCAAGTCATTCAGATACTAAAGGCAAATAATTGACGAGATCAAACCTCACAGGTGTTCCAATCAAGTACGCCATGTGCACCTCAACAGACCCAATGCTATTGAAATGAGTACTAAATCTCGAAAAGTGGAGCAAAAAAGTTAGTTTGTTCTCTTTGTGAGACCACAATAAGTGAAATTAAAAACATTAAAGCAAGCATCAGCATTTAGAAAAGCCCAGATGTCTTCACCTCATAAATGACCCCTCGCGTGCCAGCTGAAATCAGGTTTGAGTCGGGATAAAAACAGACCTGAGGTAAGAACTAACTTATCATGACATCATATTATACTTTAGGGAAATGTGTGATGATAACTCCTTACGCCTTGCAATATAAAAGCTCAAAAAGATACACAACAAAAACAGCATTATAAAAACCGGTCAAATATTTTAACGTGCGTTTGACGCGAACACCTCATAAAGAGAATTGAAACCAAATAAATAATGCTAAAACAAAGGGTGTTTTTGTGGATTAGACGGGGCTCTCATGTGACCGCTTGTGGGAGGGTTTAAAAATGATCGGGAGCCATCTTGCACACTCGCTTTACACCCCCAAATATATGTCACAACTCTACACTTCAAACTCACAAACACGAAAACACGGAGAGACATTTTCAACCACCGTCGGTGAGTATACATCGTGTCGAATGTAGGTTCGTTATAACTGTGTTTGGTGGGCTCGCGTTTAGCTTTCGCGGCTGTGTTTATATAGCCGTCTCGCCTTTATTTTTGGCCCAGCTAACGTTACGGAATCTAGACAGTCGCCATAAATGGATAAATGAATGTTATTTTAATGTGTGTTCGTGTCAGGTGTTGATTGTAATTTGAATGTTTTACGTTATCCAAATGTCAGTCAGATTGAATGCGCGTGCGGCCTGTGAGTTATGTGGACGCGCTAGCTTTGCACGGAGCTCGAGTTCTGTGTCCATTTGCATTTTCACCCTTTATGTATTAAACTTCGTTTCAACGCGTTTGTCTGAAGTCAAGACGGTGTCGTTGTATGCATTTATTTTCACTCTGTTTGTTAAAGTGTGACGAACACCGGTTTAGCTGCGTAGCTAACTTTAGCATTAGCAATTAGTCGAAACGGCCTATAGGCTTCAGACGATAGAGTTCAAACGTTAAACGGGAAGATGGTCGGAATTGTGACTGCGTTGTTATTTTAACACATTGACGCGTTAACTTTGTTGTCGTTTATGTGCTTCAGGGCCCGTTTAAAACCACCCAACTTTAACCGATTTCACGGTTTTATGTTAATTGGACTTAACAGCTGTTTAGTTTTAGCGCTGCTGCATCGGCTTGACGTGCTTTTGGTTTTAATGCGTTTGTTTGTATTTTTAAGCATCGCAGGTCAGTTATATCAAGAGGCCTATCCGGTTTGACATCAAAGACACATTCGTTTTTCTAACCTTTGCGTGCTTTTCATATTGAGCATATTTCAGCTTTTTTCTAAATATTTTTGTATTCGTATAGATGAACCGTATTGAGGGTTTCAGCGTCAACTAAGAATCAATAGCTGCGAAGTAGTTTTAATAGAAAATAAATATATAACCCGTCAGGAGATGACCTAACACAGACCGGAAGTTGACTTCGGGTCAAGCGCGTGCATCCAATAATATCGTCTACAACAGTGTTTGTTAAATATTCGTTGCTTGGTGTTTTGGTCATTTTTATTTTCAAATGTTGGAAGTGTTACTGCTTTAAATTGCTTTATTTATAGATATAGTTTTATAATAGCGACGCACCATAATGAAAATTCTTTGCCGAAGCCTAATAAAAATGAAACGCTTGGACAAAGGCAGAATTCTGAACGCCGAACATAGTTTTTCACATTTCTTCTATTTATAAACTTTTTTTACAATTTCATAAACCAAGTGGCTTGTAATATTTTCAATATAATACAATATCACTTTCAATAAAATTTGGCAAAACGAGTAAATTAAAATTAAATAAAAAATGAATAGCCTGTATTAGTCCTGTAACTGACTGCTGAATAAATGCACTGTACTCTGTACCCTTCAACAAAACACTTCATTTAAAAGTGATATTAAAATATTATAGGCTAAAAATATGAATAAACGAAAACTGTTGGATCATAATTGGCTACACTGGAAAATGATTTGAAGCAAAACAAAGATCCATGAATGGATGGCAAGAATTCATCGCGTCACATTTGCGCTCCTTCGGACAAATAATTTTTTATCTCCGGACAAGAGAATGACAAATTAATATTTCATTTAAAGTGTCAATATAAATGTCTCGGATCTTGATTGGTCAAGTTTGCTTATGTGTTTTACCTACTGTCTGCTGCACCTAAATATGTTAATACTCTCCATGTACAATATATAGAACAAAGGCAAGCAGTAATTATTATTAGTGTCAGGTTTGTACGTATATAAGTATAAAATGTCTGCTGTCATCATTAAAAATATAACTTGCAATCCTTCACATGAATTGGCAGGAAACCTACGAATTACATTAATCTTGCATACAGATGGATAAATTAAGGCCAAATCCTTTTTCCTATTTGTTTCTAGTTCTGTTTATTTCATTTTTTGCTATACTATTGTATACCACAGTAATTTATGTGGAAAATATACCACATTTGTATAGTGTCAAGGAGTAATGGCAGTAAACTTCCTAGAGACTATAGTGAATCGTTTTTTGTAGCGGAAAATCGCTACAAATAGCAATCCTTAACGCAACTGTTATTATCACTTCTATTTGGCACAATGACGTGCACTAATGCCGGCGGCAGTTCACCACCGCAGTGGTGTGGTTGTCATGGACACAGTCACAGCCCTTGGCACAATGCAAGGTGGCAAAAGCAACCAAACAAGGCGATTGGTGCGTCTCTTTGCGCTGCTTCAGTGGGCACTGTTTCTGTTTGTTACAGGTTCTTATATTTCAGAATTGCCACTGTATTTGTCAAAATTGCGTCTTATTTCTCAAAACAGAGTCTTTATAATCCGGCAACTCTAGAAATGATACAAATCCTTATCACGATTATTTTGGCCAATATTGAGATCACTATCATTTAACGTGATTACTCATTAACCTTTAAAACACCATAGGAAATTAACTTTGCTTTTAAACTCTTCATTACATTTATTTTTCAGTTAAATTCAATGGCAATACTGAACCACTGTAAAGGAAAGGTTTGCGATGTAGATATATACTGCAAGAAAAGCGAGGATCCTTGCATAATGGTCTGCGGCACAATAATGGTTCACCTCGACTTTGTCGATTATGATTAATTGCACAGCCCTACTTATTTCTCAGAATTTTATATAAAATTTTGACCTTTATTGTTATTTTACGAAGAGTACACCGTAGAATTCTGAGAAAAAAGGTTGCTATTCTGAGATATAAAGTCACAAATCTGAGATCCTAAGTCAGCATTTTGAGATCTAAAATCGCAATTCCATTTTTATTTAGTTCGTACTGGGGAAACAAGCTTTCGAAAGTCATTTTAGGGATGGGATGATATGTATCGCGATTCACACCAATTATACATTTCTGTGCGATTATCAAATCGCAAATGCTTTTGATTGTGTTTTATGCACAGCTCTTCAATGAACTACTGCTCCTTTTTTTTCTAAAATAATTTTTTTCGTTTATAAGGGACATTTGAAAAAGCAACACTCTTCAACCATCATTATAAATATACTTTATTATCATAAAAGTACCTGAAAAGGTTTGACGAACAGCGATAGCATATGCCCATTGGCATTTCCTGGAATCTAAATGGTTCTCGTTCTGTTGCCTGTAGAGTTTCTGCGTGAGCGCGCCCTCTGACTTTCGGTTGTGGTGGAATTAAACCGTAATTCATTGAGAAACTGAGCATACGATTAATCCTCCCGAATCATTTGACAGAATTTTCACTTTTGGGTGAAAGTTTTTTCATATAGTATTTTTGTCTTTGCTGTAAATTTTAATGGTTATTCCATCCACGTTATAATTAAGGATGCACCAATATGTACATTTTCACTAGGGCTGAACGATTTATTGCATTTGTGATTAAGGCTAGAAAATTGTATCTACTCGATTTAAAGACCGCACGTCAGTTGTTTGGACTATTTTGGATGTTTTGTGTGGATGATGCTGTGCGGTGTCAGCTATTGTGTGTGCTAACATTAATGCTACCTCAAGGGGAAAGACTAATAACGTCATGCAGCACTCACACAATATATAAGACAATACATATATTAATAGTTTATATTTGTACTTGTTTATTAAAAAAAATTGTCTAGTAAGTTAACAGACAGTGTTTAAGTGCATTAAACATGTGTATCATAGTAATTTGATGATGCAGATTCACTGCAATAATCATGAGTGTGGTAAAGCCAGTTTTCTTTCATATTTATGTAATATGCACTTTCTGTTTCTGTGATTTATGACTTTCATAATACACAGTTTATTTGTTAGTGCTTTGTCATAATTATTACATGTCTACATGGCTCGTAATTTGACAAATCGTTCAATATACTAGTATGATTGAGGTAATTCTATAAAAATGTCAGTCAATACATCAACTAATATCATCTGATGCCTGGCAAATAGTTTATGGTTAATCTGTCTTATATTGTGTTGGCTACCATGATTTATTGGTTTTCTTTTATTAAATCACAGTATCTTCTGTATTATTTAATATAAATTATTTTCAAGCACCTTATTATAATAGTTTAGCCCTAATTATTTAGATGATTATAATTGGAAGCCGAAAACCGATATGTTGGCTGATATACAGTATCTAAATATTTATATAAAATTCCCTAAGACTGAAACAAAAGGCAAAAGTGAACAACTGCTTTTATTTGAAAACATTGACTGCAGAAAACAAGGTAACCATTAGCTCCCTTTAGTTTACACTAGTTAACAATACTTTAACCTGGTGTATTTTTTTATTGAATAAACAAGTTATAGATGTGGCTATTAAGAACACTTTCAATGTTTGCTCTGGAAGAACAAGTCTAACAGGTCTCAAGACAGAAAGCATTCAGACATCAGTCTGATTCAAACAATATTCTTTAGTTCCTATAATAAACACATTCATAAATTCTGTATCTACGTACTTTACCTGCAGTTACAATGTTTTGCTAATAGCAGTAAGTGGTACTGTGCTGTATTTTAACTGTGGTTAAACTTAAATTATTTTTGATTTATCTGCTATAATATATCGGCCAAATGTTTTCTTTACGGACGAGACTGATATGGCAGAGAATTTATCGTGCATCCCTAGTTATAAGCTTCAAGGTGTTTCTTTCTCTCTCCTGCAGGTGGAAAACCTTAAATTGTTGATGCTTTGGAGAGAAAGGAATGGGCCACAAAATTGAAAAGACTAACACTGGCGTCCTGGCCCTTGGTCTGTGAAACGTCCCTTTTGCAAAGGAGTGATTCATTCATTTGTGGAAGGATAATTGAAGCTAATATTCCTGCTTAAAATATCTTAGACCTGTTGCGTGAATGACATTCATATTGAGAAGCTCCATGAGAGACTTGCATATTTAGAAAAAAAGGAACTGTTGAAAAATATTGCTTTAACTTTTTTGTGCGCTTTGGACACTTGCAAAATAATTTGCAGGTTGTCCTTGCCGCACCTTTCTCAAGCCCATCAGGCGAAGTATTATTTCCACTTATTTTTGTCGCTCACTGTTTGGAGGAGAGAATATTAAGTCATGAGTACAGTCAGAATGGAGAACCCTGTTATTCTGGGACTGTCGAATCAGAATGGCCAAATGAGGGGCTCTGTGAAGCCAGCAGGAGGCCCTGGTGGTGGTGGTGGTGGAGGGGGGTCCCAAACAACACAAACTGCCCAGGTTAAAGGCTCCAGCACAGTCAACAATGGCAACTCCCAGCCCACGCCCACAGCCAACACCATCATTAAGTAAGTCATTATATGTCCATTATACATAAAACAATAAACTATTCCTCATGTGGGTGCCTTTGTTTTGTTCCCCTTTAGACCTGGGGATGACTGGAAGAAGAATCTGAAGCTTCCCCCGAAGGATATGCGCATGAGAACTTCAGTAAGTCCACTTGTATACAGTAGCCTCTGAAGCTAAATGCTGCTTGTGTTCTGGACAAATCGGTGCCAGCAGGAACTCAATGACTCTCATTCGTTTACAGGATGTGACGGCCACCAAGGGAAACGAGTTTGAGGATTACTGCCTGAAGCGGGAGCTACTCATGGGAATCTTTGAAATGGGCTGGGAGAAACCGTCACCTATACAGGTAACTGTCACTCGACTCTATATTATGAATGAAGATATTTGCTGGACAAGTCTGACTCGAATCCGATCCATCTGCTCGTTCCTGCAGGAGGAGAGCATTCCTATTGCGTTGTCTGGAAGGGACATTCTGGCCAGAGCCAAGAACGGCACAGGAAAAAGTGGCGCCTACCTCATTCCCTTACTTGAACGCATTGATCTAAAGAAAGACAGCATACAAGGTAAGGTGACAGCAGGGGAGATTTTGTGGGTCATTTGGTTTGTTTTTAAAATGGCTTAATGTCTAAAACACTTGTGGGTGTTGCAGCAATGGTCATTGTGCCCACCAGAGAACTGGCGCTCCAAGTGAGTCAGATCAGCATCCAGGTCAGCAAACACATGGGCGGGGTTAAGGTCATGGCAACCACAGGTGGAACCAACCTCCGTGATGACATAATGAGACTGGACGAAACGGGCAAGTCATCGTAACATGGCTTTTGACATGATTTCAGAAACTGCGAGCAGTCTCCTAATGCTGTTTCTATTCTGTTATAGTGCATGTTATCATTGCCACTCCAGGAAGAATCTTAGACCTCATCAAAAAGGGGGTGGCCAAAGTCGGCCACATACAGATGGTAGTGTTGGATGAGGTAAGTTTTATTTTTTTACTTGTATAACTGTCATCCTGGAAGTACGGAGATCTCATGGATGTTGTGCTCTCCGTGTTACCGAGTAGGCTGATAAGCTCCTGTCACAGGACTTTGTACTGATGATGGAAGAACTTCTCAGCTTCTTGTCCAAACAAAGGCAAATTCTGCTGTATTCTGCCACTTTCCCACTGAGCGTGCAGAAGTTCATGGTAAGTCAACTGGTTTTGAGTTTTAAATATTGGGTGTGTTAGTGGTGTATTTACACCTGTTTTGTGCACAGAACGCTCACCTGCAGAAGCCCTATGAGATAAACCTGATGGAGGAGCTGACCCTCAAGGGGGTCACCCAGTATTACGCATATGTAACCGAAAGGCAGAAAGTCCATTGCCTTAATACGCTCTTCTCCAGGGTAAAAATCTCTTCAGTGTTTAATGCCAATTGTAGGACTTTTTTGAATATTGCAGAATATAACAGCATTTTTATTACATTCTTAGTTTTTGTGTGTTTGTGTGTGTTTAGCTCCAGATCAATCAGTCGATAATATTCTGCAATTCATCCCAGCGAGTGGAGCTCTTGGCCAAGAAGATTTCTCAGCTTGGTTACTCGTGTTTCTACATTCACGCCAAGATGAGACAGGTGGGTGTAACTGGTGCCTGTGGTGTTACCTCACTGCTCCTGGCAGAATTTACTGATACAGCTAATCCTTATGTAATCATTTCTCAAGACCTTGGAAGATGTTTTCATTAGTTTGGGCTAATAGTACCAGATGGAATTTGGCATTCATGATGTTTTTCTCTTTGTAATGTTTTAATGCATGTTCACCTTTTTATTTTAGGAACACAGAAACCGTGTGTTCCATGACTTCAGAAATGGGTTATGCCGAAATCTCGTCTGCACTGGTAAGTACTTATCACTCTGCATTTAATTTGTTTAGACCGTAGCCTGGTTTCCATTACAGATTCAAAAAATAAGGATGATATTTTGTAGATTTCGATTTTAAAAACGACAGCGTTTCGATAACTCTTTCCCCGCCATTGACTAGTTATCTCGTCTTTTAAAAATCAACGGTTCCCTGCCGGCAATTGGTATTTGTACTTTTTTACAGCAGGTGGCGCTGCTAGACACCTTTGGAAAAGTACAGAATATCTGAACCTAAAAAGACGAATCTTGTCTTTGGGTCCTGTCAATTGATTGTTTTAAGAACTCACTTTGGCGCTCAATAGTTTAATAACTACAATGTTTATCGACCATGTTTGTCTTATTTTAAGATCTCTTCACAAGAGGAATTGATATACAAGCTGTGAATGTGGTGATCAACTTTGATTTTCCCAAACTTGGGGAGACGTACCTCCATCGCATTGGCAGATCTGGTGAGTCCGCTTTGCATTGATAGTTTGGCAAGCATGCGTTTGAAAGAATAGCACATTGACCTTCTCATCTGCTCCCAGGTCGTTTTGGACACTTGGGTCTTGCCATTAACTTGATCACCTACGATGACCGCTTTAACCTGAAGGGGATTGAAGAACAGCTGGGTACTGAGATCAAGCCCATTCCCAGCAGTATTGACAAGAGTCTATATGTGGCCGAGTACCACAGTGAAAGTGGGGAGGAGGTCAAACTGTGAGCAGGAGAGGTGAGTTCAAACATCATCCGTACTAGCGCTTTAGCAAGCATATTGTTTTTCACATGTTTTTGACATTTTTGATGTTAGCGTTCTGTGACTCATGCTCATGTGGCTTCCTGTTTTCTACCCCTACAGATCACCAATCCTTCTCCCCTATTTCCATGTCTTTCCCCCTACTGTGTCTAGGGAATAGGGGATTTTTTTTTAAAACTATATCTTCCGTCTGTCTTCCTTTCCCCACACCTTCTTACCCCAGCTCCTTCCTTTTCGTCTGGTGCCACCACAAGGACTGTGGTGTTATCCCAATAATCGGGAAGGACTCGTGGCCGAATAAAGGACTGTTGCACCAATATTTTTTCAATCCTGAAGACTTCGAATCACTTCGAGGAGGATAGAGGGGACGGGAGGATTTATCAGCCATGAAAAGAAACGATGACTCGTCGCCTGCAAGCACATCCACACCCTGCTGTGTCGCTCTATCCCTCGGCTCATCTTCATATTTCCAGTCATTTGTAACAAGTGCCTTAAGAAGCAGTCTAACTTGTTCAAAAGTAATAACCTGATTAATTTATGACCTTTCCCATCACTTGTTTTGGAGACACCAGGATCTTACACGTTTTAGTATTGCTTGTCAGCCCGTTTCGTTTGATGTCAGAAGATCCATTTTCGTTTGCCACCTATAGATTTTTGGGACAGGATTTCACAGCGAGAGAGCGGATAGACCAGCGAATGGGATTTGCGCAGTCTCTGGCGTGAAGAGAGAAACCCCCTGGAGAACTGAGATGATATCAGCGATGAGCGTGGCAACAGTGATGGGGATAACGTTCCAGTGGCAAGCTTTCAAAAGTCCCACAAGGCTCTCAATGGCTTTTACCTTCATGCGCTCATGGAACATACCGTGCCTCTAGAGACCCATAACTCTTTCCTCCTCGGTCTTCAGTGGGCCAACACTAAGAGACTTTGACCAGACTCTCACAAGCCTTTTCTCCTGGCCATGAGGACTCCCCGTTTAGATGAATGTGGACCCTTTTCCTTTGATTTCAGAGCAGTTTCACATTCTTGTTGGTTAGGCACTCTGTCCTAAATGTGCCATTTTATACAGATCTGGCACATTGTAAACATTTTGTAAATACTTCATTTATTTTTTTTAAATAGATTGTTTTAAAACAAGCTAAACAGGCTGGATGACTCTTGAGAAGAATATCGCAAAGAAGATCTTTTAAATGCAGGACTCTGTCAGCACTGGATGGCACAGTCTTGTTTGCTTATTCTGTTCTTTGTTCTATATCTCGGGAAAGTTTAGCCAAATCAAAAGCTTTCCATGCAGCGCACCACTCATGTTTTATAATAAGCTATTTGGACTTTTTTTTTTTTCATTCAAAACATTTTGTTCAAGAGTTTGGGTATAAGCTTAAAAGCCTTAAAGTCTAGTTTCATCCGGTGGTGCGGTTGGTTAAATTTGCACTTGTGTACTATAAATTATTAACCATCATCCGTAAGCCAGTGTTGACAGAAGTTCCTGACGTTGGGTAGCTCAAATAATCGGCCTCATTTAAGGGTTGTGAAAACACGAGGCTTATTTACTTTCCAGCCTTTTGCTTGTAACTGACTTACGAGGCACTCGGCAGGGTCCCCTTGTCCGGGCGACTCTGATCGTAGAGATAATTTAATATTTTCATCATGTAATAGTGCTACTTGCTGCAGTGCAGCTCGAATTGGTGATGCGCAAAAAGTTGAACATGAGCGAAATGTGTAGCTCTTACGTGAGTCTGTGTTCACCGCCATTGGCACTAGGTCATGACTTAAAACAGCTCGTTTGGGGTGGTGGGATTGACTTGGACATACCCCTTTGGAAAAAGGAAAAATTGAAAAAAACTGGATGCCAAGAATTCAAAACAATGGACCGATATAATGTAGCGGCCGAGAGATAGTGCACCGTAAGTCAGCTGTCTTTTTTTGTGTAATAAGACCATGTTCTTAAGATGCTGCACAGATTTAACAGAAGAATCTAAACCGTTGCAGTGTGGGCTGCACTTAAGTTTGAACAGTAGTTCAGGGGTTGGGCAATAATAATACGGGCTGCACACGTTTTGGGGCACTTCCTCAGTTTGGGCACTCGAGTGTTCAGACTGAGTTTTTGTTTTGTAGAAATTATGGCAGGGATGTGGGTATTTAACTTGGATATTTCATGGGTGCTGATAACCAAATGTTTTTTTCTCTTTTTGCAGCGCAATATTCCCCCCAAACACTAATAGCCTTTAATGATTCGCTTCTTATTTTGGGGGGCTTGACATGGGCTTGTTTGATACACTTCAGCCCTTCTGCTGCTTTTGAGTAAATTTGGGCCCATGCCGTTTTGAGGGGTGTTTATTTTGGGTGGGCTGGACATTGGGAGGGATGCAATATGTGTTTTGTGATAATTGGCGATGTTTACCTGAAATGAATTGATTTATGTCCCCATATAAAAATCACATGCAGGTGAGATGTTTAGTTTTTTTATTTAATGGCTCGTCATTGTGTGCTGTGGAATGTTGCATTGAGTTTTTCAGGTACCATAAAGCAAACTGTTTGTCCTCTTGTCTGTTTAAAGCCAAAATAAGTTGTTCCCTGACTTGTAATATTAATAACGTGCAACATTTCCCCAGTGGCATTGCTCGAGTCAAACTTGTATTCTCTTCTCTATAGTGTGTGACCCTTTGTGTGGGCACATTCCCCATGTGTATTTTTTTTCTTGAATCAAGATATCTGCTTTAGAGAAGAGTTTATGGGTTAACGGGCTTGTTGGCAGCAGGCTCGAGTTTTTATTATTTCAAAAACCATTGTTGTGAAAAGCACTGTGTGATCCTAAAATGCTGTGAAGCAGCATCTGTTGGCTGTGCTGTGCTCTTGACCACAGTGGTTTGGGGTTTTGTTTACTTTTATTTGGAAGAATGATGTGGAGAACATCTCGCCTGTTTAAAAGCAAAGTTTCCCTTGTATACAAAACGTATTTTGTTTGACACCAACATCCACACATTCTTCTAAATGATATTTTGTTTGGGTGGGGTGGGGTGGGTGGGATTTCTGCCCTGATGCATCCGTAGATTCTTGACACTTAGCAGTCCTGTTGGTCTGTTCAGAGTAGGAATATTCAGATGCATCAGTCGGGGTTGAGGGTGAGCGGGTGGGAAATAATGGAGAGAATTTGGAAAACTAAAAATTGAAATCAACATCTGGAGTTCTGGGTAAGGAAAATTCGATCTCTAAACTTTGCCCTTAAATTTGAGATTTTTGTTTTCTTAAGCAAGCACCAGTTGGATGTTGCATATCAAAAAGACCATTTAATTTACAAAGTTGTTTTTGTTTGCTCCTTTTTGAAATTGGGCGGTTTCAATTGGCATTGTTCTCAGTGATGCTACATTTTAAAGACTGAAGTTATGTGACGTGTAGTAAATGCAATGGTTAACATCTGTGATGGTTTTTTTGTTGAAAAATAAAGCTCACTGAAGTTCCATTAAAGTGTGCGAGGTTTTCATTTTAACACTGTACCTTTAAGCATGACACGATTATTAGGGATTGAACCGGATACGAAGCTCATGAACTTGAAAAAATGCACCCATACCTCATGTGACAAACTTTCAAAGCAAATTTCTGTCAGTTATGTGAAAGCACATCAAATTGTTTATTCTTGATGCTGTGTTAAAGGCAGACTTGTTTGTCATTAAGAAGCTATTCGATTTTCATTGTTGTCCCTATGAAAAGTTACAGGCATCAGTATCTGTATCGGCGAGTACCAGACAAAAATATCAGAGGTTCGGGGAAACAAAACACCCATTTACGAAAGTCTGTTTTCTCTATATTTAAATGTTTGGGGAATCATTCATGCATTCAGCTACCAACTGGAGTGTAAAGCAACTGCATTTCTGCTTGTAGCAGAAAATGCACTCGGTTTGTGTCTTTGCACTGGCTCTGACAAAGGTGGTAAGAGTGTAAGACTCCTAAAGTCTAAGTGCAGAAATGTTAAAGCCACGTTTTTTTTCTTTTAATGAACCTTGATGTTTTGTTTGTGGCACCAGGTTCCTTTTAGTTTCTGTTTTAATGACTGTTGTTTTTGTAACATACGCAGCATTCTTTACATCAATGGAAGTCTGTCCCGTACCAAACCCTGTGTGACAAACACTGCCTTCTAGTGAAACAAAGCAGTACTGTGTTAAATTCCTTATTTCGTTCGTGTTACACAACTTATACTTGGCATTAATGAAATCCCACGTGATGTTATCTTCATACGGGTCAGTCTGCTTTTGCGCTGTTAATAAATTTTTATGACAAGTGCTGTTAAACTGTTTGCGAGCAATGATCAGCGGGTCAGAGCTTTAAACTTAAGTTCTAGAGCCATCAGATCCACCTGAGGTTTTATCTGAAAATGCACTGGCTTATTGTGAAGATCTTTTCTGCTTTTCTGCTTTTCTTATATGGAGATGCACTCCCAGAACCGTGTGACAGGTTAGTTCCCACATCACATCCAGGTTTTTACCATTGAAGAACCTTTTCTTATAGGTTGGACACATTGAGTTCAATATTAAATGCCGCAGTCCTTGCATTGGAAATCTTCCTTGAATTATTGTGGAAGTATGCCGGTGCAGATCCAGTCATAGTCATGTAGTTCGAGCGTTAGTGACGTATAATTCAGTGTCAGATTTAAAAGACTTCCACAGCCACATATTCGTCTTTCTGAACTTTGAATCAACGACAACACTGGTGGAATGTCGTAAAGCTGAACTTTGAACTTCAGCTTTTAGCAGCAGAAGGTTATTCACCTTTATGTGAACTCTCCTGTGAGGAACCGTGTCAATTACATGTCTGTTTGTTACCAGTCAGATCTACTGTACCGGACAAATTCTCAATCAGATACAGATGGCTCGTCTGTTTGATGATGACAAGCACTTTGTAGATATGAAGTTGACTGCTCATCCTGGTGGGTCGAAGATGTTTACTCTCTGAAAAGCTTTAATGTTGTGATGTGGTTTCTCTTGCTCACTGCTTTTCCTTCTCACCTGTAGAGGTCGTTGTGGAAGCTTTTGAGAATCTGACCTCTGTGTTCCCAAACAAGACTGTCCCATCATCAGAGCTACTGAAGTTCCTGAACGTACACTTTGAAGAGCCGGGTAAAGAGTTTGAGAAGTGGACTCCTCCAGACTGGCATCTGAAGTAAGAGGACGGGTTATCGGTATATACGAAAAAGAATTGATTCCTTAAAGGGATGGTTTGCCCAAAAATGCATATTCTATCATTGTTTTCTCACCCTGTTGATATTTCAAACTGGTTTGACTTTCTTCTGCAAAACCAGTGCAACACTCTTCAAAATGTTTTTTGTGTTCATACAATAGAAGTCAATTGGTACCACTGTTGTTTCAATTACTAACGTTCTTCAAAATATCTTTTTTTTGTGTAATGCAAAAGAAATCGTCGTACAGTTTTGAAATGACATGATTTATCACTTTAGGCTCAAGTTGAGCTGCCAATAAAGCCCCATTCATTTTCACTGTATGGAAAATAAAAAGGGCCAAACACATTGTGTAAAATAACTCTTAAAATTCTTTTGTTTATAACATTATAATATAATACATGAACCTCTTTTTTTCAAAGCCCAAAATTCTTGTCCAAGATTTCTGATCCCAAATATCGTCGCTGGGCTGAAGAACTGCATGGTTTGTGGAAGTCATTGGGTCGAAAGGTAATGTTTAAAAAGTGCTTTGTTGTTATGGCTTATGGAAAATATCAAACCATCTAATATTAATGTTATGGCTTTACCGTACAGATCCGTGATGATGTCAGAGACCACCCCGAGCTGTACTCGCAGATTTACACCCCACATCCAGTCGTTGTGCCAGGTGGACGCTTCAGGGAACTTTATTATTGGTTAGTCCCTCCAAGCACACTTAAATATTACACGAGCGGTTTCATATATTTGAGGATTAGATACAAACCCCTAAAGCACGTGGTGTATTTCCTTATTGCTTCTACTTCTTTTTTTAAAGCAGCACTATATAACTTTTGCTTATGGTTCCCCCATGTGTTTGATAAGTGCAGTTGTCTCTTGTAATCCAGTGATGGAAATAATGTCGCTGTATAAGCTTCCCTGTGGGCAGCGCAATACACATGAATTAGTTTACTAAGCTGATGGATCCAGCGAATGCAGAAACATCGGCTTCCGCAGGCTGGGGATGGGCGGGGCTGTGTGAACTGACACGGACCTTACAGTGTGTTCTTGTAGCCGCTAAGGCTGCTCAGATAGCAGTGTCAGTGGAATTTTGACCGGTTAAGAGTTGTTCTACCACAGAAATAATGTCTCTATTTCTAAGGTAGAAAAACTACAAAGTGTTGCTTTAACGGCCAAACGCACAGCCTTGCAAAGTATACTTCAAATCATACCTGTACACACGCAATACCTCTCCCTGCCTACAGGGGTCAGGTTTTCTTCTAATACCTTGAATGGATGGTCCCAGGACATGTTTAACCATGAGGTGGTGACCAAATTACTTCAAGAAATGGAATGTACAGGCGTGTTTTATGTATCGGACCCTGACAACCACCCATATCCCGCAGCATCAGGGCAGTGAGTTGGGAAGGGTAACCTTTCTTATATTAATGTTGCTAATTCTGTGTTGTTCTTCAGGGACTCTTATTGGATTATAAACGGTCTTCTTTTGTCAGAAATGACGGAGACCGCTCGAGGAATGATTCTGAACTTCATGTACCTGGTGGAAAGGTGTGCGCTTTTCTTGTATGTGTGTGTGAGAGATCGCAACTCGACAGCTTGAGGGTAATTTAGCAAAACATCCAATTAAAAAGCTGTGCAAACATGTCAAGCATAAGCAGTTTTATTGTATTATTAAACAACATACTGGCCTTTAATAGACCTTTGATTATTATAACCTGAATTAGTGAAAATGGGATGTTCGTGTTATTGTATGAAAAACAAGAGCTAAGCTTAAACAGTGCTTGCTTTCATTTCAATCGTATCGAATGACTGAATCGATATTGTATTATTGTTTCACTACATTTCCTTCCTGATTCCGTTCAGGTACGGCTTTGTCCCCAACGGAGGCCGAATTTACTATGAGAGGCGCAGTCAGCCTCCGTTTCTTTCCTTAATGGTGGAAAGCTTCTTCGAGGTCACTGGAGATAAAGATTTCCTCAGGTAACCTTCCCAAAAATTGCTTTCCTGTAGGTTTCTTGAATATTGTGGTGCTGTGCAGCTCTGCGTGTGATCTGTGTGTGTTAAGGGAGGTTCTGCCGGTGCTGGAGAAGGAGTACAGCTTCTGGATGCAGAATCGCTCTCATGCTGTAGTGATGAATGGAGCGAAACACATTTTGAATAGATATAATGTACAGGTGGCAGGGCCCAGGTGAGACTCTTCTCTACAGGCCTAGAGTAAAAACATTTTGCTCCAAGAAAATGACCTGATGTTCTGTGCAGGCCTGAGTCCTACAGTGATGATGTAGAACTGGCCGAGGGTCTGTCAATAGGTAGGAAACCAGATGCTTCTTGTGGATGTTAGCCAAAAATGAAAATTATTACACAGGTTTTGAATGACATGTATGACTTTCTTCTGTGGAAATCAATAAAGATAGTCAAGGGGTTTTTGTTGTTTGGTCACCAATTTTCCTTAAAATATTTTTTGTGTTCTGCAGAAGAAAGAAATTCATATAGTTTTGAAATGAAACGATGGTCAAATTGGACAAATTCTTTTCAAACTATACATTATGCTCTTAAGCTCTGATTTGGGTAATTTCAGACCTTAAACGACAAATACGATAAAAAAGACAACAGCTTGTTGAATAAAGAAAGCAAAACTAAAAAGAGTTAACTAATGTAAAGTTTGTGCTGTGTATACAGAAATAAGCTGTTTTTTACAGTGATATGGCAACCACAGCTGCCATTTTGTAAAACATTGTATGCTGTTCTGTACTAATATTTTACAGTACTCTTGTTTATTAACACGTAAATGACCAGTGAGTGTGAATATCACACAAATTCGTTACACTGTTTATTTATTCACTGCAGAGGCTCAGCAGAAACTCTGGGCAGAACTGAAAGCCGGAGCGGAGTCAGGGTGGGATTTCTCTTCACGCTGGTACATAGACAGTCAGAACACTAACAGCGGCACCCTGCGTGACACACAGACCAGCTCCATCCTGCCTGCTGACCTCAATGCCATCATGTGCCGCAATGAGCGACTGCTGGCCTCCTTCCACAGGACCCTGGGTAAAGAAAACACATCTATATTAAAACCTTCATAAGCTAATGTAAGGGTCCAGTCATGGCCTAACTGTGAGATGTACTGAGCTGTGACGCTCTTAAAGCAAAAGCTTGTTTCAGCTCAGTTTCTGGTGTTTTCCCATTTAACCCTTAAAGGGATGGTTCACTCAAAAATAAAAAGACTTAATTACTCTCCCTCGAGTTGTAATATTTCTTTGTGGACATCAGAACAATGGTAGTCAAAAGTGCCACAGAACTGTTAGCGGTCCTACATTCTTCAAATATCTTATTTTGTGTTCAACCGAACAAATAATTTATTAATCAAGCTTTCCTACAATGCTAGGTTTGGTTATAAGCGTTCCAAGTAAAAGACAGAATTTTCATTTTTGGGTGAACTATGCCTTTAAAGAAGTATCTGGGACTTGACCAATGAAGTCCCTTTGTGACATCTGGATTAGGTGCGTTGCCGTGACACAATTTTGGAAATCGTGAACTTCCTGCTTGGCACATGCTACATTGTCAGTTGTGTTTTTGTTACTTAAGGTAGATTTCAACCCTCTAACAATAGTAATGTTTTAATAGCATGTGGTCCAAACAAGTAACATGTAATAGAGAACGAACTGATATTTTTGTAACTTATACACGTTTTATTAAAGAAAACGGAAAAGTTGTATTTTCCTAATAACTAATGAGTTACACCATTAACAATTCAAAAATCCAGTTTGTAGTGTTTTGGGCTTTATTCCAGTAGGATATAACATCCTACCATCACATTCCAGTAGACACGGGTTATAATGGGAATCGTATTGACCTTAATGGAAGCCATAAGATTTTCTATAGTGTTTTGGCCAGTGTTTTTTTTCAGCAGTGTTAATACTATGATACATGGATGACAAAATTTAATGTTTTTATTATCAGTGTCCGTATGTACATGTGCATATTCATGTTATACTGTACATCGTTTATATATAAATATATATACAGAAAGGATTTTATTCCCATTCTATAAATACAAAATCATAAGAATTACAGGGGCAAATAGATGTTGTAGGTTATATAAAACCACCGTGTGATAATTTCTCGGATCTGTTTATTGTAGGTCACGAGCAGGCAGCCTTAAAATACGACCAGGCGCTTTCTGCCAGGATTCAAGCACTTGAAAGTTTACTGTGGGATCCAGATAGAAAAGCCTGGTTCGATTTCAGCCTGGTGACCCAGTCCCGACACACATCCTTCTACCCGTCTAACATGGCACCTCTGTGGGCACGCTGCTACTCTAAACCTGAGATGGGAGATCAGGCGATGCTGTACCTTAAGGTAAGTCTATCACATTAAAGACACTCCTGTTACAGACTACACCGGGTTACCGTTGTCTGTACGACGTGAGCGATACCTCCTCACCTGACTGCTCCAGATGTCCCACCGTATGAGGTGATGGTGTTTTCATTCGCACCTTACCCATACACTGCGAGTGAATTAAAATGGTTATTGCTATATATCCAATACATTCTCATGGGCAACACCTTTGCTCACCTGTCTGTTTGTTTGCAAAGAGCCACAAATAATCAAGACAGTGTTTTTGTGAGAAGCCCTTTTGAATCGATGCAGAGCTCTGATGTAACACCAGATGGCGCTCTATGCACAGATATCAAGCTGTTGTTTAATATCCTGTCTGATTCGGAGTGTGCATCTTTGTTTAGGGAAGTGGTGGTCTGGATTATCCGAATGGGGTCCCCACATCTTTGAGTGCGAGTGGGCAGCAATGGGACATGCCTAATGCTTGGCCTCCTCTTCAACACATGATAATAGAAGGTATACGCCCTCCCAAATATGCTACTTGTCATAACACATTTTAAACAATTTGGGAATAAAACATGAATACAGACAGTTGTTTCAGTTCATTATTTGTCTAGCAAATGACAACAAAACATGTTTTGATTTGTTTCTTAACTTACATTTTAAACCATAAACATGTGATCGGATATGTAGACCCTGCTGTGGATCAATTTAAGGTTTTCTGTGTGCAATAAAAGATATTACTGTGTTGTGTATGTATCCGTGTCCTTAGGGACGCCTAAATGTAAATATATAACTTGAAGCAAGCGTACATGAAGAATCTTCAGCGGGTTAAATGTGTGAACTATATCCCATTATTGCCTTCTGAATGCCATTTACCTCCTGCCCCATCTTGTCTCAGAGTTTGTGAAGTGGCTATTATGATGTGTAGTTGTTGAATTTGCCATTTAAATGACCCGCCCACTTCTAACCCAGGCCTCTCCGGACTCGACTCTGCCCACGCTAAAGAGCTCGCCTTTGATTTGACCCAACGCTGGATTCAGACCAACTGGCTGGCTTACGTCAAATATGACGCCATGTATGAGAAGGTAAAGTCTACATGGAGTTTTACTTTTCTTTGCATATTACACTACAGTTTTTAATGCAGGTGTGTGTCGCGGTGGTAAAATGATGCAAAGACTGCTATAAATCTATTTTAGCTGAATTGCCCTGAAGACTGTTAACACTGGATTGAGCAACAGTCAAGAATAAGTTTGGGGTCAGCAGTGATTTAAAGCTATTAATGTCAAGATATTTGACAAAAACTGGATTCTAATGGAGTAATTGTTGCAGTCAAATGTATTATTATTATATGAGGGTCATTAACCAAGAACAAATGAGCAAATGTACCTTCAGGGTGACTTTGATAAATGTATTAAGTGAAGATCTACTTAACTGGAATTGCTGTAAATGGTGGTTTAGAAAAGGAAGTGAAAACATGACATTTTGACAGTCAACACAGAATCTGTCATTCATTCCACAAACGAGTTGTTACATTTTATTGCCTAATGTTGGTTATGCACTGCCAAACGTCTGAACAAATATTTACATAATGCAACATTGGACAATAAGATCAGATCAAGTACTTTACTTACCAGGCAGCCTGTCAAATGTGTGGTGATGGTGGTCTGTAGATTCTGTGTGAAGATTCTAGATAAGTTTGCCGTTTACACATTTTGTTTGCGTTGGTAACAAGCCTTATAAGAATAACAGCGTCCATGACTTTAACACCGGCTGTTCTGTGTAATACACTGATACTGTGTGTATGTGTGTGTGCACGCATACCTCTAAAACACTTCTATGAAACAACCTTTGAAGTGCATGCAAATGTCTCCTTGTTTTATTATCCAACTTGGGTCCAATATAAAAAGGCAAAACTAAAACTTTGTTAGTCAGACCGGTAATATTACCACTTACAACATGAGACTGCTTTTATTACATATTATTTGCTAGAATGATTTAGCCTGTTCCATAAAAACTAAGCCAAGGTAAAACCTCACAGTGCTGTGTTTGTTCCAAAGCAGCTTTACAGGAGAAAATAAGACAATTCACATTGCGCTTTATTAAAAAAAAAAAAACACTTTCCAAACCTTAAACCACAGGACCTGCAACGCTATGTTTAAAGAGCGTAATCTCTGGTGAAGGCTCCCTAGAACATCGGTAATGGAAAGGATTTCATGCTTTTTGCTCTACATTTGTTTGCAATTAGGAAGTCTCCCTCGTAAGGAGATCTACCGTAAATGATACACATTTGAACTTTGTATTATTAATCTCGCTCAGCCCTTCTCCTTACCTTATGTCCTTGTTACAGTACGATGTCAACGGTGATGGCGAAGGAGGAGGCGGCGAATATGAAGTTCAGGTATTAATGGTCTTTTCATATATTCAAATTCTGCTTCCATACTGGGCACAGCTCATTCGAGACGCTCAGATCATCGAAAGTTACATCATGGAAAAGGCTTTATTGCAATTGTGTGAACTGCTTGGTGTTCTTAGTGATGATCAGCATGTTTTACTTTTGGATTGGAAGGAATTCTTATCAGTCATAAATTGTTCGCCATTATTATTGTGTTTTTGCAAAGACAGTTGTGCATTTATTCAATTTATTACCTCCACCTCTTGGGTCATCTTCTCATTCGGCCATAGTTGGGATTTGGATGGACCAATGGTGTCGCTCTTCAGCTGCTGAACCAGTTTGGTGATAGGCTGAGCTCTGGAGGGCGTGTCCTGAGTGCTGGTGTTCTGATTGGACTCCTCTATCCCACCTTGACAACTCTGCTTTTAGCCTTCTGACACCACTGAAGAGAGGCCAAGCTTTTCAGAACAGAGAGAACATGGCCGAATCATCAATTAAACAGGTGAAGCTAGGGTGACCACCCGTCCCTCTTTGCCTCTATATATATATATATATATATATATATATATATATATATATATATACATACATACATAAACAGATGCTGCGTTCATCTGCAAAAATGGATCAAATGCGTTGACATTTAGTTTATGTTGTCAACGGGTTACTTTACATGAATAAGAACGTGGTTATATAAAGTCCTTTAAAGTGTGATTTCAAAATAGAGGTCCACTGATTGACCGACCATTTTTGCATGATCAGTTTTGCCGATTCAAGCCAATCTTCAGTTCCCTGCCACGCAGGCAATAATGTCACAGCCATCAGTAAACTCAACGTCTGGTGTATACAGTCACGAGCTAAAGTCTGTCTCAGTGAATCTCTGTCAGACAGCCCACCAGTATGAAGTTCTCTTTCGTGCTTGAATGAACAAACACACAAGATTATGTCAGAAAGCCGTTTTATCGAGCATTTTCGTAAACACAGATTTCTAAGTGTTAAATAAAATGCAGAGAGTTGTGAAAAAGCACATTTAAAGGTATTCAATGTGTTTTGTAGCTTTTATTTCATTTAATTTAGAATTGAGCATTAAAAGAATTTAATTCAATTTCTCTATTTCCTACCTGTTATACTTTCATTATAATTGAGAGCTTTACAACAATGTTGAACGGCTATAATTAATGTTAAAATAAGAATATAAATCTATTTAATGGAGATCAGTTGCAGTACTAATATCAGAATGTTGGCTTTTATTCATAAAATGGAGATATACTTAACATTAATTGTGAAATAATTGGAATGTTAATGTGCGATTTAATCGAACAGCACTAATATATATATATATATATATACACCGTATAACTGTATATGGACTAAATAAGTTATTTGAACGAGCTAAAAGGTATAAGAATGTTTTGATTTGTTATTATATTACAGTTTTACGCAACCTTTCCCGTAGTGTCCCACAAAAACAGATGACCTGTCCTGCATTTGTTAGCTGTTGGTCACCCTAGCTGAAGCAGAAATAACAGAATGAATGTCTTTCTTGCCTCACTCAATCTTCTTCGTACTTGTCAGTGCCAGTAAGGAGTTTTTCCAAAGTCCACGTCACGTTTCGCCTTAAGCCACATTCCTCTCCCTCTCCACTGAGATTTAAAGAGAATGAAGCACATTTAGGACTTGACATTTTTATCACAATAATGACAATTTGGGAGGAAAACCGTTCAAACAAAAATAATGTTGCAGATCCAAACATGTTAATGGTTCTGAAATGGGTTGAATTTTGTAAAACTTGCTAAATATTTGTCTATTAACTTTGGCAGTGATATACTTACCTGTGCAGCTTTTTCCATTGGATTTAACCAGATGTATAATTTCAATAAAGCAGCTTGGAATGAAACTCACGCAGCTGAAAATCCAGTAGACAACATGTTATTTTTTTCCGAGTTCATTGTGTGAGGTGGTAATTAATCTCTGACAGTTCCAGGATCAGAAGATTATCGTCGTGACTGAAACAGAGCTGACATTACAAATTGTAATTTTGCTTTAATCCAATTAGAGGGTTTATTGCCGATCAGAACTTTTGCAATGATGTTCTGTTCCTCACACGCAGCATCTGAATCTATATATGACTGAGCACATATCTTGGTGGTATTTGAATGTATATAAGTGTGTGTGTGTGTGTGTTGACATTTGCTTTCATTTAAGTGTCTAGGCTTTATTGCTACCTTTCCAGCAAATGTGTTTGAAGGTCAGAGTGGCCAAGTCTGAAGAATGACCACCGTTTCAGATTTTTATCAAGAAAAGTATTTCCCAGGAGAATAGAGGGAAAAAAAAGAGTCAAGATTAAGTGATTATGGTTCTGCAGGGGTTGCTCATCGATATATCGCAGCGGGAGCCGAGAGGTAGCTGCAGTGTCTTTATTTCTCTCATTACACGTTTATACTCATCCAATTGAAACCACACAAATAGTTGGACTAACTGGGAGGCCCCTGACCCAAAGCTGTCTGAAAGGTTGGCCTTCTGTATTGTGTAGCGACGGTGTCCCGGACAGGGATTGGGTTAGGTCAGGCCTTAGTTAAATTGGGACATTTACGTACATTTTACAAGCATGTCTTACCAACAAACATTAATAGTGTGCATCGTGACACATACTGTACATGGATAGATATTGGTACAATTTTATGTAGAAAAAAAAACTTAACTGGACGAACTCTACTACTGCCCCACCCATCCCCTGCCTTATAAAGTGACATTATTGATGACAATTGCATTTATCAACAAAAGTTCCATAGTGCTGCTTTAATAGGAAATATCTAGGGACCAAAAGATGTTGGTGTTTGGAGGCTGTAAGGACCACTAACATAAACCCAAAACCGCTGGTAATGTTTAGCAACACCCTACCAACATTCGAGTACACGAGAGTGTGACGACAACTTTTCCAGAGCCTAAAATGACTTGAATATTTCTAATAATATGTAAAAATCTACAGTACTTGTGCTTGCAATTACATGTTTACCACTGGATCTTTTTCCTTTTAACGTCACCACATAATACTAACTGGTTCAATATAAATCGATTGTTTTAACAAAGTGCATCCGGAAAGTATTCACAGCGCTCCACATTTTGTCATGTTACAGCCAAGGCTGTGAATTCTTATGTACATTTGCAAAGATTTCAATCAAACATCTTTCACGTTGTCTTTATGGGGTATTGTTTGTAGAATTTTGAGGAAAATAATTTATCGAATCCATTTTGGAATAAGGCTGTAACATGACAAGAAGTGAAGCGCTGTGAATACTTTCCGGATGCACTGTACAAGTCAAAAGACAAATAATTACAGTATCGCATTTCTTATACAACGGTGTATTCACATGGGTTCAAATTATCACGTTTTCAGCGAGGATCTTGGAGTCTGATGGCCAGCGTTACATTGTAAAGTCACACATTAAAAAAACCTCATCAGAGACCACTGAAAGGAGGCGGATTTGGTCTGTGATACTGAGGAGGAGTGTCTCTTTGTGCGAATGTTATTAGAGAAATGAATGCCTGATGCCAGTGAGGTGTAATAACACTTTAATGTGGAGAGTTCAAACCATGTCTGATCATATCAAAGTGTTTTCGATTGCAAATGGATTCCTTTATCCAAGTCTGCATGCTGTTTTCACACCTTTATACACTACAGCCTTTGAAGTCTGTCCTTTTAGGATGTAGAAAGTGATGAAATACACATGCATAAAAGCCAAAGTAGTATTTCATGTTTGTCAATGAATGAAATATGTGCTGATTTGTGTTAGAAAACAATTATTTAAATCAACAGACATATGAGGTAAATAATTGAAGGTAAGGTAAAGGATTAAGTTATTATAATTGTCAATACAGCGTGAAACGAGCAAGGTGGGACGAGAGCTGTGAGGGAACGGCCGAGACCGGTCTCGCATCTCTTACGGAGGAGCTCCAGGAGCATAAAAGGATGAGCGACAGAAGGGTACGACGAAAGAGGACCGGTGTGGCCGGCAGTCGACCGTGAGGGTGCTGCCGTCATTTTACTTTGTTTGTTTGTTTATTTTATTAAAAGCTTGTTTGCCGCGTCCTTCCTATTATTGAACCGTGTTACATAGCAAACTTGGCATGTAACGATTCACCGTGATCCGGTTGAAAATCGATTATAATACATGATGAAAGTCGGTTGAGATGTTTAATGAATCGCAATACATGCTTTGAACAGTAGGGGCCATAGTGTTTACGCTGATATTTGTTAATATTGCTTAGTTTTGTTATTTGACATAAAAGAACAGAAAAATAAAAGGGTAGTTGTTCATTTCTAATAGAGCGTTCACACCAAATCTTGCTATTTGGGCGTAGTTCGACGCTTGAACATTTTTAGTTTACTCGCTTCATTCGCATTTGAAATTCACTTTACATTTTTCAACTTGCGCGATCCACGCAAACACACGTTACGCATGTCAAACTTGCTCTTTTAAATGTAAATGTTTTGCAATTCTTTACTCTTTTTCTCCAAAAGTCAAGATTACGGTGATCTATCGAGCTGTCTGATATTCATCAATAAACACCACACATCTATTCATATAAGACTGCTCGCCTGAAACAATCTCCCAGAAATGCGTTTTGTACGATTTGCACTGTTCAAATTCATATGAATTAGCCACCTTGTAAAATACTTACAAATTTCTGTAAGACCAGTTGAGCTCATTTGGGCTCTGTACTACTTAACCGTTCTGATGTATTCTGGATGTAACTTAACAAATGTCACACAAATACAATGTAATACAAATGTGACATTTATTGTGGTCATTATTAAAGGCATAGTTCACCTAAAAAATTTTATTCTGTTATGAATTACTCTCTCTACCATAGTGACTACCAAAGTTAGTCAATGGGGTCCAAGGACTGTTTGGTTAGAAGCATTCTTCCAAATATATTTCTCTATGTTCATCAGAACAAAGCATCTATACAGATTTGGGAATATTCAAAGGCAGGGGCGCCTTAAGGGGGGGTAAAGCGCTTCACATCCACGAGGTAATACTTCAGAAAGCGACCATGACGCTACTTTCATTTAGATTTAAAACACATTACTCTGTATGTTTAGATGAACTCAGTCTTGCACAAGAAGTGACGGACAGCACTCGTATAAACTGCTTATCAGAGTAAAGATTAAAAAAAAAGTTCCTTACGGATTAATAATGGGCCCAGCAGCTGATTATGACTTTTTTAGTGGGATGTAAGAAGTAAGACTAATACAACCATTGTTATCAGTTCATGGAATGAATTGGTAACAAGTGTTAATTACTATAAAAGTAACTCGTTACCAGGGAATGTAACTATTGCGATAAACATAATAACTTGGATGCCCTAAATATTAAATATGTTAAAAGAATGAAATGGAAAGTAAACTAAATAGAATCAATTATTTGTATAAAACATTGTACACTAATCGACACTATTTCAATGTGAGAGACACCTATTAAATTCAATATACTGTATTATAATTGTAAATAGTATCATTACTATCCTGGAACAATAAAACACAATAGAATAGATTGGAACTTTTATTATGTATTACACAGACCACAACAGGTCAACAAATAAGTCTAAAAATAAATGATGCTTCTAAAGACCTGTACCAACTTCACTACTGCTATACTGTACGGTACTACACATTTTGATTCGTTTCTTACAAAAGTAAACCGTTTAATAACGCGAGAACTTAATGTTTTGCCTGCTTTGCAGTATGATAGCGGAATGCGAGGATAGTTTCACTTTCGCTATGGAAATTTTATGGTTTTGTGTTCCCCGCAGCAGCATCCCTGCCTCATTCCATCCATTTAAAGAGGGTCTGTGCTTTGCTTCACATTGCCAGGCAGAAAGTAAACAAACGCCAACACAGGCTGTTGCGTCATATGTTTTACTGTGCAGCATGGATGTATACCGTTTTCAGCACGGATAGGCAGCATTTGGAAAACACGTTAATTTGGAAACGCTAGTGTGGTCGAAGACTCTTTCAAAGGGAAACGGATGGATAAGGTCTCCGCTACTAACTTACTTGCCAACAACGTGGAGCCTCTTCTTCATGGGAATAAGTTGCACGTTTCATACACATTCCATCACAATAATGAGGGAAAGTGTAGTGCTTATTTCCAGTTTGCGAAAGCTAACTTACATTTGAGGTTGTTGCTCTACCATCGCTCTCTGAGTCGTAGTAGTGATGGGTCGTTCATGAACGATTCGTTCTTTTTGAACATGAGATATGAGTTGTCTCAGAGAGTGATTTGTTTATTTAGTGTTGACTGCGCATGTGCAACATTGTACCGGAGACAGAAATGAATCGTCTTTTTCGAGTCATCAGGTCAGAGTCCTTTCGTTCTTTCACACCGGAAAGAGAAATGATTAGTTAGTCTCACGAATCATCTGGTCCGAGTCTTTAACGTCACGTGACTGCTTCCTGGATCATCATATAACAGTGTTATATGTTGTATTTTACGTAGGAAATATTATAATATGATCAAACGATATGTGCAATAAACATCTTCTCTAAAAAGTCCCGTCTTTTTATTTTTTCTGTCGGAATATTTTAATAAAAGTTTCTTGTGGATTTCTGCGCGTGTTTTAAAATCTTAATAAATAACTGTTTTGCATAAGAAATGTGCTGGCAAAATATAAAATATAAGCCTCAGGTCTAATGCATATATTACACAAGTGATCTCATATTAAATAATAGCACATTTAAATGACATCATCAGCCTATTATTATATACTTTGCTAACTGCATGAGACTTTTTTGTCAAAAAACAACCTTTAAACCTTTATTGCATACCCGAATGACTCAAAATACATAAAAATACATAACACTACAGAAATGCATCAAAAGCAAGAGTTAAAAACTAACTACATGAATATTTGTAAGGGAAGTCAGGAAATAAGTAATTTTTGTATGTATACATTATACACGCATCTGTCACATGACCCGTGACAAAAGAACGAACGACTCGGGAAGTGAACTCATCATTTCTGTTACAGTCTGCATAGAGTGGCCTATGGATTTGTCACGTGAAAAAACAACGATCGACTCGGACCCGTGGACTCGACAGGTGAACTAACAATTTATGTTTTCTATAAATGCAGCATATATGAGCAAAATAACGAATGACTGAAGTCTCTTGAGTTGAGCTATAATCATTTTTGTTTCTTGTACAGACTTCAGATCTTATATGGCAGTCATGAAATAATGAAATGACTGTTTCTTATAACTTGTCCCTAACTGCATTAAAAGTTATTTCTTATTTTAAATCTGATCAAATCTAGCATAAACAAACGTTATGGGGTAATTTGCCTATTAACATGGAACATTAATTTAACTCCGCTCGGACGAACGAAATGACTTGAAAAAAGATTAGTTTATGTTGCTGGAGATTCAAACATCCTACTTCCCACCACTAACTCCTAGGCATTGGTTGATCCGTGCGATGTGTTGCAGGTCCTTTGGATGAAAACTGCTTCAGTGAGATCAAACGCTGTTATTCCCATCACTGGCTTCTATGAAAACAGAGACTAGTAAAATTGTGTCTAGAAAAGTGTCAAATAAAATGTAAACTAACCATACCATTATACATACAGTAGTACCATTTAATATACTGTAAATATTTGGCCATTGACATTTAGTTTAAACAAAACATTTTAAGGTTGTAAATGTTCTGTCACATGTGTTTTGACTACACTTTTAATTAAACATCGTACAATGATATTTTTAGGACAAATATATAAGACCGAGGGGCGATCGCATGGGGCTAAGACTAGAAATAAAACAGGAGGCCCAGAATGCCTAGCGGCACCGAACGAATACAGAATTGTTTTTTTTGGTTGAGCCATCCCTTTAAGCGAAACAACATTAATGGATGTTTGTGTCTCTTGTAAGCATTGTTCTCTCTGTGTGCTCTGAACGCTTGGGTCTTTGAACATAACTGCACATTAGGATGAGATATGTTAATAGTACCAAGACTACACTTTAACAAACCCGTTTCCAAAAAAGTTAACTTAACTTGAGCAACTTGTCTCCTCAGTCCCCAGACTGTTATAAAAAGAAGAGGGGATGCCACACAGTAGTAGACATGGCCTTGTCCCAACTTTTCTGAGATGTGTTGATGCCATGAAATTTCAAATCAACTTATTAAAAATGATACATTTTCTCAGTTTAAACATTTGATATCTCATCTACGTTGTATTTGGAATAAAATAAGGAAATTTGAAACTCCCACATCATTGCATTCTGTTCTTATTCACAATTTGTACAGTGTCTCAACTTTTTTTGGAAATCGGGTTTGTAATAACAAATTAATAACGTTATTTACACGTTATGTAATAACAGGTTTTTCCACATGCCATTACACACAATATGTTTTTACACTCACTGTCAACTTATCACCACCATTCATTCAGCAGTCGACTCAAAAGCTGTCTAGAGAAAGAGATGATGTAACCCAATGCTATTTTACTCGATGAGCTAATCTGATCTGAGCTAATAGTCAAGTCAAGTCAAGTCAGCTTTATTTATATAGCGCTTTTTACAATTTTCATTGTTACAAAGCAGCTGTACAAGAAAACATTGACTATACGTAAAACATAAAAGGTTATGGAAGTCAAAACACAGGTGAAATATCAGACACACAATAGCTTCCTCCTAAAGCATGAATACGCTGTACATGTTCATCACAACCGAGCACAGTGGTTCACTTGGTCAACAGTACGGCTGCTTGTTCCAGCGTAAGTGCTTTGACCTCACACGGTTTCATAAACTTCACTGGAGCAGAGAGATCAGGCGGAGCGGTATCGATTGACTGTTGCCTCTGGACCATTTGGTATTCATTACAATAGAAGAATTAGAGAACAGATAATGGCTAAAAATCTAGTATCCAAAAACCAATTTTAATCTAAATACAAACGCTTAATAAATGCATATCGATGTGAGGGTGGTTTTGGATTGGTTTCCATCTGGATTTGCTCACCCGATGACTAGAGTTATGTTTATTGCATTAATCATCTGTTAGTTCAGTTTTAAAATATCAATACATTTGTGTTAGCGGGCATTGATGTGCATGGTGTCTGATATTGCCTTTTGGAGGATTTAATGTGGACTGAAATGGAAACATTGATATTCCGAAGGCAACTTTGCCAACGCTATCGCTGTATTGATGATGGATATGAAACGCCACTGTTTTGTGTATCATTTAGAATCAAATTTAGCTTTTAAATTACACTTTGATTTCAAATTAAATTCAAATAAATTGAAAAAAGTTTTTAACAATATCAACATAAATTTTGTTTGCTGCCCTGTTAAAGTTAATTTAATGTATGCAAATTATCAGGGAACGTCAACTTTATACGCAATTTTTTCATTTGACGTTTCTTATTTATTTTCCTTTAATTACAATGTAACATCTTGTTGAGCATGTCCGCTTTTATTCAGATTACGGCTCAAAGAAAAAATGTTTTCAACAAGGATCAAAACACATAGACATAAACACTTCTTGTAGTATCTTAAAAGGTCTTTCTATTTGGCAACACAGTTGTTTAGACATTTGTCTGCTTTCTCTTCAAAGCGTCTGGCTTAAAAAAAACATTTTCAAAGCCTACGCACTACATTGCTCAATTCAGTGATTATTTAATTGTTTATTTGGCTCACATGTTTTTCTTCCCCATGGGTATTTCCATTATAAAGCTAAATGGTCACCTGATCTCTTTCTGTTCACCGTGTAAGTAAAATACCACCTTGTGCATTAAACACATACTTCTGAAATGGCACATTTAACAACAGTCTATTAATAGTTCAATGAATTCAAACTGCACAGAAACTGAAATTTCAGCTTTCTTGGAAAAGCAGTCGCCCAATGTCTGTAAAAGCTGATGTTATGGGCACTCCTTTACATATCCAAGCTCTTATTTTCACCAAACCTGTTGTTTTTACACCTGTCTTTGGTTTGCTATGATAGTATTTAGACAACTGTGGGTGGTTTTATGGATCTTGATCTGACGGTTCTCAGTCTGGGGGTGCACATACAGTACATTAACACAACACAACATTGTGAAAAATTTGAAAAGGTATCTTGGCCTTTTTTTCACACCCTTGACTCGATAAGCAATAAACTACAACTACATTCAATATTAGTAAAGTTTTTGCTTTTTAAATGGAGTTAACCAAATGAATGCATCTTTATAAAATGGTTAACACTTTACATTGATGTATGTTTTAAAACCATTTACTATTATTGCATTATTGAACTATTAATCAAATATTAATACAGCAATTTATTAACCTACAATACCACTGCCATACAAGTGGGGGTCAGATGTGGCCTAGTGGTTAGAGAGTTGGGCTTGTGATCAGAAGGTTGCCGGTTCTAATCTCAGTGCCAGTAGGTCATGACTGAAGTGCCCTTGAGCAAGGCACCTTACCCCTGATTGCTCTGCAGTAATGTGTCACTGTAGAGAACTACTTGTAAGTCAATTTGGATAAAAGCGTCTGCCAAATGAATAAATGTAAATGTAAGTGCAGATGCCTCTGTATTGTACCAACCCGAACTTATGCAGTGTGGTCTGTAATAGCAGTGTTACCCGTCACTGACAACAACAATCTGCCCGCAGGAGGCGGACAGAGAGACTCCATATCTCACTTTAAGTGTTGTCACAAGCAAATAGTCGGGGAAGGTGTGTCTGTGGAACAGGAAGACAAGGAAGAGAGAGTCCGTGGGGGACAACAAGGGAAAGACGGTGAGCGCTGCGCTTATCACTGCTACACAGATGGTGTGCAGATGAGATGGAAGTGGATATAAAAAGCGGATGTGTGTGACAGTTTACTTAAGGAATTGTGCTGTAAAGCCCTTCTGAGGGAACTGTTTTAATATTCATTGTTTGGAAAGTCTCATTACAGATCTGGTCTAAAATATCAATCCAAATGCATTTGAAGTCAGAACGCAAGACAACATTTGGTCATAAAAGGTTATTGAAGCCTAGGCGTGTCATTTACTGATCCTAAACTGTCTACTGGTATTTTATTTTCCCTCACAAGCGGGCATGGCCTCCTTACTGAACTATCTACTTGTTGAGGCAAAATCGTTGCTGCAACAATAGGCGGGAGCGATTCCTCTATTTATACATTTGTGGTCATGTTATGTGCATTGGTCTCACGCATTTATGTGATTACAATTCTGCCACCATTTATTACACAATACAACACATCTGCAGCTACAAGCTTCAGAACGACAGAGAGCAAAGGAGATCTAGTGGTGTAAATGTAGTCCATGCCAAGCGATACCTGCAGAGCCGGAGAGTTTGTGCCGCATCGATTGGGATATCGTCATGCCACATCCTAAAAATGAGATAATCCAGTCTGTGAGACGCCATGTGACGCTATCTAACAGAGGATCCTGGCTTTACACCTCTGCTAAGCCACCGTGAAGTGATTCATCATTTGCCGAAAGTGAATTTGGAAGTGACGATCTGAGGCCAGACGGACCTGAGGAACACTGTCTGTAGAGAAAGTGACTTATGTAATGAGGCGATACACGTGCAACACTGCAAGTAACTATGCTGCTGTTTCTGTGTAGTGAAGACTTGTGGCATACCAGGTTATACTGGAGTGGATTCTCAAAGGTGAAAAACTGGGAAGACACAACAAAAAAAGTTAACAAATGTGGGACATCCACCTTAGAAATGTTACCAAATTACGAAATATTCTATGTGTTGCTGACGCAGAGAAGCTTATTCATGCATTTGTGACCTCAAGACTGTAATGCTCTACTTAGTGGTTGTCCTGCATCATCAATAAACAAACTACAGTTAGTTCAGAGTTCTAACCAGGACCAGAAAATACCATCACATAACCCCAATGTTATCAACCCTTCACTGGCTACCCATTAAGTATCGTATTGACTTTAAAGTTCTTTTAATCACTTATAAAGCCTTAAAGGGTTTAGCCCCTACCTACATAACAGAGCTTCTATCACACTACAACCCATCACGCTCTCTAAGATCTCAAAACTCAGGACTTTTGATAACACCTAGAATAACTAAATCCACCAAAGGGGGTCGAGCTTTCTCATGCGTAGCAGCTAAACTCTGGAACAACCTTCCCGATGCTATTCGAGGATCAGACACACTCGCCCAATTGATTTGGAACAACTTGAGGTCGAGTAATTCATGACAGAATTTACATTTTTGGGTGAACTTGGGTCCCTTTAAGCCCTAAATGATTATTAAAGACTTCCAGCAAATCTCACTATTTCAGTTTATCCGTCTCATCTCAGTTCAACATCAAGCTGCAAGTGAGAGTCGAAAGTAGCTCTAACCGTCAGAGACCGTTTGATTTGATTAACATGATCCAGAAGTTGGTTCATCAACACAGCACATGAATCCTCGAGGGTCCCTCAACATCATCTGAATGATGAGCAGTAGAGAGGCAGAAGGCGACAGAAGGGAGAAGAGAGAGAACAGACTGTTCTTTTAACCGAAATAGGGAGTTCACTACTTTTGCTCTTTGATTATCTTTTAATCAGTTGGGTTTAAGTGATCATCTTGTCATGATTTTACAAGCAGCCCGCCCCCCTTCCAAACCTCTTGAGCTTTATTAATTGGAGATCTTAGACTTGATGGATGAATGTGTCATGATTCTGCTGCATCATGTCATGTTTCTCTTAGTGTAGTGGCAGGATCATGACAGAACCTCATGTTTAATGTGGAGAGAGGCAATTATTATGGTCTTACAGACACTCTCTCTGGTCTCGTCTTTGTTCCCATCCTCTCGTTACCCTCGTTATTGATTCATGCCCTACACCCTTTTCCCTCTTGATTTGCTCCCTTACTTAATGCCCTTGTGCCTTCTGTCTTGCGCTGGTTCATTGTGATTTGGTTGGTGAGTTCATGTCTTGTCAGTTTAGTTATTTGTAGTTCATGTCAAAAGTTAATTTAAGTCTTGTTTAAGTGTAGTTAGTTTTAGTCCTGTCATGTTATTGTATCCCTGTTTTGTTCTGTTACCCCCACATGGGTCTATGTTTTATTATTTATTGTTAAAATATGTTAACCCCTTTCCCGCTGTCTGTACCTGGGCTCCTCTCTCCGTGTCTCACCACGAGAATCATGACAGAATGGTGACGAGGAAACCCCATATATTAGTCACTCTGAGTGAAATGATCCCTTTGGCCTTCACTGTACCAGCCAAAATACTCCAAGGTCTGATTTCTTTAAAATGATTGCTTCTAGCCTCCCAGAGTAACCGAATTTAATATCAAGTTGGAGAATATGAGATCACTATCCTTTGAATGTTTATGCCCTTATGCTCAGTTCTGATAGCTATAATTGGTCGAATCTAAAGCAATTTCTTGTTTTCCCGGAGTGTTTGCTTGAAAATACTTAGCTTGAATCGAATGAAATTCTGGTTGTCGTTAAAAATGGGATTTGATCAATCAATATAAAAAAATTCAACTTGTTTCAGTGCCAACTTATTCGTCTGAAGTCTGTCGACGTGCGACACTGTTCAAGTCTACTTTGTAGAAGCTAAAGCTAAAGGATTTCCGATGTATCAGCAAGAGTTTTGTGAGGATGTCACTTGGCTGAGGTTCCACCAATGTGATGTATTGGAATAGAAATGCTAATGTTTTTTTCCCGGTGCCAGCTCTGACTTTCAATGGGGAGAATATCCTTGTCTCGGCTAGTTTTCGGAGAGAAAGCTTCAGGCAGGATGGATTTTCTGGTGTTCTCAGGGGTGCTTGAAAACCGCTGGTATTTGTAACCACCAAATCAAACTTCACAGGTTTCTGGAGAAACTCAAGACAGCGTCTTTACGGTTGGTATGAGGAGCGGCTGGATGTCCCCTCAGGGATTGAGAAATTGTACTAATACAGGAATGTGCCGGTGTGGTGGTGGCTGAAAGCTCGATAATGCTTACTCGTTTTCATGCAAAAGTTACATCATGCGTGTCAAATTGGGGGGGGGGGGTGTGATGATGTATTTCTGATGGAACGTGGCGCACATTTGCAGTAGGCGGAGAGCGCTGATGGATACGCTTGTAAAGCTAATGTCTCACTCACTTTAGATGCTAGAACATTAAGCTCCAAAACAGCAGTCAGCTGGCGTGGGCTTGCGTTTGCATGTAGGTGGGAATGACAGGGTTCCGGAAAAGCTTAAGAAGTGGTAGAGAGAGACAGTGACTAAAAAAGCTTCGCAAAACTTTAAAATACGCTAGGCTTTTCTTGGAGTCTGTGATTGGTGACATCTCCAAATTGAACTGCGTTGTTTCATTCACGTACAGTACATTAGGAAGAGCTTCAGGGCAAACATGTCTTTGTCTGTTTTGTGAGGTGCTTCACAGGTCTATTGCTTTGGTGTTGTGCAGTGTTCGGATAACAAGTAGGAGCAGCTGTTGTTTGAGTCAAGGCACCTGTCTAGGTTGCTTAACTTTGTAAATTAGGATTGGGACTGTGCACTGTGTGGCTCCTGGGGTAGACAGGACTATATTATTCATGTGGCTAAATTAATCACTCTTAATAAGGTTACACGCCGCAGGAAGAAGAATATCATGGCTCTCCATGTCTCACTGACCCTGGGGTTTTATACAAAAACAGACCATTTCATTGGGAGGCGCAGTCCAAGGCCTGGTGAACAGTAGACTCATATCAAAAAACTAGATTATTTTGTCTTAATCTTCTGTAAACTGACCTACTACAGGTGTCCATGGATGGCAGCAGAAAGTCATGTAAGCTTCTACCACCCATGTATTATGACCCACAGCAGATTTGATTTGTCTGGGTCAAAACACAGCATTTAAGCTACTGCACACTTAAATCCGGTCGCCAGACTAACAGCGTCTAAAAGGTTGTCAAAATGTATTTAAAAGTATATATAGATTTAGCCTCAATACGTGTCTTAATAATGTGCTTTGATTTTTTACTAAGGTTAGATTTATAACAGTATTGTTCACATCAATAGACAAACTAAGTTCATCACTAAAATTAAAATAAAGGCCCAGGACAAGCTCTTTACAGGTTGTAACCCAACATGATAGGGTCATCAAGACTGGGACATGCTACATTTGCTCAATCATTGTCAATAAATTGAAAATATGCTTGAAGACACCAACCTGCAAAGCTACAGTACTGTGTAAAGTTTAAGGAAGGTTTTAGCAAGCAGCAACCTTCCCGTCTCTCTTGTGAAACGAACACGTATCTACTTAAACTGCAATTCATCGTCTGGCTGCAAGAGACTGGCTCCAAACGAGAGCGGAATCTCATTGAGCCCTATGTTAAAATGTCCAACTTTATAGCAGAAAAATGTGTTTACAGCCTGATACAAAAAAAGCTAATTTTGCCCTTCATGACAACTGCGAGGGGGTAATTTTAAATTATGTAAAGCCTCAAAATTCTGCATATTTAAGGGAGTGGCCACTTGAGTGACAGGTGGTTAATGCAACCAGGCACCTCTGCTCCAACTATGTCCTGCCTCTTTGCCCATTTTCGCACGGCTAAGATGGTGATGGCTCCGCCCACTTTTGGCTTAAACCCCTCAGACTTACGTCCATGTTTTATACAGTCTATAATTATTACAAATAATGGCAAAAGGATTGTTTGGAAATGTGAACTCATATTTCTCACCGACACAAATACAAATAACTGGTTTAAAAATTTTTTTGGAGTAGAAATACTAATGAGCCTAAAACCTTTGCAGGGTAATATATTAATTCAATATTAGATCAAGCATTTTCAAATATAAAATATAAAATCTAAACACCTGATCTCCAAGGTTTATAAAAAGATGAAGTGTGAAAAGCTATTTAACATTTTAAGTTTTGCGATATTAACCCTTAAATCTAATAAACTGAATGTCAGACAATATTGTGATACCTTAAAGGTCCCATTCCACGCGATCGCATTTTTCAATCTTTTGTTAGTGCTTAATGTTGCTGTTTGAGCTTTATAATTTTGCAGGTATTATTAATACTCTAAGTTAAGTGCCAAGCGAGATATTGTCTTTAACAGAATTTGCTTTTCAAGGACTACAGAGAACGGCTGGAATCGGACTACAGCCATCTACTTCCAGGGCACATGATGTCACTATTCCGAGTGCTTTTAATAATCTCTGCCCAAAAAAAGGGGCGAGGCCTTCCATAGAGAAGAGGAAGAGCCGCTGGAGAAGTGTTTGGTTATCAGAGATTGTAAACATTTGACTGAGCTACGCGCTAAACTACTTTCACTTTCATCAGTCCTACAGCTGGTAATTAGAATTCAGCTACACACATTAGGATAACCATCGCTCAAATAACAGCTTCCATGACTTTAACATCGGCTGTGAAAGCTGACTCTGTAATACACTCATATTGTGCGTGTGTGCATACCTCTATAACACTTGAACAGCAAAGGAACAGGGCCTTCTCATTTCAAACATGTATGGCTTGATTTCCTCTGCACAACACAAAAGAAAATATTTTAGAAAATGCTTGTAACTGAACAATGGCGGAACCAATTCACATGGACTGGTTTTGTGCCCATACAAAGTCAATATGTACCATTGTTGTTTGGTTACCAACATTCTTCAAAATATATTCTTTTGGGTTTTGCAAAAGAAAGAAAGTCATGCAGGTTTGAAATGACATGGGTGAGTAAATGAATTTTCATTTTGCGATGAGCTATCCATTTAAAATGTAATCTAGTACTTGATTTGTTTAATCATTAGTCACATCCACAAATTGTAACTACATTTACACGTATTCATTTAGGAGATACTTTTAATCAAAGTGACTTAAAAATTAGAAAACATTTAACATTCTGTCAACGACAATTGTAGATGTCAAGAAAGCATAAATGTCAAGTGAGAACACACCGCTATGTGCTGTACATGCCAGCACCTGACCTCTCCGCCTCCATTTTTCCTTTGACTCTTTGTGCTATTTGAGCACAGGGTTGTAAAGAAAGAGTGCATCATAAAAGTGGAGCATCTTCTTTCACTGTTGTCATGACAACAGCCATGCTCCGTATCTAGTCTTCTGATCTTGATGTATTTTAATGTATGAGAGGAAAAGGCACCCTTTACTTCTCATGCTTCAGAGATGTGAGAGGGAGGAGAATGCAAGGAGGCTTGTATGGCTCATTGATAACATTTTCTTCCAGAGTAAATGTCAAGGCTCAAGGTTTATGATGTGAACATGACGTCTTAATTCTCTTCCCGATTCTTGCTTTTATAGCCCGTTCGAAACTCATTTGCTCAAACATAAGTCTATCTCACTCAAACACAAGAAGATTTCCATTCAACACAATAAGATATTTTTTTAGTCAGAATGTTCATGAAAAGGAAAGGGAGCGGATGGTGTTGAGATCAAGCCATGGTCAAAGTCCTTTACTGTCATATAAACAAGTACTGTGAAACTGTAAAATAAATCACGTAACAGCCACGTAAACGGTCCGGTGGCTATTCTTTGTTCGTACTATTTTGGTAAATACGTAACTTATTGGAAACATCATAAATAAGCGCAACATAATCCAGTCACATTGTGACAAATGGAAAAGTGAAATTTTGCAATTATCAGTTAGTAAGCAGGAATCAGTCACAACGAAGACGTTGTCACAACATTGTATTTACTAACTGGCAAGGTCACAAAGTTACATTGTAGCAACGGAAGTTCGGTGGTCAGATTATGTTGCAGTTGTTTAATATGACGCATCATAGCTAGCTGGACACAATACAAAATTCAATTTGTCAAATAACTCCCCAAAAAAAGATAAAGAGTAATTGCTGGAAAATAAATGACAAGACAGTAGGACAAAGTGACCAGTTGTAAAAGTGATGTTGCTGTTAATAGTTGTTGAACCAAAAAGATAAAACGAAGACACAAACAAGACAAATAAACTATAAGACGACAACTCCATATTAAATGGCAGTAAACGTTTGTATGACTCTTTTGAAAGGTCATACGTGTTATGTCAATGAATGGAAAAGGCTGTGGGATATTGCACACAATACGTGCAAGCTACTTTGTGTGTCATTTTCTTAGGTCATTGGCGTTTGTATGTAAAAGAGAACATTCTGTATAATATTTTCTGGTGTGCTCCAAGGAAGAAAGCAGAAGTCATGCATAACACAAGGAGGGTAAATAAATGACGACAAAGCTACTCCCTCAAGCTATACTACAACCGGTTCTGTGTAAAGCACAGAAATAAAACATTTAACCCAGAGAATGTTTAAGATCGTGTTATGACATTTCTACCAAAAGGAAAGAAATGAAACCAGAAGCGTGGTGCATTGAAACACTGCAGTTGTGCTGTGACACTGTGTACTCAACCTGCATGCAGAACACCAGTCACCCGACGCCCGTAAACACACTGTTCACACTGTCACGATGTTCCTGATGCCCGGGAAAGCTGCCTCATTCACCATCTGCATCGTTACGCTTGTGTAAACTCCCGTTCAATTGCGTTTCCTTCGGACTCACAAAACAGCCGATAACACACCTCACCAGCTGCACACAGCGGGAGATATACCACTGTCCTCCTAAACGCCACTCATCGGAAAGCTAACAGCGGAGTGAGAGCACGCAGTGGAATAGAAGAAACGCCTTGCGGGAAGTGAATTGTGTTATCGATTTAAACGTGGTCACGACCCTGGTGGGAAATCCATCTTGGGCTGATAGCTGTATTTTGGACGCTATACATTTACGCATTTGGAAAGACGCTTGTATCCAAAGTGACTCACATTGCATTATACTATACATTTGTTTGGAAGTATGTGCTAGCGCCATGCTCTAACCACTGAGACACATACTGTGGCTTCTCTTATCTGGTCATTGACAGGGCTAGAATGACCAGGAACTGTGTTTTAAATACTAAATAGACCTTCTTAGTCTTGTACGACTGTCCAGCAGACTTGTGTAGCCAGACTTTCAGACTAATGGCCATATCAGACTACACTGGCCAAGGACTGACCAAGAGGCCTGTCACGTGAAGAAGCCAGTCATGTGAAAATGTAGCGGCATACTTTATCAAAGTGCAATTATTTTACAAATTTGTACTTTTAGTATTTTAATTTATTTAAAGTTTTACTTTTACACGCTGCATTTTTTTTCCCAATTAACTAATTTTTACTTTGCACAAAAAATCTCTCGTAATGTTTTGCCTTGTTTTATTATTTCATAAATAAAATACTTCTTGCATTTAAACTTATTGCGAATTTTACTTTTATCTTACTTTTTTTAATCTCTCATTACTATGATTTTTTACATACTATTGATTTTTTTAAATAATCAAATAAAAAAAGTATTAAAATTTAATCGCAAGTTTTACTTTGACTTTGCAACACTTTAAAGCCAAATAAATAATTTTACTTGGCAAAAGCATCTCTCGTTACTATATTGGCTCGTTTTATTATTTTGTAAATAAAATAGCTTTAGAATTTAAATATATAGCAAGTTTTACTTTACAACACTTTTTAAGTAATAAATAATTTTTACTTTGGACAAGAATCTTTCGTTACAATGATTTTTGGCTTGTTTATTTTTTCGTAGATAAAACATTTAGTTTTTACATTTATTGCACGTTTTACTTTTACTTTACTACACTTGCAATCCAAAAAAAGACTTTGCACTTTGCACAAGATTCTCGTTACTATGATTTTTGGCTTGTTTAATGTTTGTGTATAAAACACCAAGTATTTTAATTTATTAGAAGTTTTACTCTTACTTTGCCACACAAATTTAGAAGTTTTACTTTTGTTTTGCCAGAATTTTTGCCACATAAATGGTGATCTCCATGTGACACCTAGACTTTGCTTAAGTGCCTTTGAAGTGCTACCCTAAATGTTTCGACAAACTTTTGAAAATATGAATCTTATGTCTTGGATGGAGCCCTGCACAGCATGATACTGTCTGGGTTGTTCCCTTACACTTTTGAAGTTTGTTCTTTGTGTTGTAGATGCTCATTTTAATAGGTGTTACATTATTAAAACTGACCTTTTGCATTGCACAAAGCCGGACTTGCTGTGGACTCATTATGTCAATTGGACTTTCATTAGCCTGAGCTGTTGAAGGGTATACGAGACAAAGGGGGCTACAAGTGTTTCATTATGAAATCTGTGGGTTAAATGAAAGCAGACACTAACACCGGTGTGAACCACAGCACAAGGGACAGCTATGAACCTGCCTTCAGTATGTCTCTACATCTGACTCCCTATCTGGCCTGCAGCGATGGCACGGTGAAACTAGCACTCGGTGTTAGATACACTCTCTATCAGGCCTTCTGCAGGATTCTCAGCAATATTCAGTCAAATCTTTCCACCTGCTGGCCCCATGGTGCCCAGGAAATGTTCCAGGAGTGAGAAGACACAAACTGCTACAGCTCTCTAGTGAAGAAATTAATACTTATGTTGGCGGCCATTTTTAATGTGCATCCTATGAGGACAGTAAAACGGTTTAGGGCTATTGTGTCACCCTGATTCAAAGACACACTACTCTTGCATGCCAGACCCTGCGTCTCCATTTTAGCACAAATGCCCCTATAATCCACTATAAATGTGGGCTTCACGTGCATGCAATCCCACATTAAATGATTTATTTAAAGTCTAAATTTCCCTACTGAAAAGTTGGCAGAATTTTAAAGGAAAACACCACCGTTTGTCACTATGCCGCGCATTAGAGCGAATAACTGAACGCACTGAAAAGGGAAAGATATGTATCAACTCGTCTAAGTTGAGGGAAGTACATAGTGACATGTAAAAACGGTGGTGTTTTCCTTTAATATCTTATTTCGTTCAGAAAATGTAGCCTACCTGTTCCAAACCTGACACACGCACCCATGCAAACCCCTGTTAATGCAACATCTGAGAAAGCTCTCAGCAGGAGTCAATGGAGGATTGTGAAAGGCTTCGGTGCTTGTGTTTGGGTGTAATAGCAGTGTTTGGTGCACTACTTGTCTGTCAGTCTCACAGCGTGGGACTAAGAGTGTTTCAGAGATAAGATGGTTACTATCAAAACCTATTTAATTTGCCATCTAACGTTCAAGCATGTTTTATCAGTTTGGGATAGAGAGGCTAATACGCCAAATACAACAAAGGTCTGATCTCCATGTCAAGAGGATAAGCTTAACTGATGAATCCACTGATAATGGGCCGGTATGATATTCTGACGGTATGATAACCTTGAGCAAACCCATCACGGTTTGACGGTATCACGGTATTAGAGACGCTATTACATCTCTAAAATCTGTTATTTATCACAATATGTATTTTTTTAAACAAACATAGAACATTTTGGAGCAGTAAACATGTCAGGTTTAATAATTAAAATAAATGCATTCACTGAAGTGAGCCTTAACCTGCAGCTCAACAATTAAAACAATTCTGTAAAAAAGCAGTCATCGAACCTGCAGCTGAACAATGCTTTTGAGACCTGCTATCTTTTTACACATTTATTTTTCAGTCCAAGTCTTGATGCAGGAACGTAAGCAAGTTTACCTAGTTCAAACTAGTTCATGTTGCGCTAGTTGACTAGCCATGTTATTTGCCTCGGTAGAAAGACAAATAGTATTATTTTCAACAATGCTAAACATGCCAACTCTCTTAGATGGTTGCCAATGTTAATTTAAAGGCCGTGTTCTGACTTGACTTCTTTTTTAATATGTTAGCGTCTGTTTTCCATTATAATCCTATGGAGTAAACCGTGTCCTTTTTTAAGCGTCTGTTTCATTTTCTGCAGCTCAGAGCGATTGTTGAGGTAAAAAAAGTTCAACTTTTCTGTAAAAAACTCCCCACGTCAAGCTCCCTTTTCACAGCTAACCAATGACAGAGACCGGTCGATTCCATAACAACATGCGAGGAACGTTATTGGTCGAAAAGGCCCAAGCTCGAGGAATGTTATTGGTCGAAAAGGCCCAAGCTCGAGGAATGTTATTGGTCGAAAAGGCCCAAGCTCGAGGAATGTTATTGGTCGAAAAGGCCCAAGCTCGAGGAATGTTATTGGTCGAAAAGGCCCAAGCTCGACATTTTTTTTATTGCATTTCTAGCGAGAAATTAGTTTTGTAGTTTTAAAAAATGTGACTTGTTATTGCAAAGACGTGTTTATAATTCAAATAGACTTCCTTTACGCTGCCTACTTGTTTCTCTGGGCTGCCTTCGCGCACTGCCCCCGAAGTCATGGCGTTCGGCTGCTATTTGTAACCGAACGTCTTTTTTCGACAAAGTATTCATCTCCTTCGGTCATTCTGCACACAGGTGACTCTCACTCACTCACTGTTTGCACAAACCGGAGGGGGAGGGACCATGTGACACGTTACACTCTTTGCTACACACAACCTGAGCGATTCATTCACTTTCAGTCTTTCAGGACAAGTTCAAAACTGTGCCTACCCGATGGAAATAACAGGGAATTTTTGTGGTATATCTTGGAACCGATTATCGGCCCATGCCTAGCTGTTGGCATGCTGTTCTTGTCTTCTGATGTACACATTCTCGTCTTGTCTTCTCTTTTCACTGAAGGGAAGTTTGAGATGAGTTTATTGAAGATATGGTTAGTAAAAAAAAAAACGAGACGAGAAAGTAAAAACAAGGTGGCAAATTGGATAAGTAGCTCAGGAAGTCCATATACGCCTTTGATCTCAAGGTATTGATAGCGAAGGAGCGTTGGGCCTTGATCCCTTGGGAAATAATCTACCTCATACACTTCTACTATAAAATCTCCATCATTCTCCAGCAGTGAACTTGAGTTCTGACTGATCTTTATTGCCGCGGTTTGATCTCGGTTTATTAATCTTTTCACTTTCCTTCTAATAGGAAGTCGGACATTAGCGTGAACTCACTGATCTCTATATTGCAGAACATATGATTACCAACCAGTCGAGTAACCTACAGTTGTGCTTTGAGTTAAACGCCCCTTTGTTGATAAAAGCGGTTGAACTCTCGCAAATTCTATTCATCACATGGACTCCTGTAACAGACTTTTTTGTAGTTCATTCTGGTCAAGAGCTGCCTGCACACAGGCAAGCTTATATCTTTTATGCCCGGTTCAGACAACTTGAGATTTTCTTTTAGAATAATAACTGTGTTTGATTGTGCGATTTTGACACCCTGATCTCACTAGAATTTGTAACTATATAACGAGGTGGCTAGTTTGCATTTATTTTAATTAGAAAAGCCATACTGAAGCTCCTCCACCCCTAAACCTTACATCACTGGTGAAAAAGCAAATAGTCCTTAAACAAATAAGATCAAATTCATACGATATCCATCCACCTCATAGAATAGTTACAAATTGCTGATATTTTGTTGGATTTTGACTCCTAAAATTAATCATGTCGTGGACGAAAGAGAATGTCAGACTATATGTTGCTTCCTGACGTGTAATCGCTTTGATATTTTATGATATGTGTGATGCCATTGAGAAGACGAAACTAGCAACAAACAAGAGAGTAAACAATGCCTGCCAAAGAGACGTGTTTTATATAGCCTGTTGCATCGTCAGAATTAATAATTTGCATGGAATGGACTTTCATTTATAATGAGGACAGTCAAACTAAAGCCCACTCACTTTTCATCTAGAAATCAAGAAACCCCTCAAAACCATGTCAGCATCGCAACACGAGAACAAAATCTGCGGTTTACCATTTAAAACACCACCAATGTGCCAGAAAACAAGCTCAACGTGACATCTCAATTATTATTTAGCATAAACAGCAGCGTACAGCAGCGTGTGCCAGCGATTCGTGCGAGCGTGCCCAAATGAGGGCATTGATGAGACGGCTGTTCCGTGTGTTGGGTTAAACAGTGGGCCGCATGTATCGAACAAGCTGGGACCCCACTTAATCTCACCCAGCCAATTCTCGGCACCGTCTACAAGATTGAGCCAGCCGTGAAATTACATCAGTTTATTCAAAAGAAAACATTGGATCAAATGAGCAGAGACGACCTCTGCGCTTACAGAAGGCTTAGATACTGTTGATTCACTCGTATTGTTTGTCGTTTTGCAGAACGCTTGACTGAGGGGCTTAAAATCTACGGGTATATGTTCTCAGTCATGGCCATTATCTTGAGTGTGGATAGATTGCTAAAATAAGATTTTGTCTCTGAGATTTAAGGAGATGATGCCAAATTTCGTTCAGTCGTGAATGTGCGTTTTAAAACGGCAAGTAATTATGAAGTCAATCACATTTTTTGTGGGATTAAAAAAAAAACATTTTACTAAACCACCAAGGTTCAGTCTATGAAGGCATTTCAGATAACCAGCTCACATGTATATTCTGGTCGATTTGATCGGGGGTATTTTCATGCGTAACCTTTTGCAGAGGAAAGCCAATCTCATTCAGGCCGATCCGAGTGTTGTTTATTCCTGCTGTTAGCAGTAAAATGTCATCTCACAACCGCCACTGTACTTACTGACCTCAATTTATGAGAATGCAGAAAACATGCATGTTGTTAGATTCTGTTCTTATTTATTTTGTTTCTTTTTCGAGTCTCGTGTTAACTAATAATGTCTTTTACATATATAATTTTGACATTCATTAAACATTTTTACTACCCTTTAGGGTTTCTTTCATCAAGTCCTGTGATTTTTCCCTTTTACATACATGCATTTTGCTGACAGTGTTTTCATATCCAGTATAATTTGCAACATCAATGAGTTATTAACATGAATCACAGTGAGATCAAGCAGCATTATGATGTGTCAGCAAACGCATGATATCTGTAAATAGCATATAATCACATCAATAGTGATAGAATGCTTGCATTGTTAAAAAACATCATCATCACAACATTTTGCCATTTTTTCCTTGGTGGTTTTTGTCTAGCTTACTTGCATATTTGTAAGCATGATCTGTAGCCATTCCACATATATCAGAAGACAAAATAATCTACATAAATGTATTGTTCTTTCAAAAGGGAACAATTATATATTGCTTAGGTTTAAAATGTGCTAGTTCTAAATACAATTCCTGCCATTTTTCACAAAAAGTAAACAATACAAACATATATAGTGATTTTGACAGCTTATCTCTATCTTGACATTGGCATGTTTATAAGACCATTTAAAATGTACTTGTGTTATTTTCTTATGACACCGACCCGTATTTCCAATTTGAGACACCAATACAAAGCAGAAAGATGAAACATTGTTTTAAATCCGACACACAGAGCTGAAGTTGTCATACATTATTTTTGCTCAAAGGAATTCGAGGAAAGAATCCAACATTGTTTTTGATTTAATTTTCTTTTTTTTAATCATTTAAGATTTTAATGACTTCTTAAGTTACCAACTGGCGTGCTTTGATTTTTTTTATCTAATTGCAGTTTTCTAATCAGAAACCACACAAAAGAAAGAGTATAAATACATATAAATTAAAAATGGATTAAAACAGAAACGACATTACAAATCCATCATTTGGACTTCATGGGTTTATAACAAAAGGGGTTTGAAGTTGCTCAACAAATCTAATGACATTAAAAAAAAATTTTATCTTCAGAAACACATGTCTCTATTCAACTGAATGTTCATAGTTGTCAACAGTAGAAATGTAGACATTCCTACGTTTTGTTTATTATTACAGTTTCCAAACTGCTGATATTTTGTTGGATTTTGACTCCTAAAATTCGTCATGTCGTGGACAAGAGAGAATGTCAGACTATATGTTGCTTCCTGACGTGTAATCGCTTTGATATTTTATGATATGTGTGATGTCATTGAGAAGGCGAAACTATCAACAAACAAGAGCGTAAACAATGCCTGCCAAAGAGATGTGTTTTATATAGCCTGTTGCATCGTCAGAATTAATTATTATTATGTTCATTCCTGTGTCAACCTGGTTGTGAAAGCGCTATTGTTTACCAGCTTTTATCTCTCTGAAAAGAGATAAATAGAAAAGGTAGTTCTTCCCGTCACAAAGTTTTATCCGAATCTACTTGCTGTAGAGTGCATTCAATATATTTTGTCAGTATACAGTGGTCAAAAGAGTAAGGAATAAATAATAGTAAAGGCATCAACATAATGAAATAATACAGATAGGAATTATGCAGCAAGTAAAAAATATATACAATCATTCTAAATCAGTTTCATCAAAAATTCCACACTTTGTCTACAGGTTGCCTATGGCACAGGAACAATAGCTTGTTATAGTTCTGATGACATGCGAAATGCAGTCCTTAATAAACTGGATCAAAGATTGGGCTATTACAAGTGAAAGGTACAGTATAAACAGAAAATCACATCACATGTTGGACATGATCCTCATGTTATGAAGAGGAGTGATTTTTCTACTGAAAATAAATATATCTTGCTTGTGATGTCATGTGCAAACAACCTTGCTTCCTATTATATTAGGAAATGGCAACCTCAGCATCTGTATCATTAGGAAAAGTCTAACATTTAATTTGGATCACGTGCATGTGCCTTGAAATTCCTGGGACATTATGGAGGATGGAAAAATGATTATGACACTACCCAATTGGACCAAAAGTCGCTTGCAACCAGCCTCCAAATGGCCCAGGCCTGCAGTCATAAAATGTCCCTGACTTTTATTGAAAATATTTGTTTTACTGTAAACCCCAATGGAACTATTTAGTGTAAAACATGTTAAAAAGCCTACAGGTTGTCTGTTCAAAATGTACAGTAAGTAAGAACATTGCTCCCACTGAAGAAGTTTCTTCAGCATCAACTGCATGGATTAAGAAAACAGCCCCTTACCAGTGGCTCCATCTAAGAGAGGCAGGTTAAGGAGTGTTAGAAGTATTAAAGTGTAACTAATTATAACTATGTTCATTCAGGTCAATGTCAAAGCAACCGGTTAGCAGAACTTCCAAAACATCCCCTTTAGCTATAATAATAGCTATGACCCTTAGGAAATTTACAGCTCTGAATTAATCTCTCAATTTTTACTTTAAATTCATAGTAACTTAATTGACATCACTATCAGCTCCAACTCATCTCCTCTACATAAGGACAATTTACATGCAAAGTAATGTCAAGCATTTAGCACAAGCTCTAGCACGAAAACATCATGAGAATTATAAATTCAGTCAAAACTCATGTATGTGTTTAAAACCAGTTTTGCACTCATGCTAATCTAGATCTAGTCAACCGTACACACAATAGACACCAGCTTGTTTATGCAAATCACTTCGGAGTGCTTTATCAACCTGGGACAGTACAAGCAGGATTAGCTTCAAAGTTGATCCTCAAGAGGGATCGAGACCAACTGAACGAGACGAAGCTACCGATTTAAGTACTATTTATCAACAGTCTGAATTGACGTAATGTATGATAGCGAAGGGAGCTAAATCAGTCACGGGTTGAATAGAACATTCAAAGCCATTGTTAAACTGGCTCTATATTTATATGCTATTTGGCAAATGGGCACTTGGACTTGCGCTGTGTGTATGTTAATACATTATGTGCGTTAATATGTTTAGCTGTGGCAAGCTGTTTGTTTTGCCTGTGAACACAGCGGTAAGTTTCGCTTTAAACGTCTCAAATCGTTTGTCCTTACGCTGAAAATTCTGTCACAGCGTACTAGTTATGCTCTCACGTTGAGTGTGTAACATTATAAGCGCTAAAATCCACGTAATTCCGCTGAGATCTGCAGGTATGCATTCCGTGGATTTTAGGCAAGCATACACAAACACCATGAGCGCATTAGGATATGTTTGCTGTGACAGATATTTTAGTCTTTGGACAAATTATTTGAAACATTTAAAGGGGTGGTGCAACAGTGTGTCATTCTTTCTGACTTATGTGTTCGTACAGGTTTCAGAAAGTTTTTTTCGAACATGAAAAATCGTTACGTAACATCTTTTTCTTAGACCGTATGGGACAATTCTCCCGGAAAAGCATGCGGCACGCCAACGCATCAACCATGGAGAGCTGGAGGAGCATGCGCACAAGTCACTAACTTGTGTGCAGGAGAGAGAGAGAGAACTACGTTCGCGAAGTTCAGCTGTTTTGTTTGTTCGCTGCATTTGGGTGATGAATGTTATATAAACAGTGGATTTGGAGAACGCCTGTTTTCAGAAATAATCGTACAGCTGTATCTTTTACAAATGCGATATAACAAAAGACAGATATTTGTAGGGTGCGATACTATTCTGTAAATACTCCAGATTAACATGAGATATACAGAAACGGCCACTTTAAAATGAAACTAACGGCAGAGGTGTTCAGGAAATATAATTTAGCTAAACCATTGCCATGGCAGTTCTATGCTTCTGATGTGTTGACACGCTGGATGGAAAGGGGGTGGGGGGCGCCCCTAATCTTTTAAAGAGACCAAAACGGGTTGCTGTGAGCATGATGTGGCAAAAAGTGTTTTGTTTACACAGCCATGGAGTGTTTTTCAGCAAAATATGTTCCAAACATTTCATGAAGACCTTAATAAATCATCCCAACTGGTTGAAAGTGCTCGTCCGATGAGTACATCAATTCTGTATTTTGCATAAATGTTTCCGGACAGCATCACAGAATGTAATTATTTTTTGGGGGTCTATTAACGTTGTTTATTATAAGCCCACTCCTAAGCAGCCCATAAAAACTTCCTGCCTGTTCAATTTGTAAAAGCACCAGACCTTTAACTGCTGGGAGATGAAAGATTACAGCAATTATACAACCTGCATCCAATCCACCCAAAATCACTGACCAAATAAAAATGTTTTAAACATGAAAACATAAATAGCACATTCACTATACTGTTGAAGATGTTTACAAGTAAAAAATTTGGGAGTGCTTACATCCTTCTGTATGCTATCAGCCATTTCCAGAACTTTTCATAGCTCAGCCGATTGACTCAAAAGAACGTTATTGCTCATTAGCAAGGTATTCAAATTGCGTACCTCCAGGGCTCAATATTACCAACCAAGTACTTGGTTACCATGGCAATCCAAAAATGCCCATTCAATATGTCCAGCTGGATGATAAGCATTCACTTGATCCTGAACCTGAACGACTGTCCTGATGTTTCGTGATATTTAAAAACTATAGACCACTTCATATGAAGTAAACAGCGCTGGTTGCACGCTGGTCTGGAGGAACTTACCGTCTCTGTTTTTTAACACGTTTGAATAAAACACAATCAATAATCAAAATGTTAAATTAATATTTTCCAGATCAAATTATATTAAGATTTAAAAAATGAAACCGGAAGTGCCTCGGGACCAGTGTTTACATCTTCCGAAGTTCTATATAACTATCTGTTTCCAGGTACAGACAAATGAACAGTTTAGATTCTGCGGTCATTTTCCTGACAGCAAAAGCCTCCTATGCCGTGACGGCTCCAGAATATCAAAGAAATCTAAGCCTCTTTCTATCTGTGATTTCAAAATGAAGCCCATCCTTCTCTCGGAGCCCTGTCACACCATTACTTCACTGATATTATGAAGATGCGACTCGGCCTCTCTCTGATAAGCACAGCAAATAGCGAAGCGGGTCCGTGGCGTGTCACTTCTAATGGAGCGTTCTGTCACTCCGACACAACTTCATATCTTATCTATATTGAGTTTTATTTTCCACTGCCAAAGTGGGGACGTAACCAAAAAAACAGCGGCGAGATTGAATCGGTCTTTTTTACGTGGGAAAAGGCGAGATGATGTGAAAGGGGTAAAACTTGACTCGGAGGAGCGAAAACAGCTAAATGTGTTGTGTACGGATAGCAGTCATTTGAACTCTGATCGTCACCGTTCTTCTGTCTATGAATACAAAATGCGACCGATTTTGCTGCAGTGGAAGACAGGCTCCCATTTTCAGGCATTATTTCAGAATAATACATACGTTAGCTTTCTCTCTCAGGCCCTGGCGTTGAAGATAAATCTCTTCCCATCGTATAAAAACATTTACCAACATAATTTGAACTGATGAATTATTCAGCAGCCATTCATGAGGAGAGTGTCGCCATTCAGACACACAGAAGTCAAGTAAAGGAACGACCTCTATGTGGACAATTTGGGAAAAACCATTTGCTGTAAAAAAAGGAAAGAAAAACAGCAAACTTAAATCTTTATGGCTAACAGGTGTCAGGTGGATGTGTTATAGGTCAGTAACACTCATTATTTCTGTAGTTAAATGCCATGAATAATGCAGTCTGCCTGTGTTATATTGAAATCTTTTCCAGCAGCTGTTAGTTAGCGTCTTAAAATTCATGAGGGATTAAGGTGATGGTATTTTGGTTCCCTCACTCAAGGTAGACTTTCATAAACATCTTCCAGAGAACCCAATTTTTGTCATTCAAACTTTAGTCATTTAAACTGTCTTTTTGGAAAAACGTCCACTGGCCTGGTGACTTGAAAAAACGCTTGAACTCATGCGCTTCAGTAAATACACCTTTAGGAATAAGAAATCAACTTTTGGACGGGTTTTTCAATGTTCATACCCAAACGATTTTCACTGGCGATGAGACGAATAAACATGCAATTTCACTCTCAGACAGATGGCGCTTAATGAAAAACAGAAATAACCTGGTTCACAAGCGAATTTTTTTAAGTACCGAATTACCGGCCGTTAAAACCCTACGTTCTGTATAATATGAATGGGAGTAGTATGAATACATTTCTGACATAATGCGTCCGCCATGTTTAATGGTCATGTGACCTGTATGCTCTTTTACCCATGACATATTAACAACAACCTATACGTGAGCGTTGCTTAAAACATAATTAAGTCAGGAGAAATTCATTTTTTGGCACTTACATTAAAAGGACGTCCGCTATATTTATTTGATTCACATTTGAAATGTAACCGTTGCTCAGCTCCCATGGCATCTTGGGATAGATAAGTGTCCATCCGATCCACACTCGCAAATCTCGGCTGAAGTAGTAGACCATCCTGGCATTTCTCGCCTACTGTTTTTTGCATACCGAGGTTTCGGACATACTATTCATGACTCATTTTCGCCTTCTATATAGTATGGAAGTAGACGATTTCGCCTGCAGCCTTTGCTTGTAACACAGAAGAAGAATTCATCTTGCTTCCTCTTGTCAATGTGTCCTCAGTGTTTTACTGTAACTTCAGCAGCTCCGGTGCTCGTGAACAAAAGAACGAATCTCAATGTTCGGACAGTTTTTAACACAATAATCCTGAGGCTTTTATTTTAAATGACGCTTTTACGCCTGGCCTTTTGTGAGTCGTTGCGCACACTAACATTGGCGCCCTTTTGTTTAGTCACGAGGCGTTAAACGTAGGCGATAAACGCATGCGATTATCGCCCCGGTGTTGACAAGCATTTACACTTTCTGTATTACAATCAGATATTGGCGGGCGGAGCCTCTGCCAACAAGGCAGGCTATCTGCACTCTGTGTAGGCAACGTCTATACATACAGTATTATTATAAAACATGGGGTCATAGGTTTGACTTTACTGAAATTGCACAACTAATTCTTGTCCAATCAGAATCGCAGAATCTGTGTGACATGGTAGAAAGAAACTTGCTATAAAAATAGTTTCACATAACTATGTGAGATATTCTCAGATTGATTTAGATTAAGAGTTCAGACCTGGTTTTGGAGGGTAAGCGCTGCTTTGAGAAGTGACTTGAGTGCCCACAGGTATAACTGTATGTGCATCAATTTGTTAAAGTCATCTCTAACTATTACCCCACCTCCCTCTCTCTCTCTCGCTCTCTCTTATTCTTTTTAGATCCTCATTCTTTTCCTTTCTCTAGCCTTCCCCAGGCAACCTATTACCTCAGAATGAAACCACGAGGTGCAAATCTGTTTTAAAGCACTCACCTGTGCTGGTGAAGGAGCGTGAGAGTGATACTAGCCTCAGGGTCTCTGTATTGGTATCTGGCACAACCTCTCATGCTCGAATCTTTCTACATAATAAAATCCCTTGCTGAAAATCTTCATGGGAAAAGAAGTCAAACTTTTCTTAAAAGGTATTGATATAAGAAGTGAACAGAAATCTTCATGTTGGTCCAACCCGAGTTACGTTTGTTTGTACTGGTGTGACATAGTCTCACAGACAAGCATAGCCATGTTTGTTCAAAAGATATTTTAATGATATTTGATATTTATACTCCGTGCGGTAGCACTATGGTTAACGCTCCGGACACTTATACTGTACATGAGCTGTTGGCTCACACGGATGTGAGATAACACTCCCCATCTCTTACCTTCATGTTCCTGTCCGCCTCTGCTGTCCTATAGATAAAGGTACAAATAAATACCGTTTATAAACATTTGTAGGGGATTCAATGAGGAACAGTATTATTTAAACACTGTTCTCCACCAAAGTTGTAACAATAATAAGTAGTATATTCTCCAACCAAATTGGGATTTATTTAGTTGATTATGATCAATTATACTTATCTGGATCAAATTCATGATTTAGGGAAATCACTTAGCATTACGAGCAGGTAGCCAGGATCAGCATGATCAGGGACTCATGAACTACAAACAATGTGACGTGTGACCTAACTAGTTACCCATCCTCTTCGACTTGTTACTTCTCGTCACTGTTTATAGCGTGTTACACCCCCTAAAGCACATACAGAATGATTTATAATCTGTCTCTTCTATACCAGAAAGCTCTTAATCATTAGCGACTTGTGTTTCAGGGTTTGCGTTTCATTGTATTCATCAAACGTGATATTTTAATGAACCCGGGTTCATATAGTAAAAGACACTCCAATATATCTTGCTTTTAAAGCGCTCTTTCAAGAGATTGTTGATTGTCAGTGTAATTACAGTTGAACTGATTCGCGGTTCAGTTATGATTTCTTTTTGGCACCAACCATGCGTGACTTGGGCTCTTGACAACATTTTAATACAAAACCCAATCAAGACGTAAACAGAACTTCAGAGCTATCAAATCAAAAAGCTTTCATGAGTCTTTATGCGGCTCCTAATACTGCCATCCATAATCCAATAGCGTTCTCATAACAAAGATGAAAGCCAAATCTAATTATAAAACAGGCTTTCATATATGGTGATAAAAAATGATTCGTGTAGACATATTTCCCTGGCATAAAGAAGCCAGGTGGCATCATTTCTTAAACATCAGCTTGGATGACCAATGCCAAGGGACAAGACATGGCCCAACACAATCACAAACCCAACACTCCCCGTTCTACACCTTTGTCTTGTCTTATTTCTCCATGTTCCTTTTGTATATTATAAATACAAGCTACCATAAAATGAATATCTGACTCTCCTCATACAGTAGCCAAACATCACGGTTTTACTTAAAGACAAAAGACCAGCAGCTCTATCCCCTGATGGTTTGTTTGATAGAGATCTGCAGGCTCAACTGACTCGAACACTTTCAGATAGACCGCAGAAGCTGTGAGAATGCTATTATCTACTACTACTTCGTAGTGTCTTTAAACAAGTGGCTAACACAACACAGCAAAGTATCCTGTGTAATTAGTACCAAAGTTGTGAATAACCGAGTTGATCTCGGCGCCGCGTGGTTCAAAGAGCTCTCAATAGTTTCAAACTGTCAGTCTGTTTGAAAGAGGCGGTGGAAGCAGCTCAACAAATTTCACCAAATACAAACACAATATATGAAGAGTTTGGTTCCAAAGTGCGATTGAAATGAGTTTCTTATGCATCCATGATCATCAGTACATACCAATGTTAGATTGTAAGGGATTTAAAATATTATCGATATCGTGTATCGCAATAGCAAAATGATCTCAGTATTATTGTGGTCCACATGACTGCATGAAACAATTGGTCTTTCGGGCCTGACATAGAGATTTTTAGAAACAAAGATAGATGTTACCTTTGGCAAGGTCCATTTGGTGCAATTATTTTATTTGATAACCAGGAATTTTAGGTCATTTGACCCATCTCATACTATAACTCATACCTCTAAGCAACAATTATGAAAAGAGGATGCTTATGGCACGTCCTCATTTGGCATTTTAAATACTGGAAATATAATACAGTGGATTTAAACAGAGGTATTACCGTACAGTGAGATTTTGATAAAGTTACATTCGTATAAATTATGTTAAGACATTCACATAAAAATGACCAAGTAATTAATCAATAAATAATCAATGATTCCAAGTAAATGCAGCACAAAGTACGCTGAGAAATTAACAAGACAAACAATTTCAGTCAGTAAGAGATTTTATTATACAATTTATTTACCTGCGATTCTGTTTGGGAAACAAAACTTTGGCAAAATGGGCTTCGACCAAATCTTTGGAACTATAGAGCCCTCCATGACACGAATTCCTTCTACATTCCATCCTTTCAACAAACGTCTTTGCGAGTGTCGCAACTCTGTTTTTCAACGATTCTGATAAGTACCCAACAGCAGTGTCTGGTCACCTCTTGCTCTTTATTCGTACCACCCACTATTAAGTGCTCATTGTATCACTTTCTCATACTTTCAATGAACTTTCTTCACTACGTCTTGGTTTAAACTCAATACCTTGGTTAAGATGACAAAATGTGTGTCTGTTGCGAGCATGACATCATCTTACTGATGGGAGATCCACTGTGAGCTGGGCAGACTAGAAGACTTGACTGCAGATCTAGTTGGCACTTGGCTTTTACAGAGCACTAATCTGCCTCAAAGTCAGTGAAAGAATTTAAGGGATGGATTGAGGACTCGGGTCTGAAGCTGTGTCATTTGTTTGTGGATGGTCTGATGTATACTGTACGCAGAAAGGCATGGCTGGCTGGTTTCTTTCATTTTAAGACACTCAGTGGCAAGTAATATACATGAGCAAACCTATATATTCCGCTTTGTCCTTAGTATTAATCGGCTGTCTTCCGAACCTGAATGCGCACCCTCGAACTGTACCCAAGTCCGCTTAAAAAGGGAGGTCTGGGGTGCAGTTCATGTGAACTCCAGTACGCTTGGCTGCTGATATTAACCCAATCGTACCAAATTGCCGAAGAGAACCGCTATTAATGACATCCCAAAATTAGAAATTACACCATTCTATACTTGACGTATATCCTTGACTTACACTGTACTCAATCTTTTGATGGAAATATATTAAAAGTGTACTTGACTTGCATTTAATCTTAATTGAGAAGACTATTAAACTATCTTTTCCACAGTTGAATATACGGTCTCAAAAATGTACATGATCAAGTTTGTATAGTAAAAAGTAGAAAAGCTATGTTGGGGTAGCAAACAAAAGCAGCATGGAATTGAATCGGATAGCACAAATTCGCTACTTAAAGTACAGTTTAAAATTATATACAGTATTTAGAGGATATAAAAAACTTTTTCTACTAAAACTGAAGCGTTTTGCTGTCCGTTTAGACCACAACAGCTTTTTGGGGTATTGAAAAAGCTTCTGTCATCTCCATCTCAACGTTTAAATCGCAAACTGTTACATCATGCACAGTTTGCATCTACCGTATGTATTGCGTGTTTAGTCTATAGCAGTGCTTCTTAAACTGTGGTACCCGTACCACTAGTGGTACTTGAAGAGACCCCGGTGGTACGTGACACGACAGAAATTAATTTAATACGATGACAAATATGGAATAAATGTCAGCAGCCTATGTGCAATTTTAAAATAGTTGTGTATAATGAATTATTGTTTATTTATCATTAGTCGATGTAACTCAAGCGCGTGACAGGCAGCTGAAACACAGAACGGGAGAAGACAAAATTCTCTCACTCTCTCTTCCCGATGAGCTGCGTTTAAATGAAGCATCTTATATATTTCTGCACTTATACCGCTGTTTGAAGCTGTTGTTGTTGATGCAAAGTGCTAATAAAGCAATTTAGTTTTTGTCAAGCCGCTGCAGTAACAGTTTGTTATACAGCTGTTCACTTGATGTTTAAGTATATATTTATTTATCTTCTGTGTTAAATATTTTTCCACATTATTTGTCTTTAATATAGGTTTGTAGTCTTTTTAGCAAGTCCTCACAAAGTAAATAAATCCCCCTTAATAGTAATTGAGTCCTGTTTAAAGTGCACTACAGTGACTTACAGTGAAACATGTTCTTTAGTTTGATAACAGCGGGTAAATAAAGAAGTGTTTGTATTATTAATAATACATTGGTATTTTAGGAAAAGGTTTTAAGATAAAGATTCATTGCTCTACAATTAATTTGAATGTTTTGTGTGATTTTTCTATGGCGGTCATTAGGGGTACCTGGATCAACTCAATTTATTAAAGGTAGTACTTGATCTGAAGAAATCTGAGAACCACTGGTCTATATAGCAGTATAGCAAATCAGATTTATATATTTTTTGGCTAAGATCTCTTTAGCCCTCCATGGATATTAGGGGTGTAACAGTACGTGTATTCATTCCGAACCGTTACAGGGAACATTCCAAATATAGTCATCATTCCTATGCCCTACTCCTTCGAAGCGTGGAGCCCTTGGAGTTTAAACTTTGGAGCAAACAGGGCATTTGCGTGCCATTATGAAGACGTTTGGAAGGCACTTGGCAAAGGAAGCGATGTAATTTCCTCATTATCTTCAGTTGGCATGTTGCCGTGAAAAAGAAGCAGTGTGTCCGTCCGCAATGTCGCTGTTTTAATGGCATAACTTAAGCACAAAACTTAACTGTTTGGAAATAAACAATACATTAAATTTTTTAGAAATTGATATTGTTCACTCCGAATTCTAAACTCCAAGGGCTCTGCCCTTCGAAGGGAGTAGGGCATAGGAATGATGACTTCACTTGGAATGTTCCCGTGACAGCTCGTGATGGTTCGGTCCGAATTGGCGTACCATTATACCCCTAATGGATATAAATCATGGCTGGTGGAAAGCAAATGAAACACGCTTCCCGAGACGATATCTCTGCATTCCCGGGACATCCGCACCATCTGAAAGGGCGTTTTCTGTCGTGGGTATAACTGTAAACAGGATCAAGACTGTTCCCACAACACGCAAACATGTTATTTTATTAAATAAAAACTAGCCAAGATTTGGATTGAGATAGGCCTGCTATTTTTATTTGATGAAAATAATTCTGGAGGAAATAAACTGACGGTTCATCTGTATTTACTCTATTTTCTTGCCTGTTTATATTATGCTTTGGATTGATATTATTTAAGTTTTTCTCCATCGTCCAAACTGCTGCAGATTCGTGACAATGTGATAATATGTGAAAGCCTGTGCTGTTGTTGATCTATTTGGTTTGTTAAGCGCGTAGTGTTACCTTACAAAGTGATATCGTAAAAACTGGCATGGAATGCAAAATAAAGCATTTTTATTTGTTTTCGTCGCTCTGTGTGAACATGAATTGTTTTGACAACACTGTCATGCGTGTGATATTTAAAACCTAAACCTTCTGTTTGCTACTACATCATTGATGTGCAAGCATACTACAAAAGTATGAAGAGTGTATAAATAGTAAACCATAAGTAAATTATGTTTACTTAAAGCAAACTTACACGCATACTTGCAGTATAAAAAGACTAAACCAGTAATTTACTGAAAGTATACTTTAAAGTGAACAAAAATACTAGTATTGAGCTAGTTAACAATCAGAGTTCACTTGTAGTATAGTTGCAGTCCAAACAAAAAAGTGGTGGTAAACTAGTACTCAAAGTTAACGTCTACTTTTTACTACTACTTTTACACGTAAAGTTCACTTATAAATTGGTGGGCAAATATACCACTAGTGCAATGATATCTGCATATTTACTACATAAAGTATGCTTAAGAATATACAAGAAGTTTACTGAAAGCATATTTATTTTCTGTAGACTAGTTTCTGTAGATGAACAGGTGCCAACAAAAGTAGGATAATGGCTTAGCCGCCACAGAGAAAACACATACTGATTTGTATGAGGTGGTGGTAATTTCTGATGGAAAGCTGGTCTCTGTGGGCCTGCTGGTGTTCACAGAGGTGCCTCAGGCAATATGGGCAGGGCTTTGGGTCGATAGCGATTGAGAGCGTAGCAGCAGGTGGAAACTTCAATGCCAGCATCACACATGGCTAAGTGGGTAAAGCGTGTCTTTAATCCGGTGCCCTCTGTTAAAGTGGCCCTATCAAAGGCTTCTGTTTGCCGCAGCATGCCGTTTACACCTGGCTACATTGTCGCACCTTGTAACCAGTCTGATTATTGAGCCCACTTGTGCAGGGCCTCCACGACAAAGCTTTCAGCACACTTTTAACACTGTTATACCCACAGCTCTGGTCAATCTAGGTGCCATCCATCCAATTAATCCTAATATAATTAGAAAGTGGTGAGAAGGGAAGGGTCAGGTATTAATTTCAAAATCTCCGGTTCCTCTCCTGTTCCTGTCTGCAGCACCCCGAGTTCACTTCTCTTGATCTTTTATATAGAAAACACACACTGATGTTTGGCACCTGCTCAAGGACTTGTCCTCAGTCTCTGCAGGGACACAACAAAGTTGGCTGTGGGAACAGCCGTGTATAACTCAGGGTTATCCCGTATTTCTTTGCAGCTGCCTAAGCAAAATTTGCAACCACCGAAGCAAAACCTTGTTATGTGATGCATTTTTCTCCTGTGCTGTACTGAGCTATGGCAGAAAGCATAGTTGAGTTTCTCCCAACAAATTCTACTACAGTAGGTGCTTTTAAATGCATGTATCAATATCAATTAAAACAGTTGTCAATGGACTTGGTCAATTTATACCACACACACATATATATATATATATATATATATACACATCCAGTGCTAAACAAATTTATCAGACCATCAACTGCCCTAAATTAACACTTTGATTACAAAAATCATTTGTTGTTTTATTCCATTCATTTTTAGATTAAGGTAGACGTAAAAACAATACCGGCAAGAATGCAAGCTTTTATCAAGGCAAAAGGAGGCCACACAAAATTTTGTTAATGTATGTGAATGAAGACTATTTTTTTGGTTCAGTTTGTTATTTGCATAATAAATAAATACAAAAAGTTGTAAAGTTTGTGACAGATTTAAAAAATAATTGTGTTTTCTCTTTTTTATGACAATTAGTCTAATAGAGCCTTCACACCAAACGCGGTAAATCGCACTATTCGTGAGTAGTTGGACGTTTGATCATTTTGAGTTTACTCGCTTCATTCGCACGTAAATTTCATTTCACAACAGACACAAATTCGCGTCATGGGAGGGGCTTCTGCCAGGCGGCTCCAGTCTTTTTGCGAAATGGCTGACAAGGATTTTGTTGAGAGGGTAGCTGCGCTTTATATGCTATTGAAGGCTGAAAAAGATCGTAGACTCGTTCGGTGCCGTGTCTGGGTCCATCAGATCCTTCAGCGGCGCAGTCCTCCATTGTTGTTTCGGATTTCTGCCTCCGCTCGCTACGTCATCATGTCACTACTAGAGCAAGCTCCTGATTGGTTCAAATATTTCAACGCACGAATCACGCGTCAAATGCCCAAAACGCTCAATTCGTGTGAATCGTATTATTCGCTCCGCAGAATGTCTATCGCGTCTTTGCATTGACTGAACATGTAAATTACTCGCGCTTAACGCTTCATTCATGTCTGGTGTGAACGCACAGTAATAAGTATGTTTAATAAGTATGTTAAATGTTTAATAATATAAGTATAAACTTAACGGCATCTAGAGGTTTCGTAATGCGATCAAAGTCTCAGTTCAACCCTTCACCCCTCCCTTTTGAAGCACTACGGTGGCTGACACAGGACTAAGATGTGGTTTTCACTTCTTTGCCAAATCAGATAACGTATTTATGAACAACATGGCGAATTTCATGTAAGGGTATCTGCGATGTATGTAGATAGAAATATCTCATTCTAAGGTAGTAAAAACATAACGCTTCATTATGACGGGTCTTTATACACCTCTGAAGACGATAGTTCTGTATATTATATTGCTTTTATGTCAATGCATCCTCCAAACAATGACACACAGCAGCTTTAATGTCTGGGGTTATAGTGACCCCACCAACGTCTTAACACAAAATAAATTGCTCAAATATGAAGTTTAAAAAAAATCATAATGTCACAAAGCAAAAAAAAAATTAAACAAAACACCCCAAACGACTCAAATCTCTAGTTCCAGATGGCATGGAAGAAGAAAATACTGTTTGAAAATAACTAAAAACATCATTATTATTTTCATATATTTATGGAAAATATGACTATTTTCAAGGCTCAAGGTTTAAAATCAGCATACTCTTCAGAGGATGTCAAAGTTGCTTTGGGGTCCGTTTGAGAGAGAGGTGATGGATCGGTGCTCTGTCTTTTTAAGCACACTATGCAAACTTTTAGAATCTACAGTGACTACAGTGATCTTTTTTATATTTAAAAAAAACATGTGATACACCTGCTATTGTGGAATTATTTTCAGGAGTGGGGAGACCGTTCAAATCATAGGATGTGTAACACTGAAGGGAAAAACTTCCTCGCCAGCAACTTTCCTCTCACTTTTTTCATGTTTATTTATGGACACACATTTTGTCAGAATCACTCGTGTCTTGTTGTACAAGTTGACGTTAAATGATGATATGAAAAATTTACAGTGTCAAACCCAGATGCACAAATGCGCAAGCAGCGAAATAAATTAACAACCGAATGGCGCATGGCCTGAATTTATATGCTGATTGAGTCGACAGGTGGAATTACCCAAAGCCCACACTTGTACAGTCAGCACATCATTTATATTCCAGAATCTCATCTGCTGCTTGGAAATTACACTTCTCCGTTTAAAATGCACCTTTTATATGTTGTGGAAAGGGACTGATTTATATGCTGCTGATATTTATAAGCTGTGCTGGATGTGTGTAGATTCATTTCAATGTATATTTGAACAGTACCTGAGGTCATTTGTTAAGAGAGAATATACTCTGGTGCTACTTTACTAGCCTGGGAGCGTTTTGGCTCAACAGTAGCTGGTTGACAATAACGCAGTCTGTTACTAACTTAACCTCAGTTCCCTGATATACGGGAACGAGTACGTGTAGCAGGGCACTCTGGGGAAAACACATTTTTTCTCCTATGACTAAAGCTTTTAATAACGCAGTGAATACAGCTATATAAGCAGACACATTGGTGTAGGATCCCTAGGTTACTTCGACTGAAGCGACAACCATATGCAGCTTGTAAGCATGGCCAGGAACGCAGTACTCGTTCCCTTATCTCAGGTTACAATAGTAACAGAGTACGTTCCCTTTCCATACTTCACTCGTACTGCATAGCAGGACGCTATGGGGAACCAGAATTATCCCGCCGTGCTACAAATTGAATGAAAAACACCAGTTAATCCCAGAGCCGGGTCTCGGGGATAGGGTATGAAGCAGGAAACCCAGCGGAAGGCAGAAAGCCAAGCTAATAGGTTGCCTAATCCGGTTAATCGTCCCAACAATGTGCTAGTTGCCGATCCAGCTGTCCAGTCATAAGCAGAAAGGACCTGGGCCTGTAAGGCCGGAACGTCCAGACTGTAGAATCTGGTAAATGTGGAAGGCGAAGCCCAGCAGGCCATCGCACAAATATCCGCAATGGACACTCCACTAGACCATGCCCTCTAGTAGAATGGGCTCTAACTCTACAAAACTTCAGTCGCTATTAGATTATTAATGATCTAAATTTGTTTTTTATTTTGCCTTGTTGTGCAAGCACTGTCGAGCTTGTGCAGAGGCAGCAGTTTTTGCCAGATGGGATCTGGAATCCCCTGGTTAGGCCTGGTCTCCCTCTGAGGTTTTTTTTTCTCCTCCAATGGAGTTTTGGGTTTCTCGCCACCGTTTGCATACTGTTTTGCACTGTTTGCCTGGCCGGGGGGGCTGCTAGAATTTGATAGTCTTATTTGATTAACTCTGCATATAGTAATTTATTGTGTGTCTGATATTTGAACTGTTTTGACTTCCATAACCTTTCATGTTTTACTTGTAGTCAATGTTTTCTTGTACAGCTGCTTTGTAACAATGAAAATTGTAAAAAGCGCTATATAAATAAAGCTGACTTGACTTGACTCCCGTGGGGCATTGAAGAACCAAGGGAAAATATGCCAGCGGCTCAACTATCCATTTAGACAGTCTATGCTTTGAGTCCGGAGACCCTTTGGTGCGGTCACAGCAGCAAAAAAAGCTGTTTCAACTGCCTGAAGGGGGTGGAATGCTCAATGTAAATCTTAAGCACTCTGACTGGACGGAGCAGGTTTAGTTCTCGGGTCCTGCTCGCAGGAGGGGATTGCAGAAAACGTCTTGAGGTGAGTTCTCCCTGGTGATTTATGTAGGACACCACTGTCATGCTGTCCGATCGGACTAAGACGTGGCGATAACGTTCAAGAGAGCACTCCAGGCATTCCAGATGGCTGAAAAGGAGGGACCTGTGGGACTTAGGTCTTCCTCTGACTGTGCTAGAACAAGCCAGTAGTCGAGGATGTTAAGAATGTGGATTCTCATCTGCCTGAGAGAGGATAGAACCACGTCCATGCACTTTGTTAAAGTACGGGGAGACAGAGATATTGTACCAAGTATTGATATGCAACCCCTTCGTAGGGGAATCTCAAGAATCGTCTGTGATGGGGGCTATCTGGATGTGGAAGTACGCATCCTTCAGATTCAGGGAGAAGAACTAGTCCCCTGGACATATTTGCGAGAGAATTGTAATCATTTTGAAGCACTGTTTCATAAGGGGGCTGTTCAGATGTCAGATCGAGGATGGGGCGGAGACCGCCATCCTTTTTGGGTATGAGGAAGTAGCGCAATAGAAGCATGACTCGGTTTGGTCTAGTGGAACCGGAACCAGCGCTGCTGAGATCAGCGAAGTCGCTGAGCAGAGAGTCTAGTTCTCTTCCGACAGCAAAGCTTTCAGTCAGAGTTAGCGAGGTAGAGGTTGTTGCTGAAGGAAAAGTGATCCGAGGACCCTGCGGCAAAGTTTCTGCTTATATAGCCATAAGCCTTGCCCCTATTGGCGGGCACCATCGCCATAGATCCGTGCTACTTCGCTGCCATTGGCTCAAAGTTTTACTTTGCACTTACCAATAGCCGTGCAGTATTCACTGCATTAATAAAAGCTCAGTCATCTGAGAAAAAAAAGTTTTCCCCATAGCCTCCTGCTACAAAGTATGAGTGAAGTATCAATAGGGAACCACATTTTCCCTCTGAAATGGTGCTTTCTATTCGTTGAATGACTTATCAGACGTTGTTGTTCTAAAAACAAGACATATAAAATTAGACATTTTCATCTGAAGCGAAAACACATGGAACCGTTCCACAACGGGCAGTGACCCCGGCACCCTGCCGTTACACTGTCATGTCTCTCCAAGCGCAGCAAGGCTGTTGACGTACCATATTGAAACAAGCTGTGCAGACAGCTCTTGTCGTTTACCCTCTATCTCTCCCTCTGTCTGTCCATCTGTCGTGGGTTGCATTGGTCTGGAGATGATTCCTCCATAGGCACTGGACTCATTTTGGCATCTGTTTGCCCATGTTCCAGACCACAGACCCACTGTGAATTTCTCTCACATTTAGGCTTCAATCCTTAAAAAAGGTAAACCAGTTGTTGAGCAAGCACATTAAAAAAATATTTCGGCAATAAAAAAGAGAGAGAAAGAAAGAGATAAACGTTGTCCTATTTTAACTCATTTTAAAACACTAAAATAAGTAATTTGACTGTAAATGTTAACATGCAATTTAGCATGTAATAGGATGCGTTCTGAATATAGAACCACGTCTTTAAGTGGTCCAAATCAGATAGCAAAAAAATTTCTTAATATGGACGACCATGAGTGCCACTTAAAACAATCCAAATACGATTTACCAATTTCATAAACATATAAATTAATCAAACCTAACCTAAATAAAACTAAACAATTGAAAGTACAATAAAAATGCAAGTGGACGTTTTGAATCCCTTAAAAAACAATTCAGAGTCTGGTATTAGAAGGTTCAATTTGCATTCTGAGCAGTTGTGAGACGACAAGCTTGAGAGTTTTGTTTTTTTGTTTTCTAAATCAGTCCCAGAATGTACACAACGTAACGAAAAAACACCACATAATGTAAAGAAGTTTTCACATGATAAGAATGTGTATATTACTCAATTTTGACATCATTTCAGATACAGCCTTTACATTCCAAGGCGACAATGCTTTGCTCTTTATTTTACGATAACTTTTTTCTATTGTTTTGTTGTTTTATTTTAAGAAAATAAGCCATTTTAAATATGCCTATTCCATAAAAGTAATTGATCCATATGTTTATGTTTCAATTAAATACATTTTTCATTTATCTTTAAGTGTCTCTCCATATCTTAAAGCATCTAAGCACAGAAAAACAAATGAGTCAGATGTTTGTAAAAACAATATTTGCCATTATATAAACACAGTCACAATGGCATCTGTTGCTTCATGTTCCAGACAAGCTACCCCCATCTATAATCTGCTCATTGTCGTTACTGTAATTTGTGTCCGTCTCTCCCGTTTGGTTAGTTTACCTGAACCCAGGCCCCTCCCCCTGCCTCTCATTAGCTCAAAGTCTCATGTCCCAAAAGTCATTAATCACACTGTTTGGACACCTTGCCTCCCCCTCCTCTCCCCTGGCAAAAGCACGATTTCCAATTAAATCTCCTAACTGCGAGGTTAAAAGCCAATTTCATGCACCTTACTCTTGATAAATGGGTGATGGACTCACCATTATTTCTTTCTTCTTCTTGGCTTGTACCTCTGACATTGCAAAGTTGAAAGACAATGACCAGATGTGATGTACTGTTTAGTTTTGGATTTGATTATGCTCCTTTTCTCCGTCTTGCCCTTTTCCACGTTTCTCTTCCTTTTCCCTCATCCTTATCCTTTTCTGAACCGTCTGAAGGCATTAGCAATTGGACTCGTGGTATTATTTGGGGTTCATAATTTGAAGCATGCTATCTGTCTTTCTAATTATAAGACTGGCGAAAAGGTTGCAAAATAATTTGCTGTAATAATCCGAGTGACTGAAATAACAGTTTTATTTTCCTGAATTACTCAAAATATATATGTGATAGTTCATTTAAAAGTCTCACTCTGGCATTGTTAACTTTGGTTTTGTTCTTTCATTAAAAAGAACAAATATATCCTCGTCACTTATTCCCATTTAATGAAAGTGATTATGGACTAGAGCTGTCAAACTCCAATAAGAACAAAAAGTTAAAAAGTTTTCAAAAAGTTGGTCAATTTCTACTTAAAAATGAAGTGGGGTGGAAACCTGTCTGAATTTTAAAAAAGCTTTTCTTTTGAACGACGCAGTCTTCATTTCACAAGAGAATGCCTCACGCCTCAGAGCGTTCTGGGGTTAATGATTCATTACTGTCCTTCGCCTAAAAAACAAAACATTGATCATCACATGTGACAAAGCGAAGAAGATTAACAGCATTAGCGTCCGCTGATTTATGACGAGCGGCTGCGCTCAGAGAAATGTGAAAAAAGTTAGTTTCTCTCTGTCACTGTGCCAGTCATTTAGCTCTAGGGATGGTGCTGGTATTTATGGTTCAGCTGACTCGCTATCAGCCCAGTCAGTGTTAAAGCATGCAAAAGGCCACGAGATCCACTAGGAATTACTCTGCTGGTGGAAAATTACGGGTGCCAAGAAATGAGTCCCTTCTGTGTGAACGCAAACGCATCCCGGATCGATCGGAAAAGTGATTCCGGAAAGGGGACCTAGTAACATTAACAGGATCAGTCCCGGAAAGCGCCCTGTGTGAACAAAGAGCAGAAACAATGCCGTAAAAGCTGTGTGGTGTGATGACACACATCTATTATAAATCGTAAATAATTCGGCTATGAAAACAAATATAGTTAACGGAGTAATTGTGGTAGTGAATCAAAAACTAAAAAAATAAGCCTACTATTTGTCTTTAGCTAAATCATGGATGAATGCAAGAGTCCTAATCACTAAACTTTAGGTCAGATGCGAAAATAGTGTTGTCGGCTTCTAAACACAGTTTAAACTTGAAATAATTTTTATCAAAACAAATACAAACACTTCTTCGATAAACTTGATTGTTGACCAACCTTTAAAACACAGCTGTATGCACTTTCCGTGCCCGTGCGTCGGAAGGCCCCTGTGTTTCTGTGCAAAATTGGAATATCGCATAAAACACATGAGAATAAGTTTCTCCTTCCAACTAGTCGTCACTTTCCTAATAAACTGCCACTAAAAATCAGTAAGAAAAGCAAGAGAAGCCACTGAATATAATAATTTTCATATATAACAATATTTGAGCAAGTAGACGATTACGAAACACAATCAATGAAATGAAAAACCACTTCAAGCGAGCGTACATTTTCTTGTGCGAATTAAGGGTTTTTAATTAGAAACTTGGAAACATCACCTGTTTCTGATGCCAAACTTCAAAATGCGAATAAAACCAGATTGATGGAAACCCGTTTACTGTAAACAGATTAGGCATGGGCCGGTATGATATTCTGACGGTATGATAACCTTGAGCAAACCCATCACGGTTTGACTGTATCACGGCATTACTATTACATCTCTAAAATGTGTTATTTTAAAATAAAAATCACATTTTTTTCCACGGAACACAATCTGTTTTATTAAAAATAAAACAGAACATTTTGGAGCAGTAAACATGTCAGGTTAAATAATTAAAATAAATGCATTCGCTGAAGTGAGCCTTAACCTGCAGCTCAACAATTAAAACAATTCTGTAAAAAAGCAGTCATCGAACCTGCAGCTGAACAATGTTTTTGAGACCTGCTATCTTTTTACACATTTATTTTTCAGTCCAAGTCTTGATGCAGGAACGTAAGCATGTTTACCTAGTTCAGACTAGCCATGTTATTTGCCTCGGTAGAAAGACAAATAGTATTATTTTCAACAATGCTAAACATGCCAACTCTCTTAGATGGTTGCCAATGTAAATGTAAAGGCTTATTCTGACTTGACTTCTTTTTTTAAGCTGTTAGCGTCTGTTTTCCATTATAATCCTACGGAGTAAACGCTTATTTAAGCGCCGCGTCTTTTTCTGCAGCTGTTGAGTGTCTGTTGAGGTTGAAAAATGTTCAACTTTACTGAAAAAAACATCCCACGTCAAGCTCCTTTTTCACAGCTATCCAATAACAGAGACCAGTCGTTTCCATAACAACATGCGAGGAACGTGATTGGTCAAAAAAATTAATTGCCGGTCGAAACGCCCGTTGGAGAATAGTGTTCTAAAATTATACGTTTAATTTTCACTTTCAACAACTTATGATTACATTTCTAGCGAGAAATGAGTATTGTAGTCTGTAACGCTGCCTATCTGTTTCTCTGGGCTGCCTTCATGCACAGATGCTGCCTCTGCAGTCATGGCGTTCGGCTGCTATTTGTAACCGAACACTGCCAGCGTTCTTTTAAACTGTGTCTTTTTCGACGGGGAAACAAGTTCCAAGTATTCATCTCCTTCGGTCATTCTGCACACAGGTGACTCTCACTCACTGACTGTTTGCACAGACCGGAGGGGCCATGTGACTCGTTCGCTACACCCAACCTGAGCGATTCCTGGACTTTCCGTCTTTGAGGACGATAAAAAAACTGTGCATACCGCATGGACGGTGTAACGAGGAATTTTAGTGGTTTTGAAACCGTGGATTTTCAAAACCGCTGTAAACCTTGGAACCGAATATCGGCCCATGCTAATAACAACAGACTAACTCCAAAACATTCAATCGAAAAAATGTATGTGCTTGTTTTTCTCAACGAAAACATTGTAAATATAAACATGATGATCATATACCGACCTTAGTGTTTATTTATGGTTTTTATAGCATTATGTGTGCAATATGCTTTATGCACTGTTAACAAATTTTCATTCGATCTGTGTGATCTTATTCCGAGATGGTTACAAAATCTTAATGCTAAAAAACGTTTCTTAAACATCGTTTTAAAAAAAACCGATAAAGTTATTTTTGAACTTACATTCTTGGACATCATATTACTGAAAGATTATTATATCGTGCCTTTTGTAAATTGCTCGTTTTAAATACGCAGCATTCGGATATATTTTTGAATTAAGGCTCTGTCAATTTTCATTGAATAAGCCTGAACAATTTGCTTGTATTTGTTTTCATATGACATTTAATATTTAGCTTAATCTTGTTGGGCTATAGCCTACCTTGCGTTATATATTACGTCACGTGTCTTTAGAAGTACACTGGACGAATGATAAATGATTAAGTAGTTTTATTGTTAACTGACACAAACACAGCAGAACTGACTTTAAGTAGTTTTTTTGACTTTCATCTAAAGCTTATCATTAATAATTGTGTGTTTTTTATTGTTCTTAAAGATGCTGTAAACCATAGACAAGACGTAACAACTGCCTAATACACAATACAGTATCAAGAACTCTGTGACATCACTAGACAATTTTTAATTAGAAACACTTTTCGGCTGTCAGTCATTGTTAATGTTTTCTTGACACCGGGTTGTCTGTGCAAGGTAGAATTTTGGAGGTAAGGCGTATGGTTAACCCTCAGGAAAGTATTTAAAAGCAACTTTAACATGACATAAAAACAATATAATCTAAATGTTCTTCTCAACTTTTAACAAAGTTATTTCATCCATATTCAAACAAATGTTTCAGCATATTCACTGAAGAGACAGATGGAGGAGAGGGGAGTGAAATGCATAAATAGTTTTCTGAGCCAATTAACCAGTACCAGCATTAAAATCTTTTTTATGAGAGTGACTCGCTAGAAAAACACATTCATGGTTAACCCGCCCTGAGCGTTCGTGCCAGTGTCTGGGAAGATGTTGCCAGTTTAGCATGCTGAGGTAATGTGTATTCATTTGCTTGGCATTTAAAGGGCACTTCTTCTGATGCAAATATATTTCCTTTGCTTCATTTGAGACCTCATATTGCACAAATGATTTCAGATGAATGCCGTGTAAAAACATGATTCAAATAACTCAGAAAATGTTTAAGTAATATAAGAGCTCGACATTGATCAAGGGGCCAGAGGCAAAAAGCAAGAGGGTTTCTGGAGATACGCTTTGGGATTGTCATGTAGGCGCTTTAAAATTTGCATTCGAGTTCTGAGGCTGGCTGTTTTCATGTCCAAATTAATTTTATCTGTGCTTCCAGCTATTTGCTAATCATCAACCATGGAGCCCGAGATTGCCACGAGACCCGCTTCGGCCTTCGCTTTGGTTTGTTTACCCATTCGTTTATTTATGCAATTCATATCTCTGCCCCGTCGCTGCTCATTTGGGAGGCTAACAAACTGGTTCAAGGTTGCCGAGCCGGGACGTAAGGGGGTAGCGGGGCACATCGTGCCAACTCGCTTAATTTCCGGGATTTTGGCATCCCCGCTCGCTTCGCTTGTGCGTAAAATGCTCATTTCTGAAGTGTAACATTGTGGAAATTGGAGCCGCTCGGCTGCCAAACGTGGGCCAAGAAGGCAACTCAAAGTGGGATGCACTGATGAACCAGAGAGCCGTTGCAGCTGGATCCGTATGTAAATGCCAGGCGGTGCGTGCCAAGAGCAGCCATCCACTTTACACGACTTCTGTCTACACTTGCAGATCTAACAATGGCCAAAGCCCTTCCAATTTATTTTTGGACGGCAGAGCCTCACTTCTTTGCATAATGAGCCATTATAACCAATGCTTCATAATGAAGATGTCTTTGCTAAGTGGTGATTCAAAACATAATTGAAAATGGAGATCATAATTCAGAGTTCCTCACTTACGAAAAGTACCAGAACGTGTTACAGTGGCATTCTGGAAATGAACCAATGGGCTCTTGGAACATGTAACCATGCCACGGTTTTCTGAATGTAGCCCGTGTAATTTGGACAATGATACCACAAAGGTTTAAAGAACCATATAGAGCTACCATTTGTTTTCTGTTAAAAATAAAGTATTCTTCTCATCTTACTTTACTTTTGATGGCAAAAGTATTCAACCCCGTTCACTTTTTTATTTTATTTAGCTGCTTTGCACTTAAGGATTTGAATACTTCGCAAATACATTGCATAGGTTGTCAAATCTCTTTTTAGTTTTTCCTCATTATAGTGTGTGGAGTGTAAAATAATAAAAAATGTAATTTAAAGCAGTTAAACATAAGCCAGTAACATAACAAAATATGTTATGTTATATAAAATATATAAAAATGATATAAAATAAAATAATAAAACAAAGGGGTTTGAATACTTTCGCAAGCCACTGTATTTTTAAGAGGGCGGGTAAGATTTCATGAGAAAGATTTATTTGTATTTGCATGGTTACACCTGTAAACCAAAAAAACAGACATTGTTGCCAAATCTGCATTTTTTCGAGCTAGTTTTAAATGGCCGTTTGGCTGGTTTTGTAACACATACCTGGCAACCCAGATTCAACAGTACGAGGGAGCAGTGCCAGAACTCAAATTTCATAAATAACATTTTGTAAGAATACTGCAATTTTGTTACGAACAGAGAAAAAGAAGCAAAAGTTGCAGATTGCCAATTTTCAGTGCCACGGTACATATTAAAGTGCCACCTTCTGATGCAATCGGTACACCAAAGTGCACTATTTACAGATCAGAAAAAAACTCTGTGCCCAAAATAAAGATGACAGAACGCAGGTTCGTTATTTTCAAGGCTACATGAACCAACCGGCTATCCTTGGGCTTCAAGGTCATGCTTACCGAGACCTTTCTCCAATGTACAAATCCCACACAAATTCCACGTGTCCCTCCGTATGACACCGCGACCCTTGTCCTCTTTCTTAAAACTCCTTCATAATACTACAGGTTTCACATACTGTCCTCCGGGCCTTAATAAAACCCAATGGCTATAAGCTAATTCGCTGAAATTGTGCTCATCTCCAGACAGTTCTATTAATGATTTAAGCGTCTTCTCATAACGGCGCTGATCGATTGCTCCTTTAAAGAATCACACCGAAGCACACACCCATTTGTGTCACAGCAAGCCCGGAGTGAAAAAGTGTCAGCTGTGGCGCACGCAACGACCACAGGGTGACGCTTGTGTGACACTCTAAATTACAGCGGCATTGTGATGAACAGAGAGGGAGTGGGTGGTAAAGAAACATCTGACTGCTCGCCTCACCACCACTTCTCCCATGACAAGGTAGCTCAGTCTAATTGCCCTAATGCTTTCTCCTCCTCACTAGACCCCATGACCTTGCCGGTGTGTGGTAAGAGGAGGTCATCATGGATTAAAATACTAGCCTGAAGTCCCATCCAAGTCTCTATGTGGTGAATGCGTGCCTCTCCGGGTGTTAACTAGGATGAGTGGGTATGGACTGACATGCATATACAAAGAAAATGGCTGGATGGTTTTTATCTAGTCTGATGTTTTTTTACGTGCCGAGTTATGAATCCTGTACATTCACTATTAACCCTTTGTGAAAAGCAAATATTAGAAGTTCAATATGACCTTTACAATGTAACAATACGTAGCGGTCAATGCTTGGCTTGATCAGTTTGAGACGTAAAGGATGTTTTTGAAGAATTTTGCTAACCAAACAACATTGAACCCCATTGATTTCCATTGTATGGTACAAAACCACTGAGACGTTTCTCTAAATATCTTCTTTTGTGTTCCACAGAAGAAATAGTAACAAAGGTTTTGAGGAACATGAGTGTGATGACTGAATTAAAATTTTTGGGTGAACTATCCCTTTTTCATGTTGATTGAAACACACACAGAGCTAAGATTACTAATGTAACTATTGAAGACAAGCAAACTGGATTCTGGGAAAGTGGGAACAAAGGGAAGGTACGCTGTTGATTTATTTATGTACAGAGAGCACATGTACAGTTGAGATGCACAAATAACTGGCTTCTTTTTTGATGTCTTCATTTCAGAAGCGTAACCTTGTGGGGTTTTCCTGACAGAATCAGGCAGAAATAACAAACAAAGGGCTTGTTTCCGAAGGCATTTATTATCCGAATGACTCACTTTTGACATTTCTGAGGAAGCCGCCGTTCTCCCGCTGTGCGCATGAGTGTTACCGCGGCACATGCTGCGATTGTTCTGGGGAACAAAATCACAACAAGAGCTGTTCAGAATCAATAGGTGTCTGCGTATGTAATGTGTTGCTTCGACACAAAAGCGGCCGCATCACACATCCCCCTTAGAAACAAGCCTCTCTGACCTTTAACCTCCCCGAGTGCTTCCACGGAGGGGGGTCTATTTAACAGTCCTTGTGAATGAAGTCTGACTGATGGGGAATCATTTGATAAATGTGGACCTCTGGGGAACGAGATTTTGTTTCTGAAATGTTAAGCATATGAGGGTCACATTATTCAATTTTATAGCATTCCCTGTGATTCACGTATAACGAAAACACGTACAATCCGAACAGTTTTTCTATGTCTGCGCACCCTGCTTCAAGCATCGTAGGTTTTTAATGGCTTTACTTGAGAAACTGAAGGACTTCTCATATAATTTCTGAATGTTTCTTGATCCCTTTTTGATGACTAATATTCATGAGGTGCAAAAATTCCATCAAATGAGAATGCTGTGTGGGCGGAGCTATCAGGCACAATCTCCCAGAAGAAACATGGAAAACACATCTGTTATCGTGTGTTGCGACCGCACATCGCTTTTGGTAGTGCTACATCCTTGGGACCCATCATACGTGCAAACGGCTTCTCCTATCACTGTTATGCTGACGACACCCAGATTTACATCTCATTTCACCCAAATGATACCACTGTAGCAGCTCGCATTACAGCCTGCCTAGAAGACAGTTTGGATGAACTGGGCATCACCTCCAGTTGAACCCTGCCAAGACAGAACTACTCGTGTTTCCGGCACACCCCAAGGTGCAACACGATCTCACCATCCAACTTGGCAATACAACAATCCCTCCTTCCAAAACAGCATCATTTAATGAACAGCTCTCCTTCAATGATCACATTGCAAAAACAACGCGGTCATGCCATTTTGCCTTTTTACCATTGAAAGGTTAGACCCCTATCTCACTGAACGTGCTGCAGGACTCCTTGTCCAGGCCCTGATGATCTCAAGGTTGGACTACTGCAATGCTCTCCTGTCTGCAAAGGCTATCGCACCACTCCAGCCGGTTCAGAATGCAGCAGCACGCCTCGTCTTCCAACAGCCCAAAAGAGCTCATATCATCTTTCTCCACTCTACCGGTTGAAGCCCGTATCAGATTCAAGTCGCTGATGCTTGCCTACAGGGCTATCACTGGATCAAACCGGCATACTTTAACACCTTCCGACACCCCATCAAGAACCCTGCGTTCAGCAAATGGGCGTTGCATTGCCTTCTCATAAGTCGCTTTCCCGCTCATTGATGTATCGCTTTATTGCTCTTTGAACTCTCTGTAAGTCCCTTTGGATAAAAGCATCTGCTAAATGACTAAATGTAAATTGTTAACAAATAGTACCTTACTGTAAAGTGTTACCAATACAGCTATATGATGTCATTACGCTGCTAACACAATACTAGTTGAGCTCCAAGATCACCTTATTCATTTTATTTTCAATGATCATTATCATTTTGTCTAAAAGACCTTACACCAGAATTCCACCAGAAAGGTCTGGTGGAATTTCGTTTAAAATGAGTAGTTTAGCTGTTTGAGCATTAACAGTACAATGCTCACAGTTCACAGAAAAGTACGATATTTACTTTACCATAAATCACTTAAAAACTACAACAATGAACAGCAAAAACTAACTTTTTCCTGGGTTGGTGACATCATGAATCCCCAAATGTCCCTGCCCCCTGGATCACCGATAGGCTAATGTGCGGGACATCTCAACACACACTGTAAGTTGTATACCAATCACAAAAGACTGAAAACAGATCGTTTAGCACTTCATAATCTTAATAAAGATTTAGTAAAACAGGCAAAATAGGAACCCTTCTAAATAAGGTTGACAAAGTTTCGAAAAACATGTTTTGTCTAACTCGGCAGACACGCATTAGGTAAAACACTGGCAGACTCACTCGACAGAGGATAATTATGTCTGTTTTTCAAGGGTCAACAAGTGTTGACATTTATGAGAGCTAATCTATCCAGCTCTAGCTATCAAGCTCCACAATCAGACAGCACTTGTTCCAGGTCTGTCATGGGCCTTATACAAGGGCCACCGTACATTATCAACAACAAAGTGATCCAAAAACAAATTAAGTGAAAAGAGGAAGCGGTCAAATGTATTGCACGCCCAAACGGAGAAAACGACTGCGGCAATTATGAATATAAATTTACTTTTTTTTATACGGTTTGCATTTAGAGTGTCTGGACACTGACAGCACACATAAAATGCACGACTGTTTTTCATTAGATAACAAAATGTCAAGCTAAGCTGGCATTTCTTTTAAAAGGTAGCAAAAGCACACTTTTTTATAAACAATCATAAACAATTTATGGTTGAAAATATGAACAAAATATCCGGACAAATGTTGATCAGATGTTATATATTAGCCAAATGGGCAATTATGCATGTGACATTTCCAGTCAAAATATATTATAATATGAACTCATACTTATATTCTTATAAGTTCTTATTTTGAAATATAAATAGTAAGTAATAGTTATAGTTTCTATAATAGAAATATAAATACACTGAATTATCTGTTTATATATTTTACTGAACCCTTGATAGAGTCCAGAAAAATATCTGTATATGCACAAGTTTTCTATTGTAAGAGAGAGAAAAATCACGAGTTATGGATGTGACAAAAAGCACGAACGTTTAAGAGACAACGTAGGTTTGTAGGATTTCTGGGAATTAAAATGCACAAACCAGAAGGAATAATACCCAACAAATGGAGAATGGGTGGCTCTTCATAGAACATAAATAAATGTGCCAATTATGAGGAATATGTGTCGTTATGGATGTGATAATTCATGTACACTTACAGACGTGGACAAACTTGTTGGTACCCTCCATGAAAGAATGGAAAACCCACAATGGTCACTGAAATAACTTGAAATTAACCAAAGTAATAATAGATAAAAATCTGCTGAAAATTAACTAATGAAATCAGTCATTGCTTTTGAATTGTGGTTCAACAGAAGCATTTACTAATGAACAAACTAAAGAAACTGTCCTGGACAAAATTGATGGTACCCAGAAAAAAGATTGAAAATAATTCGACCATAGGGACATGTTAAACTAAAGAGTGTCCTCAAACTTGTAATCAGCCAATCTGGCCATTTAAAGGGTGAAAAGTGATTTTGGTATCATGGTGTGCACAACACTGAACATGGACCACAAGAAGCTAAGGAGAGAGTTGTCTCAAGAGATTAGAAAGACAAGTATAGACAAGCATGTTAATGGTAAAGGCTATGAGGGCCATCTCCAAGCTTGATGTTCCTGTGACTACTGTTGCACATATTATTCAGAAGTTTAAGCTCCATGGGACTGTAGACCACCTCCCTGGACATGGCCGCAAGAGGAAAATTTAAGACAGATTGAAGAGACGGATAATACGAATGGTAACCAAAGAGCCCAGAACAACAACCAAAGAGATAAGAGGTGAAATCCAAGGTCCAAGGGACATCAGTGTCAAATCGCACCATCCAATGCTGTTTGAGCAAAAGAGTACCTAATGAAAGACGACCACTGTTGAAGGCGAATCATAAAAAAGCGCTTTTGGAATTTGACTAAATGCATATTGACAAACCTTCTGGGTAGAATGTTCGTTGGACAGGTGAGAAAAAAACTGGAGCTTTCTGGCGAGTCACATCAGCTCTATGTTCACAGACGCAGAAAAGAAGGATACAAAGAAAAGAACACCATACCTACTGTGAAACATGGAGGAGGCTCGGTTATGTTCTGGGGCTGCTTTGCTGCATCTGGCACAGGGTGTCTTGAATCCGTGCAGGGTACAATGACATCCCAAGACTATCAAGGATTTCTGGAGCGGAACGTACTGCCCAGTGTCAGAAAGCTTTGTCTACATAATAAAATACATACATTACCTTCAATAAAAATATATGCCATGTGAAAAGTTAATGTCTGATTTAAATTATAAAAAAATATGAAGAAGTGATAGTTTCTTTGACAGTCTTCAAAAACTAACAAAAAGGCTTTTTCGACATCGCATCATTTGACGTCACGAGAGGGAGGAGCTTTGCAGCGCTTTGCCTCGGCTCGGAATTCTATACCAACACATATTCTGTAGCTAGTTATTGTATTTTAATTGATCATCGTCATGGTAAATAATTGTGTTTGTGGAGGTTGCACAACCTCCGGCCTGTAAGGACATCGTGTCCACAGATTTCCGGTGGAATGGGTGCCTGGGTGCATTTTGTGCAGGTGAAGAGACGGGACTTCACCTCTGCATCTGCATCTGCTTCGAAAACGTAAATATAGGCAACTTGTAAATAAGAAACAGAAAAATGTCTATTATTTTATACAGTACATACAGTTATTTAGCTTAGAGTAATTAATTATCTTCCGAGTCTGCCCTAAACATACTCATGTCTGCTTCCCTCTAGTGGTCCGTGCTCCTGTCTGAAGTATATAATAATTGGCTATCTGTAGCACGTATTGGTTCAGACAGCAAGTCTCAAAACCCGGGTGCAGAGTCAGGCACTGGATATCAAGCGTGGGGTTGACATTGTCCATCAAGGCCCAGTATGCATCCAACTCCCTACAGCACTGACTTTCCTCAGATGTGACCGTGGTCGCGCATTTCCCACACAAGCACCTATGAAACAAAACATGTTTATCTTTCTCTCCTGCGGTAATGAGAAACCGTTATATATCACGTAACGTAAGTGTGTACGTATATTAAGTGTGACGTACGACAGATCTAGGCTATAACTCCTAGATAACTAATACTAGCTTTACTATTGGCTGATAGATGACGATAATATATGCAACATTAAGAATCTGAGCAATGTTATATATCGCTAGATAAGGCGTTTGTATCTGCTATAAAAGCCAACACTGGTCTCCCTGTTCTCCACTGATTCGCCTCACACCACAACTCAATCCGTCTCCTCTGGCAGTTTTGTCTAACCCGGTCTGTCCCTGCTCTCTTGTCGCATAGCAGGCTCATAATTTTATGGCTGTGGTCCGTCATACAAATGCGAATAAACTTTTACAATTTCCTCAGAGCTCTCACTGTCATCGCGATCCATTGTTTTCCTATTGTCTCCATTGACTGAGCTCCCTCCCACTACGTCACTTCTGGTTTGGAGGCTTTCAGATGCAGATTGTCTCAAAAACATTTCCAGAAGCATCATTAGCGTATTTATGAGTATATTTTAAGAAAATCTAATTCATATGCTATTTCTTTATCCATTTACTCTCTTCAAGCTGTCTCAGTGACCATTGTGGGTTTTCCTTTCTTTCTTTCCTTTTCTGTACCAACAGTTTTGTCTACTGTAAAAACTGGGCTTTGAAAACCAAAAAGTGCTTTGAAAACTTTGTCACACTTCACATGGGAATTGAAACCACCAATTGAATTTAGATTTGTTTCATGTGATTGGAATTGCCAAAGGTTAAAATGAATCTTAACATTTCTTTTTCACAAAAGCGCTTGTCGCTTCCAAGAATCGACTAAAATCACCTTAAACCAGAAAGAAATTCAACAAGAATTATACGAATAAGAAAAGTGAAGGTCAAGAAGTTTTCAGATTTTACTTCTACACTTTGTGTTGTAATGAAATTTGGACACATTAAAATTAGGCTTTGATGCAAACAATTGATTGAGCCTATGTTACAGTTATTGTCTGTTCTCATTGCTTAGTTTTTGTAAATGACTGCGAAAAATAATTCTACTGTTAATGTGAGGTTAAATGCGGTTTTCAAGCTAGATTTCAGGAAAACCGATATAAACCCAACTTGTAAACTCAACAGTGAAGTCCTTGAATACATTCATATATTTCTTTACATATGGAAAGAAAAGAAACATACTCTAGAAACATGGAGGCATAGACACACAGAAACATGCTGCCGGCTGGGTGGCAATTCAGATCTAGTTTATGAATATACATTTGCCTTATGCTCAGCTTCTGCACAATGTCCTAATGATGTAAGTACAGCGGAGAATGTGCAAATGATGTGCAGAGGGATTGTGCGGGTCACAGGGCAGAAGAAGAAAGTTAAAAGATGCAACTCATACAGAATAGAGTAATTAATCTGTAACTTATTTAGAGCGGGTGTTGAAATGTATTGTAATGTGCTGGAGTATTTCGTCCGAACAGGCTGTGAGAATGACAGCGCAACTTTCATTAACACTTGTATAGTAGGTTGACTTCTGGGAGGGATGCATACTAAATAGTCATTGTTTTATAGCTCGACATACACAGAGAGACCTTGAAGACTAAGTGAGCATCAGTTTGGCTTGCTTACAATGGGAAAGCATAGATGTTTGTGAAGACCTATGTGTGGTGAGCACAACTAAACTGTAATTCTATTATTATTGTACAAAATTTCCACGTATAATATAAAAAACTGAAGCCTACTTTTATGGAACTTTACAGTTTTTTTTACAGATTTTTGAAATACGGTCAAAAAACGTAAAATTACAGGAAAAGACCACAAATGTATAAAAAAACAGGTTTTTCGGGTGCCCTAGCTGCCAGAAAATTGCTATTTTTTACAGGATTTATTTTAAGAAATTTAAGTTTTATTTTAATAAAACTCGACAGTACTTGTATGTGTGACAACTGCGACACCCATTGACTTGCATTTGTTTTATGTCCATACAATAGAAGCGAATGGGTAGCGCCGTTGTTAAGATACCAACATTCTTCAAAATATCTTTTGTTTTCTGCTGAAGAAAGAAAGTTTACATTGCATACAGGTTTGAAATGGCAAGAGTTCAGATTTTTAGGTTAAGCATCCCTTTAACTCATCTTCTAAACGTCATATTGTTTAAACAGAACACATTAACCTTAAGTGTCAAGTTATAATCGTCATAATCGCTCTACAAACATCACACATAACTCAGCCTGTTCTTCATTAGGCGGTAGTGAAATCTATATGTACTATTATGTTTGAAGACAAAAACGTTGTCTATTTTCAGTCTGTTTTTCTATTTTATGTGCGGTCTCTTCATCGTCATTTACGATCAAGCAAAAATAAACAGATTGAGCTGAATTCCATTTGGAAAAAAGATCTCTTGACAGACAGAAGCAATACTGCCTGATCTCATTATATCAGCTGCGCACGGCCATGTCTAACCGAATCTGATCTCCCAAGTACACAGACCAGAGGCTGCAAAACAAATATCAAACACACCGAACCAAAGAGCTCATTTGCTATCATTTCATGAAAAGCTGCTATGCTGTGAGTATAACCTTACCAAATGTGGATCTAAATGTGCCGAGATGTCTCTGAATATCCCTCCTAGGGCACTTCCATGAAAGCGTCTTATGATTTTTGATATATGCTTTGGCTAATAGGGAAATCGTGGCGATCTGCAGTTTGTATTTGGCTTGTTTGGTGCCGCTGTCAGAAAGCGATTTCGTCACGATTCGCTCTGATGGCAAAGCAGTTGTTTTGGCGAGGAACTTTAGTTCATGATTATTGCCTGACAGGGCAAACTGCAAAAAACTAATTCGGGACTCCAGGATTCATTTCACATTTGTCATTAATTTTCTCTAACAAATTCAATTACACCCTTCATTCTCCACTGATGGACCTGTCTTTAGTTTTTAGCGAATGAATCTTGATAGCCGCCAGCTTCGAGTCGTGTTACGCTGAACTACAGTAGTGATCTGCCCGTGAATCTTCAACTAGTTTAAGGTTAAAACACTTAAAAATGTATTAATCTTATTACCAGCGTTTAAAATCAAGACCTATTAACAGTTCAGAGCCAGGTTGCACTTTTTAATACTTTCTAATACTAATGACATCAGCACACGTGCATGTTCATAGGTTTACACAGACACAAATGCAAACATACTGACATCATCTATAACGCAGCCCCCTTTGATGTCCGGATAACTGTGTGAAATGTGTAGACTGCATAGAACTGCAATGATAGTAGAAGACCCATGATGAGCTAAGGGGATCACTGCACCTACAGAGCCGCTTATCTATCCTGACAGAAGCAATTTCCAGCCACACCACACTAAACAGAAAGGTCCTCCGAACAAGCCGAGGGTAGGTCTCCACGGCACAGATAATGTGAGACAGAGATACATTGACCCCCTGTGCAGAGACAGAAATCGCTCTCTTGGGATTATGTTCGAGATAATGCTTGTTAAAAAACCGACTCGTCTTATGGACAGTTATTTGATTTCCACAGCAGTGTTTTTAATGAAATGAAACATGCGAGGAACACACGCCTTCTTAACGCTGCCACCCATCTCAAACCATTTATAAAATGAGCTTTGGCAAGGTGAAACCTTTGACGTTTTTCCTCCTTGATCTGTGCTGTGTCAAAAAAACAGCGCAACAAAGTTCAGTTCATTTAAGTGTACGTTTACACGACAAAACACTGAAAAGTTTTTCCTTTGTGTCTTTGAAAAGTTTCACGTACACATCACAGCGTTATCAAAACGATCTGTATTTACATGGATCCGGGAAAAAACTGATTATTATTAAATGTATTATGCATGCCAGGCCAGTGGATGGTGCTAGGTTTAGCCCGACGCAGATCTCATTTTCATTTCCTGTGCCGCGTTGTTTAAATAGCAAATGTTGTTTCGCTCATTTGTGCATGTCGGTCTAAAAAAGCGAGGTGCTCAGGCACATTGTTGGCGTGTTGCTATTTTGAGGAACTGAAAATATACTGCGCCATAGACCAACTTAAACCTAGTCTAAAGTCATTGGCGCAATATTCTTTTTGTTATTTATAGAGCACGTTAGAAATATGGGCGGATGCACAGCGCTCGTACATTCTGCTTATTACACACAGAGGGATGCGCAAGAAGCACACAAAAATGCCAAATATTTATAAATTAATTACAATGTAACAGATTATTATTGTGGACATAAGGAAAAAATTCAGCTTGTCCTGTAGATGGTCTGCGTGCGCGCTTTAACCTCTCGCACGAGCACACGAATTCCGTCTTGTTAATAGAGAATCCGCCATGGCGCTAGTGCAACTGGCTCTCAAAAGGAATGGAAGATGACACTCTGATTGGTTTATTGCACGTTTAGCCCAAAAAACACCCATTACTCATTAAAAGAATCGTGACAACGCGTTTAGCCCAGTCGCGCCGAGCGTTTTCCCACTGTTACACTAGCAAAAGCGGATTCAGACACGCCCTGAGTGGACTTTACGCTAGTGCTGCACGATTAATCATATCGCAATCGCGATGTCAGGCTACGCGATTACATGACGGCAAAATGTTGAGATTATATTAAAGAAACAAGTGCATTTGTGGACGTGACAAGACATCCATTCTAAGAGATATATGCCCATTTGCTGTGCAACGAATCATCTTGTGTGGCAGTGGCGCGTGTGCATGGTCAGAATTAGCAACACTAAAGTTAAAGTACTAAATAGAATGTTTTACAAAGAGGATTCAACAAATTTCTGCATTTTCAGTTATCTATGTGTGCATTTTCCTTGATATCAACCAAGTTGACTCATTACACACGGTTTATCGCAACCGCACATCGCAACTATTATCTCAATATGCACAAAGTGACGCTCAATCGCGAAAATGGGGCCCTTAATATTCAAACTAATGTAGAAACAACTGATTTCTTTAACAGTATCATTATATGAAAGAAAGCCAACCTTTTGATATTACTACTGTCTATATTCAATTGATTATTTTACATTAATTATAGCCATTCAAAAGTATAATTATTTTGTCTAACAGGTAGGAAATATACAGAAATTTAATAGAAGTTCTCAAACACAGACAAAGTCTTTAATGCTAAATTGTAAATTAAATACAACAAATACATACATTGAATTAACATTAGTGACAGGAATCCCAGCAGTAGAACGCGGCGGCCCCTTTAAGAGCTGTCTCTTATCGCAGATGACGCCACTCCCATTTTCCCAACTCTGCGTTCATATAAGATTTTATTTAACACGTTGTCTGTGCTTATGAAAATGCAAGGCAAAACGTGGTTTCTGTCATAATCTTGTGTGGTTTTATTCATTCAAGAACTTAATTCTTGTGCGCTGTCTGACAGATCCTGACAGAAATTCACTGATGCAGCCTGTGACGGTATATACCAGACTGGACGTTGCGTTTGGCCGCGTCCCACAGCTAGAAGTTGTCTATCTTCACTGAACGAATCAAAGCAACTGTTTCTAATCGCACTAAAGTGGAGTAAAAGCCTGTATGTGAATGAGAGCGCGATTATACAGTGTAACGCTAGACGAAGGATGACGAAACGATATCTTATTTTATATCAGGGTTGCAACCGGGATGTTTAAAAAGGAACATGATTCTTGAGACCAATTTCGGATTATTTATAATACACAGTGGAGTATTAAAAAAGCTATAAAGTAAAATAACTCGATTACAGCACACAGGTGGACGTCTGGCATGTGAAGTCAAGGGCGTTTTATTTTTCAAAAACCGCAGCTTTTAGATCGTACTTTTGAGCTTCCCAATAGCTCAACTTGTAAAACACGGTGCTAACAATACCAATGTCATGGACTGCATTTCTGTGCAATATTTGTACTGAAAAAATCTATAAACACAAATGCTATACAAGTTGCTTTGGATGAAAAAACATCTATAGTACAAAAATGTATAAATGGTAATTCTGCAGTATTTTTTCTTTATCAAGTCCCTTCTGCACTGTGTTCGTCTGCTACTGCTTTACAGTCAATCTCGCCTCTTTAAAAGCAAGACCACGGTCTGTATGACTGGTCTCTTTGAGTTTGGTTTTCTTCTGGTTATCTATTGCAGCTGGTCGGACTGAGAGGTGATGTATTAAAAAGGGTGAATATCTTTTTGTGAGGGTTTTGATGTGCCACGCTGTCTCAACGGAAGTTTTTCATAGCGAAATCTCCTGTCCAGACCAAGGGAAGGCTGGGAAAAATCTTAAACAATAACTGTCTTTTTAAGAAACACCGGAGGGGCTGGCAATAATAAGAGCACATGCAGGTGCAGTGGATCGACTCATAGCAGACGTACTGTTTATGGACTTGTCTTACAATAATGAGGCACCATAAAGTAAGAGTATGAATGTGTCAACACAACTTCACTTCATTCCTGGACCGCAATCTTAGAAGCTGCTAAGCTTGTCAAAATAAAGAAACATCAAATTACCAACATCTACAGCACTAAAGGAGCCTTGCTGAGACTCGCTCGCTATTTGGATCACGAGAAGTCTGCTGCCCATTGGAAATACCACATGTGTTGCAGTTTTAGCTTCTAAACATTTAAGCACATTCAGTAAACGATTTCTGTAATATATATCTCTTATAAAATAAATTCACATGTTATACTATGGTCGTTTTTAATAAAGTAGACTATGCATGCTATATGTACGAACTGTGGAATTGTTTTTAAATCAAAGTACATGTGATAGGGTGATCAACAAACGTGCCACTTCTTTATATCTTTATGAAATGTCTTCTGAAATACGGATTCTACATTCAGAGTGAATAATCAAGTTCCATGTGTTTACTATAAATGAGTGAAAATAAATACATCTTACTAAATATTTAATTAATTGTATATAATAATAAATGAATACAAATGAAGAGATATAAATGATTTTCAGTTTGGGGGAATTGAGCAGGGGTTGAACGAACTTTAGATTCTTAGATTATGTGATAAAAGTTGCGATGATGTCGACTAGTCGATAACGTTATTAATAAATACAATAAGTAATAAATATGTTTTTTTTCAACAATATTGATGGGTGTGGGCAGTAAGACACTCGTTTGTGCGGACTGCGGGATTCCCGCAAAATAGCCTCTAAATATATAGTTTCTAAATACAAATAAACGGTTGTTCATCTATTGCACAAGAGCAACAAGATCGGTGGTAGCGGGGCTGTGCCGTTAAAACGCAGCAGCCTTACGATCAGATCTGAAGCGTGTGTACAGACCAAACTTCTCTGACCTTTACAGCAGGTCAACTGAAAGTGTATAGATGAAACATGTGTCGCGTTTGCTTGTGACGGCCTTTGACTTTAGAACGACGTCAATATATTTATTAGCCTAATGCAGCAGACGCTTTATCATAGCGGACTTAACAAACGTAGCACGTCAGTGACACAGCAGCCAACATGAGGAGCATTTTAACTTATTCTGTTTCTTTCATGTTTTATAATAAACGGGGGAAAAGTACAAAGGTAGCCTATAATATTAAAAGATCTGCGTGTAGAAGAATTTACCTGCGAGCTTTTGCGCAACAGAACAAATCATGAATGTTGCGGACGAAAACATGACACATTGTGAAAGATGCAGAAGCAGGACAAGATTATATATATTTTTGCCGGGAGTGTGATAGAATCCTGCTGAAGCGGGTGGGAATGACACGTCTCCTGTGCAGGTCCTTGGAACAGTCAGCCGTCTTCTTAAAGGTACAGTGTCAAAAAAAAAAACATGACCCGTTGTACATAGTTTGTACAACCACTATAATTTACCATATTAATATACTATATATTTAATATAAATAGGTATGTGCTTAGGTAAAAATATCACTTTTGTTTAATTATGTAAACAACTAACAATATATCTCCCAAATAAAAATAGTGTTTCCATTCGCTTCTAGATGCTTTATACGTCTTCAGACCTCATTTACTTTTCACAGGTTCATGATCACTTTTAAGCAACAAAACAGTAATATTTGTTCACGTATTTAGGAAAAGAATATGTTTTAACGTTATGTGATAACCTGGATTTTATCACAGTTTTCATGTGTCTTGTTATTCTGTCAGTCTTTCACATTGCTGTTGGATGACTGTCACTCCTGAGGTTTGATTTTGTTGAAATTCAACAGTCACGGAACTGTAATGGCAAAAATAAATGAAATGAAAAACCGATTAAATGAAAAATATAAAATGGTGTCCTCATTTTTTCTATGCTGTATATGTAGTTTATTTCCTAATAGCATTAATATTAAAAAGAGATCTGATTTATGTTTGTTGCTGTGTGGAAAGATAATGAAAAACAGTTGTGATACCAAATAAACAATCGTAAAACTGACACTAACTAAACAAATGCATGCATTTCCACTGTAGGCAATTCTTTGCCATATATTTAAATTATATTCCGGTATATTCCAATATATATTGGGAAAATGATTTGGAAACATGGAGTGAGCATGGCTAATAACTTATAATCTTGTGAAATCAAACTAATCCTTGCATAAGATGAGGGAGCACGTGTTTTGTGCCGAGACAGAAAGCGTCATGCTGAGCTCCGTTCAATCAATAAGTCACTAACAAGCCGGAAAGTGGAAATGCTCATGGAAAATATGAATCTGATTTCCCTCTACAATGGCTAATGTAACAGCCATCACGACTCTTTACATCACATTAACGTCTGCAGAGCAATAATGCAAAAAGCACGTCAGAAAACCTTGAACTAGTCAATTTAACAGTTTTGAGAGATGAGCTGCTGGTTTATGAGTGTGCAGTGCTATATAGGACGTTTCATTATTCTTTACAGCTAATAAATATCAAGCGTTGCAAACGAGTACCATATCATCAGTACCCTTCCAAAACCTTAAATATCCATATTTTATCATTTTATTTTTTTGACATAATCATTATGAGTCACCCTGTATGTTTGTACTGGGTTTTCCAAATATACGACCAATAAAAAGTATTAAAGTGCTTGTTTAAGTACAGTGCTTTTTTCCATTTTCTAAAAAGCATGTTACGGTAGGACATCTACGTTTTTTAAGCAAATGTTTGTCATGGCCACTACAACACGGTATACTGAATACCATTACCACTTTAAAATCTATCAAGAATAAAAAATAAGGGATATACTGATATTACAATTCTTGATGTACTGTATTTCTTAGAGTTTCTTCTTTTGTGGCATCCTTGACAAAACCAGCAAACTAAAGACGCACCGATAAATCAGTCGATAAAAGAAAGATAGTTTAAAAACAGCCGAAGATCTGGGGCGATATAACCTGTCAATCAAAAAGAGGACAGGAAAATGCAATAAATCTGTTCTCTGTATATAGAAAATGTTGAGAAACATCACCAGCTTGATGTTCAATATTACTATAGTCATTATAGGAATAACGCTCAGAAAGTTAAGGAATATTAATTTAATCTTCAGAATATGTATCGCATAATCCGAATAATCGACTACCAGTGGAGAAATTTTGTATTTGCGCAGATTCAGCTGTCTTTGTTTTAAGCAAGCACAATTAGCAATTCTGCTTTCTTTTATGCCCTACGTGAGATAAGAAAACAACAAACTAAGGGGCCGTTTACACAAGACCGTTTTCAAGTCAAAGCGCAAAACAATTTATGCGATTTGGCTGTCCGTTCACACGGAAACAGCGATTTAGGGGACTGATAACGCAAACTTTTGAAAACGGGTTTCAAAGTGCAAGTTTTTGAAAACCACGGCGTTCTCATTTCCGTGTAAACCCCGCAGTACGCAAGAATGAGAAAATAACATTGTGCCTATGCGTATTAGGTGTGGGGGTGTGGTATGCGCGTGTACACCCAAACACAACGAAGAAGAAATAAATACAACAATGGATACAACAATAAATACAACTCATTATTTACCTACAGCTAAATCTTAACACTCATTCACTGCGACGAAGGGTTTTAAAGGCGCTTTTGGATCAGACCCGGGAGGACGAGAAGATGGAAGGAAAACTTTCGAATGTCCAAACTTTTCGCCATCTTTGTATATATGGGCACGCTTCTCTTAACTATGAATGAGGAGAAATGCGGCGCTCTGTATTGTATGGTCTCTTAAGCGACGGAAGTCCGCCGTCCAATAAACCGTCAATCAATCGTCAGGGACTCTGGTATTTTTTATTTACAAAGTGATGTCACCAACTTCTGGCATGGCATGTGTAATATAGCGTTTAGTTATTTTTGCGGATCTGTGTAAACGCAGATTGTTATGATAACGTTGTCGTGTGTACGTGAAACTTTTCAAAAACGCAAAAGAAAAACTTACACTAAGCACAATGCCCAAGGGTGTTACCAAAATTGTATTAATACTTCATGCGAATGTATTGTTTTATTTTTGGGGAAATCTGAGCAGCACATGAATGCAGCACTAATCTCCAAACAAGCCTTTGTGAGAGGTCACAAACAAACAATTGAGAATGGAATTGGAAAGTAGCTCTGTTAAAGGCGAACTTCTCTGCCCTGTTTACTTTACCGCGTGCGAGAGATCATCGTTTAATTTCCCAGTTTAATTACAGCACACAAAGCTCTGCCTGCTGGATGTTGAAGACCCTCACACGCCTTTTGTTTCCACCGTCACGTCATTCTTCCACACTGCCTCCACGTTGGATGTATTTCAGAGTCCAGACAGCAAGATTATCAGATGTTATAATCTAGCTGCTTCCCGTGGTTTGACAGATATCCGTGATGAGATGTTTCATAAAAAAGGCTGCTCTTCATTTCCATTTTTATAACAAGTTGTCAGCCCGGCTTCATTTAATGAGGCTTTTTACTTTATCCAAAATAAGAAGCAGATTAAAGTCACAGGACGGTCACACAAACCTGAGATCACATAGACCTTCAATCACTCCTCGCAAATCAGCTCTCATCTGAAGCTCTGTCGGTTTACATTACAGGTCTTTCTTATTTTATCTTTCCCCATGAGCATCTCGCTTTCTTTTATAGCGTTATTCGGACAGTTTTCCCAGGTAAATTCATGTTTCGCAAATGTACTTTGTGATTTCGATCCTGTCCAAATTGAACATGCACAACATCTGCAACAATTCAGGTTCAAATTACTGACTGTGGAAATGTCTGTGATTGTGCTATTGTATTTTTACAATGCTTCTACTGCTATATTTTGACCTTTGTTGAAAACTGTATGCTCACTTTTTTGTGGATTTTCTAGTGCACATTCATTATGGTGTAGATCTTGTTGCCTTGAAAGTTAGCAAATAAGTCTGAGGTATCTACTGCTGTCTGAAAAGAAGCACAAAAGAGAATCCATAAAGAGATTCTGGTCATGTACTACTCAGAACAGTCGGCATTTAGTAGCAGAAAAATATACAACATAATATAATACATGCAGACCCCCCACCCCGAGTTCTGCTTTTCTGCCTTCATTTTCTTTCTCTCACACCCTCTTTTATTCATTTATACAATATTTTAAATAATGACATCTTTCTAAAAATAGAATCTGTGGTTCACATTTTATTCACTGCTGGTTGTAATGACAACGCTTGTCATGATCACCTCTCTTCTGCAGGCCTGAAAAAAGCGCAATACTGGAGCTCTCCTCCTTCCCTGCCATCTTTTTTCTAAAATGACTTTTTATTTTAACGTAAGATCTAGAGGGGAAATTGAAAACAAAGTTGTGACACTTGTAAATAACAGATAAACAGGCTTTGGCCTGGAGCATAAATTTACTACGGAAAGCCATTCCAGCTTTCCAGTTTTCAACTGAAAAGGTGGAAATCATGTAAAAATGATTTAAGAAAATGCGAGCTAATCATTTCCACATACTGTATATGGCAACATTCTAGGGGTAGCGCCCCTATAACCCCTAAAGACAATTTGGTTAAGGGGCCACACATGACTACAGGGCCAGAGTGGCCTCTGGGATGTGTCATCCTCAATCTCGCTCACAGTAAATGATAACACACGCCAAAAAAATAAATAAAGTCAATGTATTATTCCAGAGTATGGATTTACTGCCATTCGCATGAGTTTGGAGAATTGTTTGTGCAGTGTGTGCAAAAGCCTAATTTTGCTCCAAGACACAAAGGTATAAATCCAGATTTATACCGCATAATCGCGATTATTTTGGCCAGTATTGAGATCGCGATTATTTAACAAGTTTACTCATTAACCTTTAAAACAACATAGAAAATAAGAAAACATTTAAACTGAAAAATAAATGGAAAGAAATAGCACTGCTGAACCACTAAAGGAAAGGATTTATACTACAAGAAAAGAGAGGATCCTTGCGAAATGGAATGCGGCACAATAATCGTTTACCTCGGTTATTTTGTTATTGTAATTGATGAAGGCCAATATTGACGATTACGATTAATTGCACAGCCCTACATACGAAGTAAACAACCATATATTATGTAAACACAAACATTTTTCTGGTTGCGATTAATCACGAATAATCGTTTGACAGCCCTTTCAATAGCTTTCATAATATTGTTGTCTCATATGTGGCTAGTGTTTGTTTATGGAGGAGTGAAGAAACAAACAACAACAAAGCATTCAAGTTACAACAACTGTGCCCAGTATAGAGCATCCATACCAGAGAAATAATAATACCAACTGAAAAAATGATTTCATCAATTTCATAATGAGCATCTTAGAAACAATCATAATCTTTTTCTAGTTAGTAGTTAGGAAAATGTTATGAATTAGTCTCATGGAAAAAATGTAAGAATGCAAAGAAGGATTTGAAATCCAAACACCCAGATAACAATGCCAATAGACAGAGAATAATGATGAATAAATGTTTAATCTTCTCTAAAGTTCCTCCATTATATATTCATGTGACATCCCTTGTGACACAACCAAATGAGCTGTTTTTAAGCAGATGATCTTGTCTTCCAATTTAAAATATAATTTAATTTACACATCCGAATAACTCTTTAACAATATTCTTTTTGCCTGTCTTTTGTGATCAGTGCACACTCTCGTGATGGGTTTGCATTCAGGCATATTGTTTTTTCTGGATCAGGATCTTTATTTGAATTAACATTATATGTACAGAACTAGGCAAGCGTGGTCTTTACTTATTCTCCTTATAAATGTTGTCTAGCTCAAAATAAATCATTCATCTTAAGCTCTCTCTTTTGAACAGGGATGAATCCTTTTACTCGAAGTACTGTGGCAAATGCCCATGCACATAGTTGGCTTAACAGTGTGGGGTCATATGGGCCCTTAAAAACCCTCTTTCTTCCTTTATCACACCAACAGACATGACTGAATTACATACTGCTACAGTAAAACCTCTCAAGAGAGAGCAAATAATAATTCGAGTGGTATAAAACTTTTCCTATTTGCTACAAAGTCGCAAGTTAAGAAGAAAAATGTCCAGCCAAAGGTCAGACGATTGACCCCGGCGGAAGCAGGTCAGAAGGAAAGTCAAGCTGCATCCGCAGAGATAGCGAAATGGAATATGACAGGCAAAAAAAATGTATCCATGAAAAATGGCTGACTGAGGAAAAACAACCTTTCAAGACAACACAGCCCATCTGAGGAGTAAAACAATATCAAAGCAATTCCATTTCTGAAATTAAACCGCCTGCCTGAACCATTTTCATGAGAAAGATACAATCTTGAGAGCACGCGCCCTTAGAAAAGGTCAATGATAAGGCTTTGCACTAAAACTCCATTCATCCCGCTATAAAATGCACTGTTTTGTGAAAGTTATTATCGTTTGTTTCAGTGTGAATTCTTTCTGCTTGGCTCCGCCTATCTCCATGGCTACCGCTTCCCAGAGCCATTGAGAGAAAGAGTTGAGTCTTCTCCGTTGGCTCAATAGTTTCAATAGTTCCTGGAATTTACTAGAAATGCATGGAGCTGTCACTAAACAGACCAACTTAGGTAAATTTCTAACTCATTCCAAGACGAAAGCCATTGAATGAATACAAATATTCAGAAATATAGCATTTAAAGAGAAAACATCACTTCATAACTATCTGAAGGCTCCATGAATCACGTGACGCTCCAGCGCTTTGGACTTCCGTTGGCAGAACTCTCTCTCTCAATGGCTCTGCCGCTTTCTATACAGGTCGCTAAATTTGGCCTGAGCTTTTCATTTGGGAATAAAACTCCATAAGAGACAATAAACTCGACCTTTTTCATGACTTGTTTTTGGATATAAAGCGCACCATTAATTAATCACATAACAAAAAGCAGGACTTTGATCTCACAAAAGTGCTGAGATGTTAACTCTAATGTTTAGAGTTGCCTAGTTATATAACACGCTCATCTACATCAAAAGCATTACACTCTCTCTAACTAGGCATTTTATAACATTTGGGTAAAAACCAATAGGAAAATCAAATAGCTTGCATATTATGAAAAACACAATATTAGTTATCATATGTGATATAACACTCAGTATGTAGGTACTTGCTTTCCAAGTTACATCGGCATTAAAAAACCAAATCATAGTTATACTGTACATAGACAGCAACTCAACTGCATCATACAAAAAGTAGTTACTCCAACAATTCTTAAAAAGGATTAAGGCAGCTTTTGCCTCTACATTGCCACCACCATAATTGGCCCTCCAACTGAGGCAGACTTTTTTCAGTACTGTACCACTGGTTTTGTATGTTAAGTTAGTTTTTGTACTGTATATCTTTTCTATAAATCTCAAGCATGATTTTTTTACTCACCCACATGACATTAAACATGTTTAGAGAGCTTCCGTCGTCTTTGGAGTACAAATTAAGATATTTAGTTGACATCCAAGAGATTTCAAAGCCTCCTCATAGACATCATGGTGTCAGTTTTAGCCAAGGTCCAGTAAAGTACTAAAGACATGGTTAAATTGTCCATCCGCGCATAACGCTGTCCAGTTAATATTGGATCCGACAGGAATGGTGCAGCAATCTTATGTAAAACATATTTGTACTATGCGTCACTATTGCTACGTAAGAGATCGCTTGATATGTCCTGATAATGTGTAACCCAACGTTACGTGTCTAACCAAATTCACAGAAGGCTCCAAATAAGTTTACAACGCAAAGTTTAAAATAATGAAATATTCAGATGAATTGTGCAGCCCTTGTTACATAATAGTGCGTTCTGTTTGGAAACGTCTTCATGTAGAGGACAATGATGCCATCGTGCCTACATATATTTAGGCAGCTCACAACTTCTTTAGGTATTGCAAGAGAGCTAATGTTGTATCACATTAGCCTTCCTCTCCATCTGGTCACCCCATGGATGTATATTAGTTGATGATCTTTGACCTAGGCGGACAGCAGTTTCCTTGAAAAGCAGCATGAACTTTCTGATTCTGAGGAAGACATTAGGAAACCAATCACTTTGTAGATGCGACCGGTGGGAGGCTAATAATACCACCGGGCGTCCGGACACCTCATAGCAGGTTGCTGGATATGTTTAAAAAGGAATGTTCTTCTGATCATGTTATAGAGGACACAGTGTATTGTTCCGGAGGTCATGGTTGTTTGGTAAAATGAAAGACACACGGGCCTATGTCTGAATGTTTTGTTTTCTCTAGGAAAAGATCACCCATGCAGTCATCAATCAATGTGTCATTCTTTGCCCTTTATTGAATCTTATGAATATTACTCATGTTCGATTAACCAATGGTGTCTTTGGACACATCACTAGAGATTTGATGCTACTTTTGCCAAATGCCATTGGTTCTTGCATGTCACGTGACTAAACAGTACCATGAATTATTCAGGAAATTGTTTCCAACACTATAACACAATACAAGTCTGTGTTGTAAAGTATACATTAGGCCTGTCTCATTGGTCGATATAATTGACTGCATCGACGCTAATGATTAGTCGAGATTCATATTTTTATTCAACTGGTCATTTTATATGTTTTATATATGTGTATATATGCTAAATTTCAGAGCCGCTAATGACTTTGCCAGACCACCACTTTTATATAGATGGGCAAGCTTGGGAGTTACAGTACCTCTCCACAATTATTGGCACCCCTGTTTAAGATGTGGTCGTGGACTCTATGTTGTTTTGAAACAACATAGAACCCAAATGCAAAAAAAGAGAAAATCCAACCTTTCATTTAAGTACATTACTTTGGTGGTTACAAAAAAACACACATTTAGAAAAAAAAACTTTAAATCACGTGTCCCACAATTATTGGCACCCCTGATGTTAATACTTTGTACAACCCCCTTTTGCCAACAAGACAGCACTTAATCTCCTCCTATAACATTTCACAAGATTGGAGAACACAGAGAGAGGGATCTTTGACCATTCTACTTTGCACAATCTTTCTAGATCATCCAGTGTCCTGGGTCCTCTCTTATGCACTCTCCTCTTTAGCTCGCCCCACAGGTTTTCCATTGGATTGAGGTCTGGGGCCTGAGATGGCCATGGGAGGACCTTGAGTTTGCGACTGCTGAACCATTTTTGTGTAGATTTTGCCACATGTTTTGGATCATTATCCTGCTGAAAGACCCAATGACGACCCATCTTCAGCTTTCTGGCAGAGGCCATCAGGTTTTTATTTAAAATGTCCCGGTAGTTCGAAGCGTTCATAATGCCATGCACCCTAACAAGGTTCCCAGGGCCTTTGGAAGAGAAACAGGCCCACAGCATCACAGATCCTCCACCATACTTCACGGTGGGCATGATGTGCTTTTTGGCAAACTCATATTTTGTTTTACGCCAGAACAATTTAAGAGTGTTTGTTGCCAAAAAGCTCAATCTTAGTCTCATCTGACCAAAGCACACAATCCCAGTTGAAGCCCCAGTGCCGCTTAGCAAACTCCAGACGTTTACGTTTGTGAGTGTTAGTGAGATAAGGCTTTTCCCTTGCATGCCTCCCAAACAGCTTGTTGGCATGTAGAGAGCATCTGATGGTTGTTTTGGAGACTTTGTGAGCCCAAGATGCCACTCTTTGATGCAATTCTGTGACAGTGAGCTAAGGACTTTCTTTTAATTCTCTTACCATCCTCCTCACTGTGCGTTATGGCAAGCTAAACTTGGGACCTCTTCCAGCCTGGTTTGTCACTGTTCCAGTTGTTTTAACCTTCTTAATAATTCCTCTGACATTAGATACGGGCAAGTTAAGGCGAGTGGCTATTTTCTTGTAGCCATTGCCTGACTTATGAAGGTCGACACACATCTGCCTTACTTGAATGGTGTGTTCTCTTGTCTTTGCCATGTTGACAAATGGGTAAGAGAATTAGGCCTCTGTGTCACGTCATATTTATACCCCAGGGAAACAGTAAGTCATGAATTACTAATTTAAAGTTCCTAGATTCCTGACCGACTTTAGCAACTACAGAAAAATATATTTTAAAAAAACAATACAATTTTTCAGTGGAATTTTTAGGGGTGCCAATAATTGTGGGACACGTGATTTCAAGTTTTTTTTCTAAACGAGTGATTTTTTCTACCACCAAAGTCATGTACTTAAATGAAAGTTTGGATTTTTATCTTTTTTTACATTTGGGTTCTATGTTGTTTATAAAAAAAGGAGAATTTTTAGAAGTCCACGGCCACATCTTAAACAGGGTTGCCAATAATTGTGGAGGGCACTGTATATTGCCGTTTTGTCAACTGCAAAGCATCAAAGATGTTCACATTTTGACATGCTTTTCCAAGGTTGTGCGCTTTTTGTTTTAGACTTCATGCATGCATAATAAAGGTTTAATATTTTGGTAATGAAAATAAGAGTTATAAGTTAAAGTAGAGATTATGATTCGTACATTCATGCAAAAGTCCAAGAGCACCCACACAAAAACGGCATCGTATAGCTACTTTGTTTTTAAGTTGAAATGTATGTGTTTACTTTATTTGTACAATTCAGCACAAAAATGTAATATAGGCTTAAGTTTTTTTTTAACCAGATTCTTAGCAACCTTTAAAACAAGGCTCTGCAGCCGGTATACTGCCATCCGAGCATTTAGATATTTGTGATGAGATCTGGGAAAAAGTTAGACTAGCTAACTTTACCCTGAAGAAAACAGCAACTTATTAAGTAGTGAAGCAATTTTTCCGTTGTTTTTGATGGGCATAGTCTCTGAACATTTGATCATCCCATTTATATGTGTCGCAGTGGTGTTCGGGAGGCGGCTCACACGAGCAGCAGCCCACTGGGGAAAACTCCTGCTGCCTCAGGCGGCAAGCTCCCCATCTCGCTAACTTTGTATTAAAAAAACATTACATTCTGTAGTTTACACAAATAAAGCGACAAATGTGCATTGATACACTTTCATTCTACACGTTATTTGGTTACTTTGATAAGTGAACTGTCTTTGTATTGTTAAGAGAGAGAAAGCTATGGCCGATTTATTTCACATCAGCCGGTATTCGTCCTAAACATCAGCTTGACACTATAAATCTCTATTTTTCAGCAATAAACAAGCAAATTTTGCCAGATCTTTTCACATAAAATAGACAAGATAATTGATAATTAACGAAAAACCAATTTTGACAAACATATTTATTTATATTACTGAAAACGTAATTCAACATCCAACGGATTTTCCCAGATCGCATCACATTAAGACTCGACTTACATCCGAGTATTTAGATATGATTGAACTTTATTCTACAAAGTATATAAACATGAGGATCACATGCCAACCCAAGTGTTCATTTTATGTGGCCAGTCTGCTTTATGAACACTATTTCATTCCCTTTGCATGAGCTTGTAATGCTTTTGCTCTGTACCCTTTTACTCAAACTCTGCATATTTTTTATTAATAACCTCAAGAAATGTTGGATTGTTGTGGATAATTATTATAAATAACATGCCGATGGGTAATTTATTACTGAAAATGCCATATCTTAATATCTAGTGCTATTTGTTTTGCAGTTAGAGCTTGCACAAATATACTGGTACATTTTATTTAATTTAAACACTGTTGTGTTTTGTTGTCATTTGTATTGAGGATTTGTTCTTTTGCACTAAACAGCCCAAACAGCTTTTATTTATTTTCTTTGTAAAGTTTATATTAGCCATAAAATGGCTAGTGCATACTTTTATTACATTAAAATACCATATAGCAGTTATCAATAAATTGAAAGTAAAAGTATATCTTCTTCTTTAAAACTGCTGCCTTTGTCATTTAAGTATGATATTGTTCGTTTTGGTGGAAAAAAAATCGTTTAGATTAATCGATAGATTAGTCAATAGATTAGTCAACATAAAAGTAGTTGAGTAACCATTAGTAACCATGACTGGATGGATCTACAGTTCCTGAGTTCCTAGTCTTGAAGTGTCCTTTGTAATGAACATTGCCAGTAAAAGACACCGTGACAAATAGCCAACATATCAGTCAGCTGGCATGTGTGCGACCAAATGCTGCATTCTGACACAATTAAGAGGCCAGCATGAGATATGCTTCTCATTTATCCCTATAAGGCTATAATGTAATATATCAGCAATCCGCCAAAATAAAGAGAAGAGGCATTAGAGGATGCTATTAATTTCATGTGCGTATGACACTTATCCCAATTCGTGACAGCGCGTTAGTCAAGACTATCGCTAAAGGCGCCTCAAGATGTGTACCCCCGCCCCTGAAATGTCAACGTGTGCAGAGATACAAAGTCGATGTGGAAAAATGAAAGGAAGAGGAGGGTTGCGGAAATGTTTCTCTGCTTTGAATTAGAGGATGTTTTTTTTCTCCATGAGTGATGTATGGGTTAAGCATTGCATTCAGACAACACAGGAGGAAAGCTATATTCAAGTACCTGCCGAGTACAGGTTCTTACTGTATGGTTCATTAACAGCCGGATGGATAGGCCATTTGTAGTGTTTTTTGCCTGAAAAAATGTAATAAAACTCTTTCTTGTGATCATGAAGGGCTTTTAAGGTTCTGTTGGACTAGTCTGAAAGCATTTCTTGAAACAATCTCTTAACACGAAATATTAGAGGTTTGAGGAAAATGCAATCTCTTGTAACAAAATCTTGTCGTCTCAATTTCTGAGTGACACGCCTACTATCCAATCAATTGAAAGTTGAAAACATGAGCCACTCCCTCTTTTGTCTTTTGGGGTGGGGGAATAAAACGGTATTGATATTTATTGATGGTACACCGATTACACCATAGCGATTGAAATGTAACGTGCATAGAGCCATGCAGTTTGGTTGCATAAACAAACCATGTGCAGACACTGGATCATAAACATTTTTAGTACGTGTGGGCAACCTGCAAATTTTGGGCTTCAATGCTCGAAAAAAGGTAATTTGATTCTATTGCTTGACCCAAATTTATACTTCATTATACTTTATCATTTTCTTCTTTCCGTCAACAACAAAACAAATAAACATTTACACCATTATACATATAAACTAAGTTCTTGAAAGAAAACTTTTTTAGTAATTATTATCATTTTCTTTAACTTTCCTTGCATTCCTTTTTTTCGAGATAATACCCTCCACCTACAAAAACGCATTAAAGTGTATTCATGTTGGTTAAAGCAAAGTTGAGCTTCATGATAAATTGTTAACTAACCACAAACGATTATGCGATTTATAACGATTGTTTTTGCGCACTTTTTCATTGAATTACGGTTAAATGCTGCTGCATCTGAAAGTCGCAGGGCACGCTCATGCAAAAACTCCAAACAAACGCCACAGTAGAAGTACAACACCACACGTAGTTCCAGGAATGTTTATGGGGATCTTTCTATCACTGTTTTGTATAATAGTCGTATAATAGTAAAGTATAATTAGATTATAAATGTTTTTAAAAATGATTATGTTTGACGGGTGTTGCTTTTTCAAATGTGCGTTATAAGCACTTTAAACTGATAGTGACTTCAGATGGGGCAGAACTTACTACTGATCAAAGAGCCGACAAGCTGCGCATAAACACAATCGTAATCGTCGCGATATCACGGTCACAATAAACAGGTCGACATACGTCATATTTAGTTGAAACCACGATTAATCGTGCAGCCCTGTTATTTTGGTTCCTCATTGATTTGACTAACAATTGTTACATTGCCTTTGATAACTCTTTCCTCTTGCAGACCTGATACTGTATATATGCATACGTGTATATATAGGAAATACTTTTTTTGTACAATTGAGGGCAATGTCATTAAAGTGTCATCTGCTTCAACAGTATAAACCCATTAAAAGTTTCTCAACATCGAATTAGTAAAGGTCGCTGTCATACCTCATTTCTCCACACATGAACTGTTAGGGCTGAATACTGAAAACACCCCCTCACTGGAGAACAAAGCTGAATTAATTGAACAAATTAAAACATATTTTGTATAATAACTGTTTGCCAATGTAACAACAAGACCAAATGAATACTGTGTGTGTAACAATACAGGGGTGGGAATCATCTCCGCAATCCATTTCTCAACCACCTCATGTTCCCAGACAGTGATGCAAACTGCTCGTCATTCTGCGAATTCAGATCATTCGCTCTAATTGCTGTGCACTTCTATATTATGAACAATCACCTGAAAGAGATGCTTTAAGATTGAATTCTTCTCACTGCAATATAACACACGCTATAAATGTCTCTCCTATTGCACCTCTCATGAAAGCCTGCATTTTAATAAATGTCTGCGCAAGCAAATGCAGCTGGTTATTACTCTTGAGCTCTGTGGATCATATACTGTAAGGCAGCAGAACACCATTCACGGTATTGAGAGACGCTCAAACGGGATCATGGAGAAAGCTGTTCATTATTATAATAGAGAAAATGTGTTTCATAATTATACGTCATATTGTACCTGAATTATAAAGATGAATATACTGATAAATATATAACAATAAAATATCATAAAGATAAATATATTAATAAACTGTAACATCCTTAAGCTGTTCATAAATACATATCGGGCTTAATACATAATAAAAAAATGTATTCTGTTTATTTGAGACGACATATTTCTTCCCATTGTTTATTTGCACTAATGAAAACCACTGGTTGATTGCAATGTGTTTATTTTTTTCACGATCTACCGCATTTAACCGATATTGGGAAATTCCAGGGTTATGGAGGTGACATTTTGCGTTATGGATGTGACAAACTCTCTCAGAGAATGTAGTGCTATTTGTTACCAATTCATTGAACCATCTGTTTAAGTTTCTAACCCCTGTTGATATTTAATAAACTTCAGAAAAACATCAGTCTTTTCACAGTTTTCCATTTAAAATGGAAATAAACATGGGTTACGCTTGTGACGAGATGCAGAAAGATGCAGTTTTTAACATACTTTGAACGATTTATGTGAATTAAAATGTACAAACCATGAACAAAATAGAAAAGGGATGATTCTTCATAGAATAAAATAAAATGGTTACAATACTCTATGTGCCCATTTATGAGGACTATGTACTGTTATGGATGTGACAATTCTAAAAACGGCACTTAACGGACAATGGGAAATCATGCTTTAAAAACTTTGATAGAGACCTTACATGGGAATTTACACCATCATCTGTATGATGAAAAGCATTTTCATGGTAAGGTTGGCATTTGCATGGACCAATTCAGATTTGTCAGCAATGCAACATCAACCTGATCACACAGAAAAACATAACCACTTAAGGCGATGGTGATTTTGTTGAGTTTGATCAATGCGATTAATACATAAACAGCTTTTTTATGAGAAATAAACGAAAGAATGAATCCTCACCCTTAAACCTAATGTCACTGTTGTTTGAGCAGATTGTATAAATGACAATGTACGAATGTTTTTTGTCGGCAATACTGGTTCTTACCCTATAGCCGCTACGTACGTGCACCCCAACGTACAACTTGTTCAGTTGTATGTAGCCCTTAATTGTAAATGGTCTTTCTTTATTTCTCTCTGTGAAGTGCTGTATTTATCACCTGTGCCCGCAGGTCATGCGTGTTAAGTGTTGGCCGTGTAAAGACCTGTTGTGTGTTAAATGTTTCCGCACTGTGTCTCGGGAGATGCCATATTTCGTCTCTGACACCAGTCGTGAAGTGACTCGTAATCGACGAGAGAACATAAACAGTCGCCCGTGGAGAGCCTCACGCTGTTACACACGACCGGACAACAGGCAATTAAAAAAGTTTCAACTACACCACCGAGCGACTTTCAGTTTAATCTATTCAGCAAATTGATCTAAGGCCGATCAAAGTCCATTATCAGTGTGAGGCTAGCAGCATCTGTTCTGTTGTAATGGAAATCTTAATTACACACATTAATTATGCTGAAAAGAATGCAAATGAAATGATATAGGCACCATTATCAACCGAACCAAACTGCTCTTTCAAATGGACCGGTGACGGTACAATCCCAACTGGACTGCCTCACTCACGCTCATCCGCATTTCCATGACAAAGATCCTCTCTTCGAAAGGTAAAGGATGAATTTCAAGACACAACACCCACAAAGACATACAGAAGGCGCTTTGTTTCTATCACGTCTCAGTCTCACCCAGGCACCGGTGATGAGATTTTTATCAGTAGTCCTGAGGGAAGAATCTTTCTGTACGGCGAGCAGACAGGTGGTGAGATAGCCTGCCATTATCCCTCGCTAAGATCCACAACCACCATCAATCTCGACTCGTACGTCTGCTTACTGACTGAGTCCAGACATAAGACAGCTCTTCTCAGCTTGATCCGGTTATGGGGCAAGGAACAAACATCTCAGATCTGCCATCACCGTGGACGAGGAACAAAGACCCTAGAAGGTGTTGTGAACCACCAAACTAGTTTTATACGATCATGCATTTACGTTTTCTTGTGGTGGTATTACACATATTTACAAAGTATTGATTCTGCATTTTGGGTGTACTATAAACGGTTTTCATCCGTGACTGTTTGAAAAACATGCTATTTTTAAACATTTGCATTACTGCAGCATCTGTAAACACCACCAAAAGAGGCCACTTTTTTGTTTGCACTATGAATGAAAACAATATAAAGATTTAAATGGATTTCATTGCAGTTTTGTCATATTAATATACAATATCACATTTTAAACTGTGAAAGCTTCCTTATGTTGCTGAGAAAAAAACAATATATCTTTGTTTATTATAAGCGTTGTTATAAAAAGAACCATCAAGGAACATGAAATGACACCTTGATCAAAACTAGACTGTGCAAGTATTTATAAAATCAGAGATAAAAATAGAGAAAGTTTAACCAAAGTTTAGCAATATGTTTGACTATGCTTTGCATGTGTATAAAAATGTACATTTTCGAGTTTGTAAGGCATTCTGTATGTTTTCAAGATCTACAAACGCAAACTCTGACAGCCAAATGATTTATTGTCTTGAAGACGAGAGTTTATATCTCAGAATAGTTCTGATGTGTTTTTATGGTCTCACGCCATCTTTAAACTTATTTTATCACAGTATCACAGGCAGTTTCTGCCAACCTCATATTAATCTTGAGTGCCTATAGAGTAGTATTGCATTCGAAAAGTATTCAGTTTGAAGAGAGGTACAGCCAGGGGGGTCATTTCCACTGGAGACAAGGGGGACATGTCCCCTCCCCTTTTCAAAATCTGTTCGTGTCCCCGCCACTTTCAAATAAGTTTGTTATGATTTTTAACCACAGGCCGTCATCGCCAAAGAGAAGTAGGACCGAGAATCTGCCTGTGTCGATGCGGGCATCGCGTGCACACTAAAAAAACAACTCACTTGAAAGGTTGTTTTCAATTACGTGGACCATCGGATCCCAACGGGAGGTACCGGCCCTCTGCGAGCTCTGTGTGGGGTCGTGTCATATTTTGAAGTGTTGAGCAGTGAGCATTAAGGAGAACGATCGTATGAAATAATACATTTTTATCCATGATCCCTGGCTGACCAAAAAGTCCCACTGCTTTGACTACAGCAGCTGATTGTAATGATCCAAGCATACCGGAACCAGGTGAGGAAGCTCCCACCAATTTGTGTCGAAGTTTTAGAAGTGCTAGCAGTACTTGAAAAACGAAATGGCGGAAATACAAAGATAGTTAACTGAACTATGGTTTAAATTCATTTTCTCCTTGCAAAGAGTCCCTGCCCCATTGCATTATCTGCGCCAAAGTCGTGGCTAAAAAAAATGCATGAGGCCGCTCAAATTAATGAGACATTTACAGAGAACTCATCCTCAATACCGCGAAAAGCCCAGGGCATTTTCTGAGCGATAATTGACACACTCCCAAAATGAGATGAGGGAAGTCACAGGTATTGACATGAAACTATAAAAAACATTGTATACAGTTGCTTAAAGAAAAATCGGCAAAGCAAAGAAAGGGCATACAATTGCAGAAACTTTGATTTTGACATGCGCAACAGAGATTGTCAAGAAATTATTTGGAGAGGATAAATCAAAACAATTGGCCAGGATACCATTAGCCAATTATACGGTCAAACTTTGAATCACAACAATGTCAGAAGATGTGAGGGGTCAGCTTTCAGCGCGACTTCGTTGTTAAAAATGGCAAAACTGCACGCATACGTTCGTTATGAAAGGGCCACTACATACAATATTTGTGTTGTGTTAACATATTGTTACAACTAGGTAGAGGATTTATATTTCCCAGCATGCTTTGCGTAGGACTGCATTTTGAGAGTTCTTTTCTTAATTAAGTGTTGTTTTTTTCAGTAAAGAGAAACACTTCATTTAAATTTTAATCACTTCATTAATTTATCTTTGAGATTTGGATAGTAATATTTTTCAGTTTTGTGGTTACCATTGTTCAGAAAAGCGTTGCCTTTGCTTAGGTAGTAGGCGTTTAAATTTTTTGATTTGGTCATTACATTTTACATGAATCCAATTTAAGCTCTGTCAGAGATAAAATAATGTTTTATGTCACATAAACGAAAGGAAATAGAATTCAAATAAAAAAAAATTTGTATTACGTGGTACGACACGTCAAGCAATCAGCGCAGCGCCGCATTACGTTGAACACGTCTTGCTGATTAGCTTGTTCAAGATGCATTTCATCAGAGATCAGAGAAGAGCCAGAGTTGAGAACCGCTGTCCAACAGGTTTGAAATGGGAAGAGGCTGAGTAAATGATGACAGAATTTCTATTTTTGGGTGAACTATCACTTTAAAGCATATGAATGCATTTTAATATCCAGAAGATCTCTCGCCATTCTTTTCAGAGGAACACATTTCATATCATATTTCAATAATATAAATAGCTTCATCTGACTGCGCTCTTCCACTCCTGGAGCTGTGATGAGAGTTCTCCACACACCTGTCATAATAATTCAGAGACTTGAAGAAAATGTCTGAATCATCATTTTTTTATGAATAACTCCACACTGCAGTTGTGTTTGTTTTTTATGTCTGCGTCTGAAAATGTGCCTCAAGTGAAAAAGTTATCAACAACTGTACAAAGAACACATTTTTAAAACCATCATTTCGCATTTTCCAACCCGAGACACATCTTACATTTATACAATTAATTGAAGTACACCATTTTATAAATCACTCTTCTCATCCTGTCATACAGTAGACACAAGGCATTATATGCTATCATTTTCCAGCTCTTCCATCCCGACAGCATGTCGCTGTCTGTTTTCAGATATTTCGACCGAGATGAAGGAACACAACCTACAGGTGAGCTTTGTGAAGACAAAGCTTCCTGTTCTCCCAGCGAACCGATCAGTCACAATTCCCCCGTTGGGCTCGACAACACTACCAGCACTACGGCTATCAGATTCCCACGCATGCAGATTCGCTTTGAATAAATCACGACCCATCCCACGTATCTGCCTTCTCTCAGAATGTCCTTTAAAGAACCACATTCTTCACAGAGCGTTATAACTCCCCCCTTGAGGTTCACGCTGAGAAACCTTAATGGAAGTTACACAAAACCTTTTTTCAGATTTACGCATTGCATAACAGGTTAGGCCGTGTGTCCAAGCCACAGATTAACGCTGAGAGCTCTCCCGCTGTGAACCCGCCTCAATTCACGGCTGTTTTCAATGGGTCTCGAGCTGGCTCACTAGAACCATGTTACTAAATATCCATAGCCATAAAATATTCATTGAATTCTCCTTACCAATGAAAAGCAGAGAGAGCAGAGGCAGTCGTCCTCCCGTAATGTGGCATGACAGATTTTCAGAGCAGGCCCGACTCGGCGATGATAGCCAGGATTGCTTTCAGAGAAGCGAACAGACTCGGGTTCATTTTTCTTCATTGTGTGTATCTGAAGAGTCAGACGACCAGACAGTGATTCGAGATTGATGTCTAAAATGTACGAAACTCCACAGGGCAAACTCGAGAGGATAGATCACTGAAAGCCTGCGTGAAAGCTGCCGCTGCAAAGTCGGAAATCTTACATAGAAAACATCAACTTGTATTGTAATTCACTTTCAAATGTATAGGGAGCTATCACTATATTTAACAAGACATTTGTTCCTCTTGCATTTTAGAAGATAAAGCTCACCAGCTTCACCAAAACGAGACGCGCATCGCATCTGTTAAAAATAAATGTGCAATTGATATGGTTCTGCATAATTTACTGAAAGCTTGGCTATGGGTGTGCAATAAACGTTCGTGTCTAAAGTTTGGCTTCGGTATAATATCAGTCTTGATCGATAACTTCGGCAAAAAAGAAAACAACAATTTAATTATGAAATAATTATGACATTAATGGAAGGTGAAAATATAATGAGAAATAGGTGGACTATTAGCCTTTGATTCCTACATTCATAATGAAAACAAATGGACGTAGAAGTCTTTAACCTTGTTGTGGTGCCATTACGTTTTAAGATTGATAACATGCACACTGATGTGAGGATGCAAGGGACTTGCCCAAAATCGCCTCCATTCTTCTTGTTTATGACTAGTTCCGTGAACCGTTTGCATCACTCATTTATAATTCGCCAATTACCTCCATAAATCTGGGTTAAAGAGAGGATCAGGGACTCGGAGCGAGAAAATGGTGTCCTGCGTCAAAAATCTTTTCTCACGATCAAAGTTTACGACGTAAACATAAGGGATGTATTGATATGGTGCTCAAGCCAATGCTTATGTAATCTGCGCAGGAAAATGTAGAAAAGATGAAGGCATCCTTATTTCACTAGAGATTTTTCTAAAGCGAGATGAAGAGCAGACACATTTTCTCCTACACCGTCGACTCATTAAAGAACTTCAAAGGCCTTAATGAGCTCGGTCACCCTCAAAAATACTTTCCATTCATAACTCCATATATGCTATTCTCAGAATAAGAAGAAGTGCCTAAAACAAGGGATAGAAGATTACCTTATAGAAGGCATTATAATGCATGCATTATACAAATACAGAAATAAGTGCACGTTTTAACAAAAGTCGTGGGTAGCATAGATCAGCATTTCTAGGTGTATTGTTTTCATTTCGGTCCAGTGTCTGTTGAATTTCAACAAAATCATCCTCAGGAGTGACAAAGTCATCCAACACCAATGTGAAAGACAAAGTCTTTGCAAATACTGTACAACATTTTCGTATGCGTTATTTCGTATTTGGCACTCGTTGGTAAGGTGTCTCGGAATTGTTAAAAAGGCCTCTCAAAATGCAGAAAATCAAATCCAGTCCGAAATATATTCATGATGTTTTGTGTGTAAATGGGATTGACACAACGTGAGGTCTTATTTATTTTTTAACGTGGGGAAATTTAAAGCATGAAAATACCTACAAATATTTTTTAACTTCTCCTAAATACATTGTTGTATTGCTTAAAATTATATCAATTTATACAGAGCGTCTTTTCTGTTATTTTGACCTGTTGCTACAGTTTTCGTTTTCTGCAAAAAAGAAACAATATTTGTGAGAAATATTGTAGCTCACAAAATGAAACAACAATGATCCTTTTACCTAAACACGTACATAGTACATTTTAAAATCCGTAAAACAGTCTCTGTAATAATTAAAAAAATAAGCGACCATTTCAATTGTAAAAAAAGAAATTGACATTTTGGCTTAAAAGTTCTGTTCAACCTTAGTATTAAAATATACCTTCATTAAATTCTTCCCCTTATGAGCCAACATGTATTCTTATTGTGGCTCATTTGTTGAGATATAAAAATTCTGTTTTAGAAGATAAACTATCTTTTTTGAAGATTTCAAGGTGTACAAGACATGCATTGCAACAATAACAACAATCTGCGAGAGAAAATGATCATTTGAGTATTTTGGTAGTAGCCTCTGTGTGACAACTATTACAGTATTATACATACAATAATATAATGATACATGTACAGTTATAGCTTGGGATGAGCCATGTTTAAAGACGTTAATATAAATATAAAGTGTCACATAGTTATCATAACTGTACGATATGTTTGCTTATGTAAATTGTCCTTGTGTTACATTCTGATAAGGGTGTCGCTTCTTCAGATGAGTCTCCTAAAGTTTCTTTCTCTTCTTTTTAGAGAGTTTTTTCTGTGCCAGTATGGCCTCACTGGGGGATTTGTAAAGCACTTTTCTTTGTAAAGCTGCTTTCGAACAATATACTGAATCGCGCCATAGAAATAAATTGTATTGAAATGCAGATAAACACACATCTATCACATTCTTTATTACTGTGCCAACCTGCTTTTGTAAACATAAACATTTAGACTAATGAACTTGTTGTTCTAGGATAGTTTATTCCAGTTATTATTGTTAAAATGTGAAACTGAGTGGTTGGTTTTGTTTGGTTCATCAACAAACAACAAGGTTGTGTGTTACAGTGATTTTACTACAGTAAAGGTGCCAAAGAACACGTTTTTTCCCCACAAATCATTACAACGCAAAATGTATTTTCGAATATAAAATTCAATCGCGACTGTTGTGGTGAAAGGTGAATGTCAAAGATCGGATCTTAGTTTTATTAGGATATGCAGTGATTTTATGCCTTAGGACAAAGTTTGGGAAGTTGGGTCTGAAACTGGATGAATAAAATCATCATAGCTGAGATGAGGAAACTTGGAGGTAAATGAATCCTTGATGCAGGATTCATATTCCAGATGTGCTTTTGAAGGCTGCTGAGATGTTTTTCATATAGATTATGTTTGTTCAGATGTGTAATAGAATGCACACATACAATGTATACACCAAGAGTGTCCATTACTTTGATGTGGACATTATTCCTGGCAAAACCGTTGGCCTCAGTACGCTGACATGACTCACTGTCATGCATCCCAGATGAACGTATTTAATGAAATTGAATCCAAAAAACACACATTGGGGTTAAAATAAATATGGCGGCACATCGATAAATGTAATTCTCATGAAACCTTTGTCATTCGTCAATGAGTCACAAGACAGTAAGTGCAGTCAATGTTTTGAGTGACATTTTCTACATACTGTCATATTTGCAATGTTTCATCCTACTTTATGATCAGCCGCAGCGTGATTTGCACAATGTATTCCACTCGGATTAATCTCCGTCACAAATTATTTAAACACACTCTGCTGTCATTACGACAAAGTGGCTTCCCACTTTCGCCATTTGGCGCGAGATTTCCATATTGTCATCCTCTAATTTGCCACTTCGCTCAATTCCTATCAGCTCCGATGCTATTTTAAAACAAGTCTCATCTGGCTAGAGCTCGCCACAATATTGCCCAATGAACTTTCATTTCCTCTGTTGTTAAATAGAAATGAGGCTGGCCTCAATCACAGGTGGAAGGCAAACCTAATTGACTTCTGTCTACCTCTCGTTCCTCCCGCCACACCTGAGCTCTTTTCTCCGGGTTTATCTTCTGATCTCATTCCCTCTCCAAGTAGAACACAGACAACACGGTTACGTCTCTAACTGTCACATCCAGTCATCTCGGCCGTCTGATCGCATCGCGGTCCGTCCCCACTCCCCGACTTCGGTATTTTTTGATAAGATGTGGTCTAGAGAAAGTAAAGTGGAGATCTTGTATCTCCAGGAGGTTTTCTGTAAAGTGACTGTCATCATGCCACAGGGAAAGTTCTGGTCAAAGTAAAAGAAAAACATACTGATGCCTTGGATATGACTTTGCTAGCCCAATTCTTGGTTTCCATCAGTCTGTCTCCATATTACTGAAGGAAATCATTCTAACAAAGCTCATGGGTATGAAATGCACAGAAATGCATGCTTAAAGCTCATCGTTGTAGCGTCTAAATTGTAATGGTAACATTTTAAAAGCAAGTGTTGTTGTTGATATTAACTGTATCTAATATGAAAATATCACTTTACAGCAAGAATCATGATTTGTTAATGTCATCATTTATTTACCCTCGTGTTATTGAAAACATATACCTGACTCTTTCTTCTGTGGAAGACAAAATTATATATTTTGAGTAATGTTTTTGTGTCCATACAATGGAAGTCAATGGGGTGTTTGGTGACCAACATTCTTCAAAATATCTTCTTTTGTGTTCAGCAGGCAACACAAATGTATGAATAGCTTGTTAATTCTACACGTATTGAAATTTCGTAAAATACCATAACTTTTAATAACAAATTTAGCCTTAAAAGCCACAATGGTTACAAACTCCCTACATTTGTATTTAAAGCCATTTTTAAGTGTCACTGCCCAAATAAAAGACAAAACACAAAATAAAATAAAAGATAAATTTTCCAAATCCCAACCATTGGCTTATAAATGAATCTAAATACGAATCTATTGTTTAAACCCATTCTTGGGTCAAAATATAAACATTATCTTGGTTAAATCGACCCAGCAGTTGGGTTTGTCAATTTTTTGACCCAACGATGGGTTGAAATGACCAAACTTTCTTTTAAAGTGTACATGTATAAATAAGTACGGATCATCTGAACAATATTACAAAATAAAATAAAATGTACAAATTCTTCTTGTGCCACTTGTTACTCAGCACCCCGAGCAGAACAATGAACAGCTTTGAAAGCTTTGATGTCACTAAACTGCCAAACATTGAAAAAATCAATCTATTAGTTTTCCCTCAAAAGCTCTCATGTATTATATCATCTCGCTACCTTGTCAACACAATTTCATTTCCAGACAGCTTGATGCACCCAACTCTAAAAAGGATACATAAATCCAGCCAATTTAATTTCAGTGAAATGTTTCATTTTGTGGCCTGGATTATCTCTGTCTGACAGTAGCATGTGGATATTAGAGCATATCGCCGCTGTCCTCCCAAACTTTAGATGTCCAAATTGGCTGTTTTTCAGGAAGTGGAAAAACACTATTTTTAAATGATTGAAGTCGACGAACATGTTTTAATACTTCTTTATTGGTTAGATATTTATAAACCCAGTGACAAACAAAAGGTGACTAATAATAATGATTTGTGACAAAAAAAATTAATATGGAGATAGAAGGTCCAAGACCATTCAATTCGATATGATTGTACTTATATAGCGCTTTTCACAATGTGCATTGTTCCAAAGCAGCTTTTCCGGATGAAAATAAGAAAAAACGAAACCACAAAAAAGGTCAAACACAGCACAGTACATGGTGTTTATAGAACATGTTCAATTATTTTAGTAAATATCTAATAAATTAGTCTCCCGGTGGATTATTCTGCATATTTTGCATTAAGTGAATGCTTGGCTGATAAAATGTGTCTTTAATCTAGATTTAGATTGGGCGAGTGTGTCTGATCCTCGAATAGCACCGGGAAAGTGGTTGTTCCAGAGTTTAGGTGCTACGTATGAGAAAGCTCGACCTCCTTCGGTGGATTTAGTTATTCTAGGTGTTATCAAAAGTCCTGAGTTTTGAGATCTTAGAGAGCGTGATGGGTTGTAGTGTGATAGAAGCTCTGTTATGTAGGTAGGGGCTAAACCCTTTAAGGCTTTATAAGTGATTAAAAGAACTTTAAAGTCAATACGATACTTAATGTGTAGCCAGTGAAGGGTTGATAACATTGGAGTTATGTGATCGTATTTTCTGGACCTGGTTAGAACTGCATTCTGAACTAACTGTAGTTTGATTATTGATGATGCAGGACAAATACTAAGTAGCGCATTACAGTAGTCAAGTCTTGAGGTCATAAATGCATGAATAAGCTTCTCTGCGTCAGCAACACATAAAATATTTCGTACTTTGGCAACATTTCTTAGGTGGAAAAAGGCTTTTTTGTGACATCTGAGATGTGATTTCGAAATGACAGGTTGCTTTCTAATATAACGCCTAGATCTTTTACTGTATTTTTTGGAGTAACAGTACATCCTTCAACTTGCAGGTTACAATCCAAAACATCGGTTTACGTGTCTTTGGTCCGATAAGTAATATTTCAGTTTTATTAGAATTTAAAATTGAAAGCCATCCAATGTTTTATATCTTCGATGCACTCTAAGATTATCTGAATGACTGATGTACCATCCAAACAAACATCCTCCGTGCAATTGTTTATGATGATTGTTTACAATGTTATTTTTTTATTGATCACTATAGTATGAACATAACGGGAACAATTTTATAATTATGCCAAAGGTATTGGTTTAGGAGGGAAATGTGTTTATGGGAGTCGGACACAGCAGATGAAGCAGCCGACTGCCCTTCATCATCATGGGGACTGAGAACAAAAGATGCTCAAGTCTTTGATGACCATGAGACAGATATCGAGCAGCACATCTTATTGATTCCGTAGCCTAATGAAAATCTTAATAAACTTTTTTGGGGCTTTCGTAATATATTTCAAACAGAGAAAAGGGAGAGGGAAGCAAGGTGTGTTACAAACAGTTCCATGCTAAAGTTTGTGTTACAATCGATAGAATGTCACGTTTTAAATCCCGTTAATGTAACAAAACAAACTAAGTGATCCAATGCAGGTCAATTCAAATCTCATTTGCACGCTTTATACACACTGGTTTTCACCCCAGTGGCATTCGATTTATTAGTGGATCGCATGGTTTATCGAACAAATTCATATGAAATTACAAACTCGTAAATATTTACATTTTCCCCTCAGGTCAGGTTGTGTAAAGTAAACACGTTGTGACACGTTAACTGTAAACCGTACCACAGACTGTAGTCAATGTGGTGTTCTTGAATATCAAATTTCACCAAACCATTTGCACGCCTGTGAATCTACACCTCATCTGTACTCATCTATTGTGAAATATAGCACAGAGAGATAGAGAGCGAGAAACAGATAAAGCTTCTCCAGTAAACCATGCAGTCTCGCGGCTGACAGGCCCGCTCTTGCGGGAACAGTAATGTCCCCATTTAAATGTATCTGCCTCAAGTCGGGTCTCACGTGGATGCCCAGCACTGCTACAGACACACATGGATTGTCCAAGACAACTTATGCAAAAGCATGACAATTCCCCGGCCATTTAACCGTCCAAATAGTGAGAGGGGTACGGTGTGTGCTCAGGGACATCTTCCATCATTTGACATTCAGCTATATTCTTATGACACCCCCAAATTCTTTTAAGCCTTCTGAGGAGATTTAAACCGAATTCGGTGCATCTGCATAATTCAATTTATAGGGATGTTTGAGCTGCGCTGACAGCATCTGCGACATGCTGTAGCTTATAATATTGTAATGCTGTTGCTTATTATAGAAACGTTGTGAAAAATCCAGCAAAGTTCTTACAATGGAGGCCTGTGGGGAGAACGTACAGCACCATGAACAAACAAATAAATGTTTTTACTGAATATGCGTTAATGCTTTAACATAAACACAAGCTTGACTTATAGGTCCATAGCTGTACATCATTTTCCATTTCATCTCTTTTTTTTATAGAATTGACAACCTTAATCTTAAATTGAACCGAAAATTTGCTTGCTAAGTGAATTTGCTTGTTTTAGCAAATTCTTCATATGCGGTACATATTATTTTGGGAAAGAAAACGCCATTTAGTGAGAAATTCTGCGTTTGGAATGCGATTCTGACCGCAAGACTCGATTTGTCAACGTCAGTTCAAAGAAGCTAAAACTTTCAATCCACATCAATGAATGACCACAATCCCACATGCCTTGACATAATATTGCACATACATTGAAGGATAAGGGAGGTTAACTCATTAAAAAGCAATGTACTTCATGTCTTTCAGTATACTGTATTTACTCACACTGATATCCTCCTGAAAGGTCAATGTGAACGTCTTAGATGCATTTCAGTGGAGGTGATAAATAGAGCTTTGTTTCACTGTCAAGAAACATAGCATTTTGAACCACGCCAGTATATTTTTATCAAAATAGCCGTTATCAGTCCATCATTCACGGCTGTGATTTATCGTTCAAGCAATAACCTTGAGAGAACCGAGCAATGGCAATATTTACCGGCACAATAACAAACAGACAACCAAAGTGTCAATAAAAAGACAATATTGCTTTTAGAGATTCAACAACACAGTTAACCCATGGTTCAATAAGTGCCTCGGTTCTTACCCACGGTTTTCGGTTCAGTTCTGATGGCTTGGCACATTAAATGTGTTTTGTTCATTATCCTTTGCTCATGTGACAGAAACAGTAAGAAGTTATTTGATTGCAGTTCTCATTTACTTGACTGTTTTATTTTCTTTAAGCAAAAATCAACTTGTACAATTCCCGGTGTATTGAATAATATAAAAAAAGATATATTAAAGATTTACACTGGCAGCTCACAGCAGTTCTTTGTTTACCATTCATCATCATGCAAGTAAAATAAGCGTATTGCGCATCAGTGTATTTTAAATAACGTAATGCAAACGTGCGGTTGCTGCAATGGTAGTTATAGACAGACGCCTGGTGCGCATTTAACGCTGCAAACACAACAGCTCAATGGGCAGAGCCAAAAATAATAGATATTAACAAGATGTGCAACTCCCATTACAATAGATGGGGAGAAATGCAACACGCAATGTGGCCGCTTGAAAAACATGATTTAAGCACAATATAAACTTAACAAACCAAAGTTAGGTTAGGGTACAGTTCATGTCAGGTTTAATAACAGATTGGAAATTCTAGCGATTTTAGAAATATCTGCCAGTTGTCTTGCTGTGATGCAAATAGCTGCCCGAAAGGCCACAGAGTGGCACGACTTTAGTTAAAAGGACTTTGGCGCGGTGAGGATGCATAGTGGTATTTATGGAATACGAGAAAGTCACCAGGAACATAGAATTGCACTATTTGCAGATGACGTAATTGTGTTTCTGAAAAACCTGAGCAGATCTGTCCCTGCACTCCTAGATCTCATTGAAACTTTTGGAAAAATATCTGGATACAAAGTTAATCACTCAAATTCATCCATGATGTTACTTAACGAATAAGAGAGGGAACATTGCCCAAGTTATGCTTCTACCTTTATCTCAACAGATCATTTTACATATCTTGGCATAAAAGATTGTCCAGATAAACTATGACCCCATTCTCATCAATAAATCATTGGACATCTTTACCCATCTCAATGATTTGCAGGATAAATATTCTTAAGAATGAATATACTCTTTTTTTATTTTTTCCAGAATATTCCCCTACCCCTCCCCCATCTTTGTTTATTAGAATTAAGAAATGGTTTACCAACTTTATTTGGCAAAATAAACATCCCAGACTACGTCTTTCTTTACTATACCTACCATTTGACCGAGGAGGGCTTAGATGTCCCAACATTCAATGGTATTACTGGGCAGCTCAGCTGCGTACAATTGTGTTTTATTTTTCATCTGAAAGTCCTCCTGCTTGGATGAATTTGGAAGCTTGTTCTATCACACCAAAATTACCATTTCACCTATACCTGTATTCAGCAGACCACAAATACCTAAGAAAAAACACAGATAATCCCATCGTATTGAACATGATCAATATTTGGTTTGATTCAGGGACTTATGCCAGGGACTTATGCGAGGATCTTGTTCGTGGACTTCAGTTCTGCCTTCAATACAATCATCCCATCACTGCTCCAGACCAAACTGACCCAGCTCTCTGTCCCTAGCTCTGTCTGTCAATGGATCACCAGCTTTCTGACAGACAGACAACAGTTAGTCAGAATGGGCAAAATCATGCCACAGGAGCTGTTCGTACAGTTCTACTCAGCTGCCATCGAATCCATCATCTGCACCTCCATCACCGTCTGGTTCGGCTCAGCCTCCAAAACTGACCTCGGAAGACTACAGCGGATAGTCCGGACTGCAGAGCGAATCATTTGCACTACTCTTCCTACACTTAAAGAACTGTACTCATCCAGAGTGGGTAAAAGGGCTCACAAAATTACCCTGGACCCCTCACACCCAGCACACTCTCTGTTTGAACTCTTACCATCTGGTCGACGCTACAGAGCACCGAGCACTAAAACATCCAGACACAGGAAGAGCTTCTTTCCTCAAGCCATCTACCTCATGAACAGTTAAATGTTCACCTTTTGCAATAAATGTGTGCAATATTTTTGTGCCAGATTTTTTGTATATAGCACCTTAAAATGTGTATATTTTAAACACCTGCAGATATCTCATAGAATCTGTATATACATATCATACACCCTACAGTGCAATAAATGTGTGCAATACTTTCCCTCAGACATTTCACATATATAAACTCATAACTTGTATATTTTAATATGTCACACTGCACTTTCACCTTTGTGTGCTTAACTTTTATTTTTATTCTGTACTTTCGTTGTCTTTGTTGATTGTTACTTGTCTTGTAACCTTACTTGTGTACTGGAAGCTTCTGTAACCAAGACAAATTCCTCGTGTGTGTAAGCACACCTGGCAATAAAGCTTGTTCTGATTCTGATTCTGATTCTGATTCATGTAAATGTATTAATATAAACTCCCCCTTGTCACGTTTCAGTCCTATTTGGGGTAATGTCTCAAAAATCATTCATTAGACATACCAGCCATTTCCCCACTAGAGGCAGCAATTATAGGACATTGTTATGATAAAGGTTCAATCTCATCTCTGTATGACTTGTTTGTGTCTGGGTCTGACGAATCCTCAGAATCATAATAAGATTATGGAAAGAAGATATAGATGACGAAATATCCCCAGAAGATTGGAATGAGGCATGTACAAGGCGCAGATACAGACAGTCAACACTAGCTTGAAACTCATACAGTACACATGGCTGATGCGTACATTCATAACTCCTGCCAAGTTGCACAAGTTTAACGTATAAAATATAACGAGGCAAGAGGTACATTGCATCACTGTATTTGGGAATGTATGAAAGTGAAACCCTTTTGGCAAGATATTATTGATATGATTGACCAAATATTATCAAAGAAACTGCTTTGTCCTGCTTTCGTATGCATTGTAAAACAGATGAAATACATTCTTGATTTGCCGAATTCGGGCATTATTACTTTGGTACAATGGGCATGAAATGAAACCGCTAGGTTCAGGTGCTTCCGATGGCCGGCCCGCGTCTATCCGTCAGCATATAACAGCAAAATGCTTCTCATGACGCAGACAGCCTCGCTTCACTGTTCAAATCGTATGAAATCTGTCACTAGCATCGAAAGCGTCCCTAACTTTTGCGCACTGTTTTTAGATATTTACTGAGGGAGAGGCGTTTCTCTTTCTCAGGGCGCAAAGTTACAGACAAATGGACAGAGCCAGTATGTAATAAAACAGAGAATTATAAAACGCACAGAAATTATTTTAACGTAAAACCGCAAAAACTGTTGAACCATGGAGGTCGTACCGCATCCCTTATTGCTTTGCAGAATAGTCACTGTATTAACCTGGACTTGCACAACAGCAATGATTTCAATTTTGGGATATTTTGAATTAAATCCAATTACATATAGAGAGACCATGAGCAAAGACCCCCAAAACAGGCTGTATTGATATGCCAGCCAATCCTCTGCTATTGGTAAATATCTAGTGAATTAAAAAAAAAATGTCTTAAACATATACAAGTCATTCTCACGAAACCACAAAAACATCCTGGCCGTAAAGATTTTTATTATAAAAACAAATAATGATCATAATAAATGTTATTGTATTCTCGACCTTGAACAAAGCATAATTTAAACATTTATTTTAGTGCTTTTTCTGCTGAAATGATAAGTGATGTGAGTAAATGACACAAAATGACCGAACAATCATTGACAGAATATTCATGCACTGATATTATATGCACTGAAAATACCTTGCAATAACTCTGCCACTAGATTTATTATTATGCTGTGATCATCTGCGTCTCCATCTTTGGTGAGCTTGTCTATATTGGTCCACAAAAGGTAAAGCTGATTGGTTGGTTCTTCTCGTATGACAAGTGGTGTGGTGCGTGTGTGGCATAGAGACAGAGCACAACATAATCTGAAAACCACGCCCAACGGAGGGGAAAAGGATGCAACCCGCTCTATTGACTTTGTATTGGGGTAAGCTGCCTACTTGTCATTTTTGAACTTGTTTAATGTACACCTTGTCACACATCAGCTTCTAGACATTGCTCTGCAACTTCCCGCAATAAATTGCATTGTTTTTCCCTTTGGTGTGGGCGTGGCCTAAATCCGCTCTGTCTCTATTCTAAAAAGTTAAAATATTTTAATTATGATGTAGCGCCTGCATGCCTAGAAAGCAGAGATACCTAGATGACTAGATTTTGGCGTTTGCATTTATTTGACATATATCATTTTATATTCAAATATACTTCATTGATGTCGTATGTACGATTGATAAAAACTTTAGCTCAGAATTGTGATAAACTATCAGTAAAAGTTCCTACATAAATGCTATAGGCCTAATTCGTTCAAATACATTCAATGCCATGGCTGTACTTTATCTCTGTGTCGCATTTAAAGGAACGCAAGTGTCGCAAGTGAGCCGTAACCGACGGAAATAATCATCATAATCAATAACTCATTTTCACTCGTCTGATCAGACATTGTACTGTAAACATCAATAACAGCCTTAACTTGTATTAAACTTGGCAAATGTACACGGGAAAAGCGGATAATCCATGGGTAGCAGTGCATTAAAGGATTTTAATCCAATTCGCTTTGCGTCCAGTGGTTCTTCGCCCCCACGTTGTGTGTCATGATCTTGTCTCTCCATGTCTTGGTTATCGAGTCTTGTGGCAGGATCATGTCAGACCCATGTGTTTTATGTGGAGAAAGGGCATGGCATTGTTTTGGTTATGTCATGCCATGCTCACTCTCAGGTATCGCGTCATTTAGCTCCGCCCTTATTTCTCCTTTTGTCCCATTACTCTTCATTCCCCCACCTGCCCTGTGTAATCTTCCTGTTACAGTTTTATTCTCCTCACCTGCCCCTTGTTAACTTCCCTCCTTAGTGTTCCCTATTTGTAGCCCCAGTTTCTCCCTGTCGGCTTGTTTCGTCGTGCCATGTTCGTGTCCGGTCCCTGTCCAGATTACGTCATTACGGAGTCTACTGTGGTCAAACGCGTTCATCGCAAATGTAACGACATTACTGGATTACGGTAGACAGGTGGTTGGATATTATACAGTTTATAGATAGCAGTTTTAGGCCGAATATGCATGCATGTTGTGCATGTTGTGCTTTTGCTCATCATTTCAATAAAATATAATTTTTACTTAAAATACAGTTAATACGTTAGTAATAATATTATTTTGTCTTTACTCTGCGTCAGCATTTTCAAAAGTCGACATTATAAAAAATGATTTTAGTTGATATCAGTTCTTGAAATAAATACTTTGCTAATTTAAGTGTACTCAAGAGTTCATAGCTAGATAAACAAACTTTAATACCCCAGAAATAACGGTACTTGTTCACGTTAGTGTTAAATGCATTAGCTAAAAACAGACATAACTTAAATAAATATTTGTGTACCTTAAGACACAAATAAATAACCTGAAAGTGTTTAACATATCCTGCAGTGAACGCGCCAAGATTATCGAAGCAAACTTGCTGAGGTTATAGTCATTTGGTGTAATTGGAAAAACGAATTGTAACGTCTCGGTTACGTCTGTAACCTCGGTTCCCTGATGGAGGGAACGAGACGTTGTGAGAGACTGACTGGGGTTTGATCTTGAGAACCTACCTTCTCCGAGATAATTAATTAATAAAACGCCAATGGGCTTGGCGAATGGCACGCGCACGCCAGTCTCCGCCCCGTGCATACGGGTATAAAGGAAGATGGCGCCGGTCATTCACTCACCCTTTGTACTGAGGAACCTGAGAGGGCACTCCCGTTCACTGCAGTGATTCGGTGCAGCGTTGTGGCATGAAGTCACAACGTCTCGTTCCCTCCATCAGGGAACCGAGGTTACAGACGTAACCGAGACGTTCCCCTTCAGTCGGTCTCTCGACGTTGTGAGAGACTGACTGGGGATCAATCTTAAACGCCACAGCGCTTGCACCGATATCACGACCTCTAGCGGAGCGACCCTGACTGGGCTAGCGAGTCCCAGAGTGCTACCGCGAGACGTAATCTTCCAGTCATATAGTATTGGTCATACCGAGAAGCCTCTACTGACGGCCTCACGGACAGTGGCGTACGCCTCTAGTAGCGAGGAGCTGTCCGGAGCCGAACACTGGGGAAACACTGCTCTCCTCTTAGAAGAGTGTGCTACGGAGGCCACATCCTACCCGGAGGGGAGGTACATGTGGAGACATGACATGGTCTCCCCGGCGGGGAGAACAACATGCGGAACGGTGTTAGCCCGAATAGGGGGACAATCCAGGTGGGATTACCACCGGCGGGGAGGTCACAGATTCACCAATCGGGAAATCCTGAGTGAGGAATTCAACACACGGGACGACCCAAAGGGGAGTCACTACGTATGGGGCACTAGTCCTAATACAGGGGTCTGCCTGAGCAGGGATGACTCTACCTGTAACGGACCTGGTTCTAACAGACGGCTCCGCCCAGTCTGTTACCAAGTGCAATGCTTAGTGATGGATGGAATGCCTATACTTCGCCCGAGAGGGGAAAGTAGGTAGGCTACAATAGCGCACTAGTCTCACCTGGTGAGGGGAGAAGGCGCTTTCGCAGGCGTACGCCCAAACCAGGAGCCCACCCTAAACGTTGGCGGCGTTTAAGGGATGTGCTGCAACTGGTTCCACGTGGAGATTGTAAAATCTCGTGAAGATACTGGGCGTAGCCCAACCCGCAGTTCTACAATGTCTGCCAGAGAGGCGCCCTGTGCCAGTGCCCACGAGTGGAGTGGGCTCTCACTGCCAGCGGGCACGGCGATCCTAGGATTGGTACCCAGTGCGCCACTTCTGTTTGGAGACAGCCCCCCCCGGGTGCCGTCTCCCAGAACAGACAAAGAGCTGCTCAGAGCTTCTGAGGCTCTGTGTGCGGTCCAGACCGAGGAAACACAGAAACACATAGAAAGGTTGGGTCTTCCTCTCCGGAGGGGAGCGCCTGCAGGTTCACCACCTGGTCCCGGAAGGGAGTAGTGGGAAGCTTGGGCTCGTTGTCGGGATAGGATCTCAGGACCACGTGAGAATTACCGATCCCGAGTTCCAGGCACCTTTGGGACACAGAGAATGCCTGTAGGTCCCCCACCCTCTTGATGGAGGTGAGCGCCACAAAGAGTGCATCTTTCATCCGACTGAGGAAGATTGGCAATACTTAGGGGCTCACCAGGGCCGTACCAAGGCCCTGTAGGACCCCATTAGGGTCCCAAGAGGGTACGGAGCGCGGCCAGGGTGGACACACCCTTCTCGCGCTCCTGAGGAACCTGGTGACCAGGTTGTGCTGACGGGGATACTTACCTGCGGGTCAGCACTGATCCGATCAGGCAACTCCGCGGGTTCTCCTCCCGGGGAGAACACCAGGACAATTGGCGCCACTTATAAGCGTATGACCGCCTAGAGGCGGGGCTCTAGCCTGTAAGACAGTCTCCCGGACCGCTAACGGGCAAGCCCTCGTCCCGTCCAGGGGCCAGGCATGGAGGTTCCAGAGGCCTGCGTGGGGGTGCCACAACGTGCCCTTCCCCTGCAACGGAAGGTCCTTCGTCAAGGGAATGGGCCAGGGGGGCTGTCGTCAGATCTACCAGATCCGAGAGCCAGGTCTGGTTGGGCCAGTATGGCACCACTCACCAGAACCTGATGCCCGTTTCTCTGACCTTGCACAGGACCTGTGCAAGGAGGCTCACTTGGGGGGAAGGCGTACTTCCGCTTGTCCCGCGGCCAGCTGTGTGCTAGGGCATCCGTGCCGAGGGGACCCTCGGTCTGGGAATACCATAGCGGGTAATGGGTGGAGTCCGGGGAGGCAACAGGTCCACCTGTGCCTGCCGAACCGCTTCCCACATGAGCCGGGCTGCACGGGGATGGAGTCGCCACTCTCCGTGGGGAGTACACTGTCGAGAGAGCGCATCGGCTGTCTGGTTCAGGTTGCCCAGAAGAAACGTGGCCCGCAGGGATTCACCTGCTGACTCCCAAGGAGGAGGCGTCGGGCGAGTTGTGATAACTGCGGTGAGCGTATGCCGCCTTGCGATTGATGTACGCTACGGCAGTCGTGCTGTCCAACCGGACTAGCACGTGTTTGTCCTGCACGAGGGGCTGGAGCCTCCTCAGTGCCAGAAGGACTGCCAACAACTCTAGGCAGTTGATATGCCAACGCAGTCGGGGACCTGTCCACCGACCCGATACTGCGTGCCCACTTGCACACCGCACCCCACCCTTGCAGGGAGGCGTCTGTCGTTCCCACGACACGCCTCGAAACCTGTCCGAGCGGGACCCCCGCTCGGAGAAAAGGTCAAGTCTGACCAGGGTAAGAGAGTGCGAAGGCACTGAGGCATTACCGTAATCCGCCTGGTGCCGGCGTGCCACGCCGTCCAGGGAACCCGACTCTGTAGCCAGTGCTGAAGCGGCTGCATGTGCATCAACCCGAGAGGGATTACCCCCGTCGAGGACGGCATGTGCCCCAGGAGCCTCTGAAAATTCTTCAGCGGCGTCGAGGGATTCTGACTGATCAACCTCAGACAACGCAGCACTGACTGTGCACGCTCGTTGGTGAGACGTGCTGACATACGGACAGAGTCTAGTTCCATACCGAGGTAAGAGGTGCTCTGCGCGGGGGAGAGCTTGCTCTTCTCCTGGTTGACCCGGAGGCCTAGACGGTCTAGGTGCCGAAGCACAAGGTCCCTGTGCGTGCACAACACATCTCGCGAGTGTGCCAAGATAAGCCAGTCGTCAAGATAGTTTAGCACTCGCACGCCTTGCTCCCTGACAGGAGCTAAGGCAGCCTCCACTTGTTTGAAAAAACACGTGGAGACAGGGCCAGACCGAATGGCAGGACCCTGTACTGATACGCCCTTCCCTCGAACGCGAACCGTAGAAACGGCCGGTGTCGGGGGAGAATAGAGACGTGAAAGTACCCGTCCTTCAGGTCGATCGCCACGAACCAATCCTGGTGACGTACCGAGACCAGGATGCGCCTCTGCGTCAGCACTCTGAACGGCAGCTTGTGCAGGTGCTTGTTCAGGTGCCGCAGATCCAAAAATGGGCCGCAGCCCCCCGCCCTTTTTTGGGCACGATGAAGTATGTAAAACTCGGACGACATCTCGGTTATAGGGACGGGTTCGACCGCACCCTTCGCCAGAAGGGCGGCGACCTCCTGCCGAAGTACGGAAGCATTCTCTCCTCGCCCCGAGGTGTACAGAATGCCACGAAACTTGGGGGGGGCGCCTGGCGAATTGGATCGAGTAACCGAGACGGACCGTCCTCTCTATCCAGTGTGACGGGCTGGTGCGCTACCAAGCGCCCAAGAACCGTGACAACGGGACCAGAAGGACAATCTGCCTCACCGTGCCGGGGGAGGCTGGTTCGGTGGCTGACAGTACGGTCACCTCGCACAGGGGGGACCCCCAGGGAGGTTGACGGCTCTGTATGTTTACCTGCTTCAGGCGGCCCAACACAATGTCCGGAGGAGATTGCGGTCGGCGGCCCGATCCATCCCATACACCGTCTGGGTGTTGTGGAGGAAAACCCAGGGGAGATTTGTCTCTTTGAGAGTATGTGGGCGCCGGACCCTGAAAAGGGCCCAGACTCGATGGAACGCGGCAGGCAGCGTCCTTTTCCGATCCGGCATTGGAAAGGCCGGGATTCGGGCCCAGTAAAATCTCCCCCTGGTTCGTCCCGTCAGGGCCGCTTAAAGAACCTCTTGGCGGGCTGCTGACGGGGAACAGATGCCCTCTTCCGCGGGGGTCCACCTCTGGTGGGTCGTCCTCTGGGAGGTTCCTTAACCGGAGGGCCGCCGCGGGAGGGCAGGGCTGCTGGGAACCAGACTGTGCCCGAGACCATGCCGACCTGTTGGCGGGCACGTTGCCGCGTGGCAGGATCTGTTCGATCGCCTCAGTCTGCCAGACCGCGGAGAACTGCCGTCCTCCACGGTATCACCAAGCAGCCCTGCTTGCGAGATGGGCGCATCCAGAACCGACGTTCTGGGCGCCGCTCACCTGCGCAAGACTAAGCCACAGATGCCTCTCTTGGACCACCATTGTGGACATCGACCGACCCAGTGTACGTGCCGTGGCATTCGTCGCTCGTAGCGCGAGGTCTGTGGCAGTACGTAGCTCTCATACGAGTTGGGTCGAACTTCCCGTCGTCCAAATCCTTCAGGACTTACCTGAAAAACCCGGAGGACCGCCATGGCGTGGAGAGCGGAGGCGGTTCGTCCAGCAGCACCGCAAGTCCTCGACGAGTGTCGAAGAGCTTACGTGCTCTGGACGGGAGTCTAGGTCGAGCCCCCCCCAGTGGCAGCTGTCTGCGGGCACAAGTGGCCCGCGACTGCACGCTCCACGCGGGGAACGTCAACATAGACTCTAGCCGCCCCACCAACCAGGGAAGTCACAGCCACAGAGCCCTCCGGCCTGAAACGGGCCAAAAGGAGCGCATTCCAGGACTTGGCGAGCTCGTCATGCACCTCCGGGAAAAATGGTAACGGAGCGGGGCGTGGCTTTTGACCACGCCCCCGAAACCGCGCATCTAGCCGCGAGCGTTCCGGCGAGGATGTTGTTACACCCTGCAACCCGATGCACGCGGCTGCCCGGGAAAGCATGGCCGACATCTTAGCCTGAGTCTCCTCCGGAGCTCTCTTCCGCATCCGATGCCAGCAGGCAGCTGTCCGACGCAGCGACAGAGATAGCGTCATCATCCGTGTGCGAAGTCTTACCACTATGAGACGGCCGTCTGCCGCTCGTAGGGGACGAACCAGGTGAGCGTGAAGAGGTATAGATGGTCCGCGAGCGTGAAGCTGACGGAGCGACATCTATCGCGTCCCTAAATCACCCCCGCCGCTCGCCAAAGCGGTCAACCTCGCCGAAACGGCAGCTGAACACGCTTGGGAAACAGACGGGGTGGTGGCAGCGCTCGAAAGAACGTAGCCAACCGTGACCGCAACACCCTGATTGCTATGTCCGCACACACGGGACATTGCATCAGTGAAACCTGCCTCAGCATGCTTGAGCCCCAAGCAAGTGACACAGGAATCATGGCCGTCAGACTCCGGGATGAGTCTGTCGCACCCAAGGATACAGCTACGAAACATGCTCGTAGCCGGAGGGACTTACCTCTTAAGGTCTGTAGCCTTCTGCCGAAACGCCCAGGGGAAGTCCACCGAAAGGAGAAGTCCGCTGCTCCGCGTCATAAATCCAGCAGGTTTTTCTCGAAGTCGAGTATCGCGTGTAGCATCAGCAAACACACAGGTTCCGAAGAACAAAGGATGAGTGAATGACCGGCGCCATCTTCCTTTATACCCATATGCACGGGGCGGAGACTGGCGTGCGCGTGCCATTCGCCAAGCCCATTGGCGTTTTATTAATTAATTATCTCGGAGAAGGTAGGTTCTCAAGATCAAACCCCAGTCAGTCTCTCACAACGTCGAGAGACCGACTGAAGGGGAACAATTTTTCCTCAGAAGTTCTTCCTTTGGTAGTTTAAATAAGACGGACTTCATTTCACAACATAGATCACAGGTTCTAGACATGATGCACACGCATCACACACGAGTGAAGTTTTCGCGCAGTCCCAGCAAAACGTAGGCAGGGATTATTTCTAGTGACGTAGATACACGGCGGTTAGAGACTCGGACTAGGTCACGTCTCGTTTCCCTTTTTTACAAGCCAATAACTTTGTTATTCAATGACCTTCGGACTTACAAGTTGGCAGACTGCATGAAATTTCATTTTCATGATCCAATGTTACTTACTCTTTAATGAATAAAAAGAAAATTTGTTGATGCAAGTATTTTTAAGAAGATCATGCAAGACATCTTAAAACCCAGATTTCCCATATGAGAACCACCCATATGAAGTTTGCAGTCATTATTTTTCTGATATCCATATACCCTTTTAACTTCTGGTTTACCGCAATATATGCTGTTAGAACGTAAAGCATATTAAAAACTAGATGCATAAAACTGGATTTCCAGAGTTCGGCTTATTTAAACACAGCCCTTCTAGGTCATTTCATTCCTATGAGCTTACATAAGGATGCAATATGCTGCATTATTGAGAAAGTTACCTTTAAAGTAAGATAAAGGCACAGATTCAAATGATGAGAATGTTTGCTTATATCATGAAACGAAAGAACTTTTTACATTCTGCTGTTATGTAAACACTAATCTACATATGTATTCACACCTTCTCAAGTTTTTAACCAGTTTTAACCTTGTATTCTATATACTTCATAATGATGTACACTACGTTTTTTACAGACAAAATAAATTTCATTTAAAATTAAACATTGTGCTAAGGTAAGACATCAGTATCTTGATATATATGTGTGTGTGTCCTCCCTGGCTGCTATTGTAAGATATCTTAAGACTGACAGCGGTTTTCTCTTTCATTCACAGTCATATGGGAGGTGAATCATTGGCTGTCTGTGCAGTCATGGCGTCCATTACAAAGACAAATCACATCACATCTGTGCACTGGCGACCTAGCGTGCAACTGTCTGCTATTGTCTAAAGATTAAACAGGTGTGTCACGCAAATATGACTGAAAAAATACAAGTGACATATTTTGAATATTACACAGATTTGATCTAACATATATACATTTGATTTTTGTATAGGCATACATTTACTAAAATCACCCTGGGACCCATTCGGCTGAACACGGCTTTTGTTTTATAATAAACCCAGCATTCCATTTAATTAGCGATCGCTGATCTAAAACGGTCGCTAACAAGGCTGAAAGCAAAGATACAATGAAACTGACGATTTACTCATGCATAGTGATATGTTCATCACGTGAGCTAAACACAGTTGGTTCATTACCCCTCAAAAGGAAAAAATACTTTCCATGCGACTTGTTTACTTTCAAGACTCTTTATCTTCGCACAAATTCACCTGTCACTAAATTAGGCAGATGCTAAAGAGTTGCATGGCAATCCCCGCACCTGTGGAAGCCATCTACAAAATGACACTGTTAAATAATTTACCGTTTCACTTGCAATATGGGATGCAACAAGAACATTCAAGCTCATAAAATATCAAAACACATAAATCTAATTATGTCTGTTTTTATAACACTACCTTCAAATGCCATTTGTTAACACTAGGTAACTACATTAGTTATGAACTAACAAAAAACGACTTCTAAATCATTTAATAGTCTTAGTTTTTATTTCAAGATACATATTTAAAATCTTGCAAATCTGGGCAATTCCAAGGTTATGGATGTAACATTCTGCATTACAGATGTGACATACATTCTCCATTACAATGTAATTGTTATTTATATACTAACCCATATGTATTAAATTAAATTCCAACTTCGTCACCAGCGATATAGCATACTGCTGGAATGCAATGGCATACATACTGCTTGTTGCTCTTTCTGTAATCTGGTTTATCTTTGTATGATAAACAATATTTCCACGTAAAAGTCCTGACAACAATACCCATTACAGACTAACAGTCATATTAGGGATGCAATGATATGTAAATGTTTTGGCCGATAACGATAACCGATAATTCTTTATCATTGTAAGCCGATTATTCGATATATTGGCCGATATACAGTATCTAAACATTAATATAAAAGTGAATAACTGCTTTTATTTGAAAACATTGACTGCAGAAAACAAGGTAACCATTAGTTCCCTTTTTTCCCCTGAAAGACATGTACCAAGCCTAATTTACACTAGTTAACAATACTTTAACTTTCAAATTTATCTGGTATATCTTTTATTTAATAAACACATTATAGATGTTCCTTAGAGCATCCCAGAAAAATGTTCTTCATGGTCACATGATTAACCGGTCTCAAAGCAGACAGCATTCAGACAACAGTTTGATTCAAACAATACGCTTTTGTTACTAGAATTTACACATAAATACGTTATCTACATACTGTACCTACATCAAAAGTGAATGATCGTGACAGAAAGATGAGCAGCGTGAACCTGATGAAGTTTTACTAGAGGAAATTATGTTTTATTTATCGGCCTAAATGTTATTATGGATACGATAACATATAAACCGATATGGCCAATAATCTATCGGGCATCCCTAAGTCATATAATTTGTTTTCAGATGCCTCTTGCTTTATTACAGTGTTATGAACAGAACGGTATTCATATTATTTGAAGTGTGACAGAAATGTCCCCATACTTTGGGGCTTGTAACTTTTTAGACTTTTGAAGTAAGCATGAAAAACTCTCGATTTTGTTTGGCGCATTAGCTCTGTCTGACTTCCCTTTAGCACTGCCCTTCCCTGAGCTAAATCCCTGCTACATCTTCCCCATCCTACATATCCTGTCATTGCGTATCGGCCGTGTCTGCCGGAGAACGTGGACATAACAATAAAATACTTTCCATTTATCTAGTCAGTAAAAAAACTGGTTCATTAAGACAGAATTCAGTGAAGCTACTATAAAAAGTTATTTGTGCAACTTTAGGTTCTTAAGCACTTATTTACACATCTGAAAAAAAAGGCTTTTTACTGAAGCTTTAGGCTTTCCATTCGGTGTGTCCGCCAATCGATTTTTTTTAAGCGCTTGCAGCATCCGACACTGTAAAATTCACCTTACAATCTCCGAGCACGTCTGCCTAGTTCAAGACCCTCTATAGCCTGTGAGTTCCCTCTCCAAACAACCCAAGAACGCTGTTGCAACCACCTCTAAGAAGGTTCACAGTGTGCTCTGAATATTTAAGGTCTTTTACAGGTTATAGTGAAGTGTCCAGAAGACCAAAAAACACCTCAGAATGCAGAGAACCACAGAAAAGACATCATATACTGTAGCAGCAACCACAAAAAGCACGAGTATCAAAGCCTAAAGCAATGTATGCCTTGTCTTAGCATGTGAAGGTGTGGTCGCCATGTAATGTGATTTGGCTGAATCCAGTTGTTTTTGGAACTTAGCTCCCTTTAAGACATTCATATCGAACACTTTGTCACTCCAACTAAAGTCTAATATTATTCAATTTGCAAGTTAAAGGTAAACACTTAAGAAATCTCATCTTTCGCAGCTCTCTAAACATATAAAATCAAAACTGCCATGAAGAAACGTATAAAATTATGCCATACTGAATTGTAGAGTAGTACAGTAAATTCACTGTAGCCATAAAATGGAAGGTTAGATGAAAAGTGTCAAACTGTTTTTCTATGACTGTCAAACAGAAGGTTAAATGTACACTACAGATATTTCATAAAAGCGAGTCAAACTATCATTCCTAATGGATTTTACAAGCAGCTCTGGTTGACAGAACAGATTTATACCAACTTCAAATCTTTGAATATTCACATTTTTGCGCATAAATCACATTTCACTCATCTATTTGGCGCACTGGGGTACTTGAATTTATCTCGGCCTCATCAGTCATCACACCATCCCAAATGTAAAAAACCTGCCTGCCATCCCCTGAGTAACAGGAATCTAATATCACGGGTATCAGAAACAATTCTGCCCTGCGTGACTAAGGAGCTTCCAACCATACAGCTCCTCCAAAAATAAATTTGGCCGAGCTTTGACCCAGCAACCGCACGGCACACTGCCCTCTCTCTCCATCCGGAGTAAAGGATCTGCATCAAGATGATCTCTCGTCAGAGAAGAGATCATCCGAGCGTCGCAAGATGTTGGAGAACTGTTAAAATCCTGCTTTAAATTCAACTGGCAGAGGTCATACAGTGTAAGTGACAAGAGTGGTTATTTTCATTTATCCGCCCCTGTAGCAGCTTCTCTCTCGGCCCATTGCTGTTATGTTCTCATACAGAGAAGCCCATGATGGAGGAAATGGTTTTTAAATTATTCCTCCCCGTTTCAACCACATTTTAGCACAAAGGAGCAATTCCGCTTTGCCGCGGCTGAATCTAGTGAAGCAGGTGAAGACGAGATGGACGGATTGCTCTGGGAGGTAAATTACAAAAGAGCTGCTGATTCCAGCTTTTGTTGCAGACTCTGCTCGGGTTTATTAAATGAGTGGCAGATGAGACGTGGATTGAGAAGCCACAATTCATTCCCCAGTTGCACAAATTGAGAAGGGCAGATACAAAACAGCATAAAAACTAGTCTGAGAGAGCGAGAGAGAGAGAGAGAGAGAGAGACTGCGGGGGAGAGACTGCGAGAGAGAGAGAGAGACTGCGAGAGAGAGACTGCGAGAGAGAGAGAGAGAGAGAGAGAGAGAGAGAGACTGCGAGAGAGAGAGAGAGAGAGAGACTGCGAGAGAGAGAGAGAGAGAGACTGCGAGAGAGAGAGAGACTGCGAGAGAGAGAGAGAGAGAGACTGCGAGAGAGAGAGAGAGAGAGACTGCGAGAGAGAGAGACTGCGAGAGAGAGAGAGAGAGAGACTGCGAGAGAGAGACTGCGAGAGAGAGAGACTGCGAGAGAGAGAGACTGCGAGAGAGAGACTGCGAGAGAGAGAGAGAGAGAGAGACTGCGAGAGAGAGAGAGAGAGAGAGAGAGAGAGAGACTGCGAGAGAGAGAGAGAGAGAGAGAGACTGCGAGAGAGAGAGAGAGAGACTGCGAGAGAGAGAGAGAGAGAGAGAGAAAGACTGCGAGAGAGAAAGACTGCGAGAGAGAGAGAGAGAGACTGATAGAGAGAGAGACTGATAGAGAGAGAGACTGATAGAGAGAGAGACTGATAGAGAGAGAGACTGATAGAGAGAGAGAGAGAGAGAGAGAGAGAGAGAGAGAGAGAGAGAGAGAGAGAGAGAGAGAGAGAAAGACTGCGAGAGAGAGAGAGGAGAGAGAGAGAGACTGATAGAGAGAGAGAGATAGAGAGAGAGAGAGAGAGACTGCGAGAGAGAGAGAGACTGCGCGAGAGAGAGAGAGACTGCGAGAGAGAGAGAGAGAGACTGCGAGAGAGAGAGAGAGAGAGACTGCGAGAGAGAGAGAGAGAGAGAGAGAGAGAGAGACTGCGAGAGAGAGAAAGACTGCGAGAGAGAGAGAGAGAGAGAGAGAGAGAGAGAGAGAGAGAGAGACTGATAGAGAAGAGAGATAGAGAGAGAGAGAGAGAGACTGCGAGAGAGAGAGAGACTGCGAGAGAGAGAGAGAGACTGCGCGAGAGAGAGAGAGACTGCGAGAGAGAGAGAGAGAGACTGCGAGAGAGAGAGAGAGAGACTGCGAGAGAGAGAGAGAGAGAGAGAGAGACTGCGAGAGAGAGAGAGAGAGAGAGAGAGACTGCGAGAGAGAGAAAGACTGCGAGAGAGAAAGACTGCGAGAGAGAGAGAGAGAGAGAGAGAGAGACTGATAGAGAGAGAGAGATAGAGAGAGACTGATAGAGAGAGACTGATAGAGAGAGAGAGAGAGAGAGAGAGAGAGACTGCAAGAGAGAAAGACTGCGAGAGAGAAAGACTGCGAGAGAGAGAGAGAGAGAGAGAGAGAGACTGCGAGAGAGAGAGAGAGAGACTGCGAGAGAGCGAGAGAGAGAGACTGCGAGAGAGAGAGAGAGAGAGACTGCGAGAGAGAACTGCGAGAGAGAGAGAGAGAGAGAGAGAGAGAGAGAGAGAGAGACTGCGAGAGAGAGAGAAACTGCGAGAGAGAGAGAGACTGCGAGAGAGAGAGAGAGATTTTATAAAACTTTATTCAATCATAATATATAAAAATAAATATTACAACATTTTCAAATCCACAAAAGTTCAAAAAATAACTCCTCCTCCACAACCGTACAAAAAACAGAATTGTAACACCACTGTAATTTGAAAGTTTCTATATCATTCATTGCTTGTAATACTTAAACTCCACAACAATTCTTGACTTGATAAAAGCTTTAAATAAAGGTATAATCTCCTGACCACCACTATTTTCAATTTTATTCTTCCTTGTTTTATAATTGCGAGCTTTGCCTGTCCAAACAGAAAATTAAGCAACTGCCATTTAATCTTTGCTGTTGATTGTATCCTGCCCCTACAATAAAAACATCTGAGTAAACTTTTCCCCACATTGATCACATAGCAAATCCAACAAATTAAAAGCGTTTGAAGTCTTTTACACTCCAAATAACATGAAAAACAGTTTCTCTAGATTCACAAACACACATTTATCCTCAGTATCTGGATTAATAACTGAGACAAAAGAGTTGACAGCCACAGCCCCATGTAATATTCGCCATTGTAAATCCCCAGATCGTTTGGTCAATGGTGGTTTGTACAGCACTCTCCACACAGGTTTCATGTCCTCTTTCAACCCAGCTTATCCCTCCACACTGTATCAACCCTCCCATGTAGTGTTCCTTTATTAAAAACTTTTACAAAGCATTTATACATCACTTTCCCTCCGACTTCATTCAGATCTAAATTTTGCAGCCCATTGAGATCCAACAAAGGACCTGACATTTCTTTTAAATCTGGTGTAATCCCAAGTTTTGGAAAAGGATCTCTCATGTCCAGAGTCGCTCTTCCATTCTTAAAATCCTTTATTAAAATTAATTCCTCCTTCGTCAGTCTTATTTTCCACATATCCATTATGGTTAGCATGTGGCGCATTGACCTCTGACCCAACAGAGTGGCTACTGCATTTATATCGCTCATCTCAGGTCCAGCCACATTAACTATGTGCCTCAATGTCACAGTTTTAGAAGCACACAGTATCTGCGTAAGTCCCAGAACATTCTCACCCGCAATGTCCATGCGAGCTCCTCTGATCAGAGGTTCTTCAAGTAACCAATACAAAGAATTGGTCTCCTCCAGTCTGCAAACATTTAAAAATCCCCACATTTTGAAAAGTTCACAATAAAAACGAGGCACTCCAGCCAAACGTAGTTGCTTAGCATCCATTAAAAACAACGCAGCATCCAGTCCAAGTCCGTCTACCGTGTGGAGAATCGTTTTTGCCATATTCCTCCACACAAGCTCACCAGGGCCAGTCAGAAATTTCTGAATAAACTGCAGACGAAAAGTAGCATGTCTGCTCGGTAAGTGCACCAAGCCTTGTCCTCCCTCCTCTTTCGGAAGAAAGAGCACACTTTGGGGAACCCAGTGTAGACAATCCCAAAAAAAATTCACTAGGATTACCTGTAGTCGGGAAAGCAGTCCAACAGGTGGATCCACACAATATAACCTATGCCACAATGTAGAGGCAACCAAGTTGTTGATTATTAAAACTCTTCCTCTAAATGACAATTGTGAGTGAATCCATTTCCATTTTTTCAATTTCCCTTCTACTTTTTCAATCACCCCTTCCCAGTTCTTGTTCTTGGTGTTTAAATCCCCAAGATGTACTCCTAAATATTTTAACCCTTCTTTCTTCCAACTCATCCCACCAGGTAGTTTTGGTATCCCTTCCTCCCATTTCCCAACAGCCAGTGCTTCACTCTTCTCCCAATTAATTTTTGCAGCTGAAATTATTCCAAAATCATTAACAACAGAAACCAGCTGGTTAATGTCTTGTTGCCCATTTACCAAAACCATAACATCATCGGCATAAGCTGAAATTTGATGTTGTATATCATGATTCAATGTTAAACCTTTAACTCTATTCCTTAATTTATTCAGCATTGGTTCAATAGCTAAGGAGTAGAGCATACCAGACAGAGCACAACCTTGTCTGATTCCTCTACTAGCTTTAAACGGGGCACTCAAACCACCATTGACCTTCAGTAAACTCTCAGTGTCCTGGTACAACACTTTAATCATATCAATAAAAACAGAACTAAAACCAAAAGCTTCTAGGGTGTCCCATAAGTACTGATGCTCAACTCTATCGAAAGCCTTCTCTTGGTCAATAGAGATAAACCCCAAATTTACCCCTAATAGACTCGAAACACTTAAAACATCCCGTATGAGACAGACATTATCTGTGATTGACCTACCCGGCACACAATATGTCTGATCAAAATGGATGACCTGCCCCACCACTTTTCTCAGTCTGTTAGCCAGAGTCTTAGAAAGGACTTTAAGATCAGAACAAAGCAAACTCACAGGTCTCCAGTTCTTAATCTCCTGCAAATCACCCTTTTTAGGTAGCAATGTGATCACTGCTCTCCTACAACTCAGGGGTAAAGAGCCATCAGCCAAGCTTTCATTCAGGACAGCCAGCAGGTCCTCGCCCAGCACAGCCCACAACTCTTTATAAAACTCAGCTGGGAGTCCATCCATCCCAGGAGCTTTTCCACTCTCCATGCCCCTGAGAGCATTCAGAAGCTCCTCTTCCGAAAGAGGCCTCTCCAGCTCTGCCTTTGAGTCCTCCAAGACATTTGGCAGACCTTCATAGAAGCTAGTAGACAGCTCCTCATCCTTTCTATATTCACTACTATACAATTTTTCATAGAACTGTACAGCTCGTTTTCTAATTTCAGATGTTTTTGTCAATTCCTGTCCGTTTTCAGAGCGTAAGGAGTGAATATAGCGACTCTGACCGTTCTTTTTTTCAAGACTAAAGAAAAATTTAGATGGGGCATCCATTTGCGTTAAGTTTTGAAAGCGAGATCGGACCAAAGCCCCCTTTGCTTTAATGCCGAGCAAATCTGACAGAAGAGATGTCTTAGTTTTAAGTGTCTCAATAGGTCTATTCTCCCCAGTATTATCTGCTAACCCTTGTGCCTCCATTATTTCAGATTCAAGTTTTTCCATTGCTCTAGTGATGTCCCGAGAGACACTGAAAGTATACTGTTGACAAAGTACTTTCACTTCAACCTTTCCATAGTCCCACCACTGACGTAAATTTTCAAAGCATAGTTTTCTTAATTTAAACTCATTCCAAAAAGAAACAAAAACACTTCTAAAATTCACATCACTTAACAGGGAAGTGTTAAAATGCCAATATGCACTC